>NW_027204381.1:20158852-20676515 GCF_024711535.1 Dipodomys merriami
AAGCTGTGCACCTGCAAAGCCAGCCTAGGCAAGAAAGTCCATGAGACTCATCTCCAAATTAGCCACCAGAAAACTGGAAGTGGTGCTCTGACTCAAACAGTAGAGTGGTAGCTTTGAGCAAAAGAGCTTAGGGATAGCGCCCAGGTCCTGAGTTCAAGCCCCACGACTGACAAGGAAGTAAAAGCCAGAAGTGGTGGTGTGGCTCAAGTAGCAGAGTATGGACTTGAGAAAATAAGGTAGGGCTTGGAATGTGGCTTAGTGGTATAGTGTTTGCCTAGCATGCATGAAGCCCTGGGTTCCATTCCTTAGTACCATATAAACAGAAAAGGCTGGAATTGGCAGTGTGGCTCAAGTGGTAGAGTGCTAGCCTTGAGCAAAAGCAGCTCAGGGACAGTGCCAAGGTCCTCAGTTGAAGCCCCAAGACTGGCAAAAAAAAAAAAAAGTGGAGAAAGGGAGAAGGGGAAGGTGTTTGTTTTTTGTTAGTTTTGTTAGTTTTTGTTAGCTAAGAATGGAACCCAGGGCTTTGAGCATGGTAGGCAATTACTGTGTCACTGAGCTATACCCCCAGTCTGTCTTTATCTTTTTTGCAAATATATATTAAAATTTTAGATAACATACAAAGGAAAGGCCCCACTGAAAGCATCACATCTGAATACCTACCTGAAGAGGCTTTGGGGACAATTATGGAAGGGGAAAACAGCCCTGTGGTTCCTTGTACTTGTTAAGACTCTATCCAGAGCTGTGGTCCTTATTTGCTTTCCTTTATGTAATCAGAAATGCAGGCAGAGCTGCTGGTCCCCTCCCAGAGACCCTTCCTTGTCCACCCCAGCTACTCTCTCTCTACTCTTTTTAAATTTTTGTCAATGGTGGGGCTTGAACTTAGGACCTGGGTGCTGTCCCTGAGCTCTTTTGCTCAAGGCTAGCGTTCTAACATTTTGAGCCACAGTGCCACATCTGGTTTTCTTTCTTTTTTTGCTGGTCCTAGGGTTCATACTCCCTGTGCTCCTTTTTGCTCAAGGCTGGCAGAGCTCTGTCACTTGAGACACAGAGCCACTTCTGGCTTTTTCTGTGATTAATTGGAGATAAAAGTCTCAAGGACTTTCCTGCCCAGGCTGACTTTAAACCTCAGTCCTCAGATCTCAGCCTCCTGAGCTCGGATTATAGGTGTGTCCAGCTGCTCTTTCCACTCTTGGTCCTGCCTCAGTCCTTGCCGCTCACTTTCCATGTCCCTTGCCTATAGTCCGAAGATTTTCCAGAAGACCAAGTGCAGCATCTGTAACAGTGCCTTGGAGTTGCCCTCCGTGCATTTCCTGTGTGGCCACTCCTTCCACCAGCATTGCTTTGAGAGTTACTCAGAAAGTGATGCTGACTGTCCCACCTGCCTCCCCGAAAATCGGAAGGTCATGGATATGATCCGGGCCCAGGAACAAAAACGAGACCTCCATGACCAGTTCCAGCATCAGGTGGGGATGAGTGGGCTCCATGGGATAGGGGTCGCCCCCAGCATCACAGTTCACCGAGCACTGGAGGGCTTGTTTCCTTTGCTCCCCTTCTTAGGAAATGAGCTTCTCTAGTTGTGATTCTTCTCTCTTTTCCTCTGCAGCTGAAGTGCTCCAATGACAGCTTCTCTGTGATTGCTGACTACTTTGGCCGAGGGGTATTCAACAAGTTGACTCTGCTGACTGACCCTCCCACAGCCAGGCTGACTCCCAACCTGGAGGCTGGGCTGCAGCGGGACCTGCTCATGCACTCCAGGAGGGGCACTTAGGTAGCTCTGGCATAGTGTGTGACCTGGAGGCTCAGCTGGACACAGGTACTGAGACTAGCTGATACTGCACACATAGCAGATGTGTTCACGGCTCCAGGATGCCATTGCCCTCACAACTCAAGGGGACTTGCTTTTCTTGCCCCTTTATTTTTCCAGCCTGCTGTTCTTCCTGTTGACTAGCAGTATAGATTATGACAGACCAGTGGGGGAGGGTACCTCGATAACCTCTGTGTGGACAATAGCTGCTTTATTCTGTATTCAAGGGTACCAGGCTGTGCTTGGGTCCTTATTCTCAGAATGTATAAATAAAAGAATATAATGATGGGAGCCTGGAAGAATTTTTTTCTGAGGACTTTCTGATGAGTCTTAACTGTATTATAGCTCTGTACTAGGCCCCCAGTCTCCTTCCCATGGACTTCTTGGAGGTCATCTCAGTAATGAGTAGCCCTCTAACAGCTAAGAAGTTTCAGCTTGTTAAAAAACCTCTACAAAAGGTCTACTGAACTGGGTTCCAGTGGCTCACACCTGTAATCCTGGCTACTCAGAAAGGCTGAGATCTGAGGATTGGTGTTCAAAGCCAGCCCCGATAGAAGTCTTTGATACTTATTTCCAATTAACTACCAGAAAAAAGGAAGTAGAGCTGTGGCTCAAGTGGTAGAACACTACACTTGAGTAAAAAAAAGTTCACTGACAGTGCTCAGGCCTTGATTTCAAGCCCCAGAAACCTGCCCCCTCCCCCTCCCCCCCAGAAGTCTTAGTGACTTAGGTGAGCTCTCTACCACTTGAGCCACAGCGCCACTTCTGTTTTTCTAGTGGTTTATTGGAGATGAGTCTCACTAAATTTCCCACCCGGGCTGGCTTTGAACCAAGATCCTCAGATCTCAGCCTCCTGAGTAGCTAGGATTACAGGCCTGAGCCACCAGTGACCAGCTTAGAACAGTGTTTTTCTTGCTGTAGTTAGTTCCAGATAATAGGCAGGATAAAAATTATGTTATTGATCTGAGTGTGGTGGTTCATGCTCAGGAGGTAGAGATAAAGGAGAATCTCCTGAGGCCAGTTCAGGTAAATTCACAAGACCCCATCTCAACTAGTTAAAGCTGATCATGGTGGTATATGCCTGTCTTCCTAGCTACATGGTGAGTGTAACTAAGAGGAGATCAGGTTGGCTCAGATAAAAATGTGAGAGCTTATTGAATACAGCATAATGAAACCCACCAAATAAGGTCTGAAAAAGGGGAGAAGGGAGAAATGGGAATATGATGGAGGGGGTAAGTTGTTTCAAGTACTAGTATGTATATATGTGTGTGTATGTATATATACATACGTGTATATGCATATTTACATATGAGTTAAAGAAGAGGGGGAAAAAGGACTGCAAAATAATTTTGAAATATATTGCAACTATGTATGAAGAAGACAGGATGGAAAGAGAAGCAACAGGGTTATTCTGATCAAAATATATGCACATCTGAAATACCATGGTGAAAATTCTTGATACAATTAATATGCACTAAAAAAAAAAATGAAGCTGGCACCAGTGGCTTACACCTATAATCCTAGCTATTTAGGAGGATCTCTATGAGGCCAGTCTGGGCAGAAAAGTCAAATAGACTCCATCTCCAAAATAACCAACAAGAAGCTGGGCTGGAGGTATATTTCAAGGGAATAAAGTGCCAGCCAAGCAAGCAAGCCAAACAAGGAAAAGGCCCTGGTACTGGCAAAATTAAAAATAAGAAGTACCAAGGAAGTTGCTGTAACTGCTTGTATACTCCAGGTGAAGTCTTCCAAAGTAACCATGTGTGTGTGTGTTAGTACTAGGGCTTGAACTCAAGACCTGAGCACATTTCCCGGCGCCGGTGGCTCACGCCTGTAATCCTAGCTACTCAGGAGGCTGAGATCTGAGGATCGAGGAAAGCCAGCCGGGGCAGGAAAGTCCATGAGACACTTTATCTCCAATAAACCACTAGAAAACCCAAAGTGGCGCTGTGGTTCAAGTGGTAGAGCACTAGCCTTGAGCTGAAGAGCTAAGGGACAGCGCCCAGGCCCAGAGTTCAAGCCCCACGACCGACAAAAAAAAAAGACCTGAGCACTGTCCCTTAGCTTTTTTGCTCAAGGCGAGCACTCTACCACTCCAGACACAGCTCAACTCCTGGCTTTTGCTGGTAATTGGAGAAGAGTCCCAGGAGACAGCTGGCCACCATGCCCCGCTTAGTGGCCGTGTGTGTGTGTGTGTGTGTGTGTGTGTGTGTGTGTGTGTGCGTGTGTGTGTGTGTGTGTGTGTGTTGCTGGGCATCGTAACTTCTAACCCTGAATTTTAGGGTTCATAGGCATTCCTTTCCCTCTGGGGCCTGGCTAATTTCTAGTGAATTAACTACCCCTTAGGGTGGTCGGACAGAAGCTTGACAAGGACACTTTACAGGTATAACTCGGAAGCACGTAGTGGTAATAGGCCAGCAGTACTGCAGGATAGGGGAAGCGGTGACAGACCTGGGTCTGAGCGCGCATGCCCGTGGGGTGAGCCGGGAGGACCCGGGGAAGCGAGGACCGCTGGGTGTCAATCATCCTAGTTCCCGCCCCTTCCAGGGGCGCCGGACGTGACGCAGAGCTCCTCGCGAGTCCTGCAGTCAGGCCGTGGGACGAGCTCGGGCCCCATGTGCCGTCAGTCCCCACCAGCCTCAGCCTCCGGCCTCCGCCGACCCCAGGAAACCTTGGCAGCACCACGCGGCCCCACTCCAGAAGAGACATGTCTGGTAACGGCGGTGTGGCTGTAACGGCGGTGAGTCCTGAGCCGGTGAACTGCACTGCACATGGGGCTTCCGGGCGACCCGTGCAACGATTGGCCCCCCAGTTCCCACCCTCCGTCATCCATTGGTCAGAAGGGCTGTCTGTCATCTGTCTCCACCCGCGTATAGCTTTTAAAGGGCCAGTAGCTAGTTTGCCCTCAGGATGGTACGAGGGGATCTGTGACCTAGTGGGGTGGGGATAAGAGTGGAAGGATGGTGTCCTGTGGGAACTCTATTCCTTCAGGCTTCTAGGTGGCGGGTGGGGGCTGGGGGTGGGGGATGGACTCCCACCCACGGCTAGGAATGCACGACCTAGTGACCCAGACAGTAAAGTTGGTCTATACAGACGGTCCTGTCACTGGACATGGCCGATAAGGACGTGGGCCACCGTGAGGGCACCCTCCCAAGCGTTCTGACTGCGCGCGCGCGCACACACACACACACACACACACACACACACACACACAATTTTGAAAGTGCGCCTTCTCCCCTTCTCCGTTATGGCAGTGACTCAGCTCCGGCTACTGTCAAAGTCCCCAGCTAAGATAGGCCACTGAGTTACCACCGCACCTGAAGTCCCCCGAGCTTTCACACTGCTGGCTTGCCTGTGAAGCTCTGGGCTTCAGCAAGCAAAATTACAGAGCAATCAAACCACACAGTGGTACAGGCACTGCCTGCCTGAGATAAGGCAGAGGGGCACCTCCTTATCTTCTCCTATCCAGCCTGTTGCTTGCCAGTGGAGACATTCCAGGGCACCGGGCTAGGGGGAGGAGGGCCTGGTATTTCAGCACTAGCTCTCTGCCCATTATTTGCTCTGTGTCTTATCATTTCACCCCTTTGCCTCTGTAACACATTGTGGGAGGGGTACCCACCTGCTCTACTACATCTGTTGTTGTGAGGACGGTCATATGCCATAGCAGTAGCACCGAAGTGATCAGCAAAACTGTTTTTTGGGACTTTCGTTCCCCCCACACCCCAGGCTGGTTTCAATGGGCTCTGGTGATATTTCCACCTCAGCCTTCTGAGTATAGGTTGAGGCAACAATGTGAATTGAATATACTGTTCAAATTTGATAAATTTAAAGACTTTTAAACTTGTAATTCTGCAACCTTAGATTCCTTCCTTTCTGTAGGCTCCCTGTGGCCTTGAATTTTAGTGTGTGTGTGTGTGTGTGTGTGTGTGTGTGTGTGTGTGTGTGTGTGTGTGTGTGTGTGTGTGTGTGTGTGTGTGTGTGTGTGTGTGTGTGCATGCACACCCTTGAATTCAGGGCCTGGATGCTGTCCCTTAGCTTTTTTGCCCAAGGCTGGCATTCTACCATTTGAGCCACAGCTTCACTTTCTGACCTAGAATTTTAGTGACAAGGTTTAGCATTTCAGGCCTAGATAGATTTTCAGTGTCCCCCCAGCCTGATTTATTGGAGGAGCGAGAGCACTGGAATGGACTGGTGTCTGGGAGCAGCAGGCTCTCCCCTCCTCCAGTGACAGAGGTCCCAGATGTCTCACTGCAAAAGCACCCATAAAAATAATAAAGATCCTAGGGCAGGGAAAGCTGATATATTCTACAGTGGCTCCCTTCTGATAAGAGAAAGAATAAGACCGCTGGCTCAGACTACAAGACTAGTTTTGCCTGCTGGGCACTGAATGCTTTTTGTCCAAAGTGCCCTGGCAGGAGGAAGAGGTGTGTCCCTTTGAGTTCTTAGCTTGAACTCTAATACCCCAACATTTCCCTATTGGTGAAACTAGAGGCAGCACTGTAGGCAAATGAATGTCAGACAGCTCAGCCTCAGTCTTATATGACATCCAGACAGAAGAAGCTCTTCATTTCATAAATGAATGAAGCGGCCCTGTTGAGACCATATACCTAAGACTTCCAGCCAGTGGACTGACTGAGCAAGACCATATATCACCAGTTGACCCCAGTTCCACAGAGGTACATTTCAGTCAAACTAATGGATCCTTAGTGTGGTGGCTGTGGGGTACCCCTTGGTATCTGGATGGCAGTAATATTTTTGAATGCCTGCTCTGTTGTGGATAGAAAGCCTTTTCCCCAATGATGTGTGCTATGGCTATCCGACCCCAGCCTGCTGCAGGCCCCGCCCTCCTTGTGACCAGGCTGATGGGCCTTATCTCTTTCCACACCTGGCCATGTGCAGCCTTCCCACTGAGAAGTATCTTGGCCGGGGTGAGCTTGGGGGATCAGTGTCCTGGTTACCACCACTGCTGCTGCCACATCAGCAGAACCCACTGCCAGTGTCCTTCTGCTTCTCTGGATCCTAGAGGAGGACAGAGGTGCTGAGGAAGCGTAAGGGACCAGTCTTAGAATATTTCCTAACCCAGAGGCTCAGGTGGCCACACAGCAGAGGTCGTTCTAAGCCAGTAGTTTGGTTCTTGGGAAGGGTCCCGGTGAAGAGGGGACTGTGACCTGGGGACTTTTTCTGCAGGAAGAGAACAACTTGAAGATGAGAGTGATTCGAGTGGGTACCCGTAAGAGCCAGGTAAGTGCCGTCATGGGGCAGAGGAGCTCTGTTAGAAGTAGTATACTCACGGGTCACAAGTTGATGGGCCCCAAGGGCTAATTTCTAGCACAGAGGAAACAATGGCTGAGAGTAAGATCTCAAGGGGAATGGCAGAGTGTGTCCTGTGGAAATGGAGTCCATAAACTGGGGAAGTTGTTGAGGTGTAGAGATCACCCTCACCCCTCTCATTCCCAGGTAGGAATTCCAATTCCTTTAGATTCTCCTTGACCCTATGAGAATGTGAGGTTGGGACAGTGTCCAGGAAAAGGGAGGACTAATCTGAATCTCCGTCCCCAGCTGGCTCGCATACAGACAGATACTGTGGTAGCAATGCTGAAAACCTTCTACCCTGGCGTGCAGTTTGAAATCAGTAAGTTTCTGGAGAGGAATGGAAGTTGGTGGGAAACCAGTGCTGCCGGAAGGGAGAACAGAGTTTCTGCTTTACTGTGACCAAAGCCAGGGTGCTGACCTCCCAGAGGTCTTCTTGGTGGCTCCCAGTGGGAGGGAGCCATTCTCTGAACACCTTTGACTCTGATTTCGTGGGCTAGCCTGGCATTTACCTTCTCCTGCCTTTGGATCTTTTTCTTTCTTCTTCTTCTTCTTCTTTTTTTTTTTTTTTGGTCAGTCATGGGGCTTGAACTCTGGGCCTGGGCGCTGTCCCTCAGCTCTTCAGCTCAAGGTGAGCGCTCTACCACTTGAGCCACAGCGCCACTTCTAGTTTTCTGGTAGTTGATTGGAGATAAGAGTCTCATGGACATTCCTGCCTGGGCTGGCTTTGAACCATGATCCTCAGATCTCAGCCTCCTGAGTAGCTAAGATTACAGGTGTGAGCCACCAGCGCCAGGCTCCTTGGGTCTTTTTCTGAATTTGCTTCCCTGCTAGATCATACATTTTTCATGGACAGGGACTGGCACTTACGTCCCTCCGTCCCTACCATGAATCTCAGCATAGTGCTGAGCACTGAGTACTGAGCACAGTAGGGCCTCAGTAAATGCTGATTAATGAGCACCTGATTGATTGGCTCTCTCCTCAGTTGCCATGTCCACCACAGGAGACAAGATACTTGACACTGCACTCTCTAAGGTAACATCTTCTCCTCTGTCCCCATCCCCCCTCTTTCTCATAAGACATTCACCCTAATACTCTTTCTACCTGGCAGATTGGGGAGAAGAGCCTGTTTACCAAGGAGCTGGAGTACGCTCTGGGGAAAAATGAGTAAGTAAAGACCCGAGATATATGGCAGCCCTGCACTCCTTTGCGAGGCTCACTCCCACCCCCGGTGAACTGCAGCTCAAGATATCAGCAAGTCTGCTGGCTTCGATCCACATCCTGGTGGGGTTCAGGCTTCCAAAGATAGTGTTGTTGGAACCATCTGAGCTGTCTGGAGTGCAAGATTAGCTGGGACAATGTGGTAGAAGGAAAGGTGGGAGCAGAGCAGAGCTCAAGGTCCTGAGGTCTTAAGAAGACTCCTTTCTTCCTTCCTTCCTTCCTTCCTTCCTCCCTCCTTCTCTCCCTCCCTCCTTTCTTTCTTTCTTTCTTTCTTTCTTTCTTTCTTTCCTTTCCTTTCCTATTTTTCTTTCCTTCCTTCTTGCTTGCTTGCTTTTTTTTTTTTTTTTTTTTTTGGTCGGTCATGGAGCTTGAACTCTGGGCTTGGGCGCTGTTCCTCAGCTCAAGGTTCAAGGCTAGTGCTCTACCACTTGAGCCACAGTGCTACTTCTGGTTTTCTCATGATTAATTGAAGATAAGAGTCTCATGGACTTTCCTGCCTGGGCTGGCTTTGAACCAGGAGCCTCAGACCTCAGCCTCCTGCATAGCTAGGATTATAGGCGTGAACCACTGACACTTGGCCGGCCAGACTGCCTGCCTTCCTTCCTTCCTACTTTTTCTGTTTATGTGGTATTGAGGAATGGAACCCAGGGCTTCACGCATGCGAGGCAAGCACTCTACACTAAACCACATTCCAAGCCCCAGGCCTGTTTCTTGAACTAACTTCCACTACTGAAGTAGAGACAGGGGCTGCTGTTCAAGCCCCTTTTCCATGTTCCCCTCTCTCATCTAGAGTGGACCTGGTTGTTCATTCCCTGAAGGACCTGCCTACTGTGCTACCTCCTGGCTTCACCATTGGAGCCATCTGCAAGTAAGAGTCCAGCAAGCAAAGGACCAGGGAGAAAGCTGTCCTCCTGGGAGCTTTGGCGCTTTCCTCTGGGGCTTAGCCCTCTGTCCTCAAGCCTGGCAGAAACTCAGGAAATTGTTGGTGGATTAGCTGTTGAGAGAATGGAGGTAGCCTGAAGTATCCTCCCTTATTCTGTGACTTTCCCTTGTTCCCCAGGCGAGAAAACCCCTGTGATGCTGTTGTCTTTCACCCCAAATTTGTTGGGAAAACCCTAGAAACCTTGCCAGAGAGGAGGTAAGCGGGACCTGGATGGGCATTTGTGCTTCTGGTATCACAGAGGATGGAGGGGCAGGAGGAGGAAGAGAAAAGGAACAGGGACTGACTAGTGTTAAATTTCACTTTAAATCCTCTCTCTTGAGCAGTGTAGTGGGGACCAGCTCCCTTCGGAGAGCAGCTCAGCTGCAGAGAAAGTTCCCACATCTGGAGTTCAAGAGTATTGTATCCTTTTAAAATTCAGAGGGAAAAACTGGGAGAAGGAAGGGAAGGAGTGACATTGTCCAAAAACAAATGTATTCATTACTTGACTTAGGTAACTGTAACTGCTCTATACATCACCTTTATAGTAACCAAAAAACAAAAACAAACAAACAAAAAAACTCCTTAAAATTAAGAATAAAAAGGCTGTAGTGAAGAGTGAAGGAGAAGACAAGGCCGGTTTGGAGGGTCCTGGGATCCTCCAAGGGGCTTCGAAGGATGGCGCTTCCAGAGAAAGTAGCCCATAGTGGGGCACTGGGCTGTCTTTCCTTCCATCCATGCATCCATCCACAGCCCTATAATGGTATAGCCCCAGGCAGGTGCCTGGCACCAGGGAAATGGAAGGATAAATATTGTCCTGTTTGTACAGAATTGGCATGTTTAGGAGACAGACAGGCATTAACAATACAGCATGGTACCGACCTGTGATTAGTTCACAGGAAAGGGGGAATAAAGGGTACTTCCATTTTTACTTTACATGCAATTACAGTGTGTTTATTTATTTATTTGTCTATCGTGGGGCCTGAACTCTGGGCCTGGGCGCTGTCCCTCAGCTCTTCAGCTCAAGGCTAGCATTCTACCACGTGAGCCACAGCACCACTTGCGGCTTTTTCTGCTTATGTGGTGCTGAGGAATCCAACTCAGGGCCTCATGTATGCAAGGCAAGAACTCTACCACTGAGCCACCCTCCCAGCCCCATTTTTATTTTTATAGTGAATATGTAGTGTATTTAATAAAACTAATTTAAAAAAACACAGTGTGCTATGCAATGGGCAAAGAAGCGTATTTACAGGAAGCCTCTAGTTGGAACTTCGGGTTTTTGTTTTGTTTTTGTTTTTTTTTTGCCAGTCGTGGGGCCTGAACTCTGGGCCTGGGCGCTGTCCCTCAGCTCTTCAGCTCAAGGCTAGTGCTCTACCATTTGAGCCACAGTGCCACTTCAAGCTTTTTCTGCTTATGTGGTGCTGAGGAATCGAACCCAGGGCCTCATGCATGCAAGGCAAGCACTCTACCACTGAGTCACCTTTCCAGCTTAGTTGGAACCTCTTAAACAGAGTTGGGGGTTTCCTAGACTTGAACACGTATTTTTTTTGGGGGGGGTACCAGTCCTGAGGTTTGAACACAGGGCTGGACACTGTCCTTGAGCTTCTTTTGCTCAAGGCTAGCACTCTATCATTTGAGCCACAGCTCCACTTCTGGCCTTGTTTTTAGTTTTAATTGGAGATAAGCCTCATGGCCCTTATTGCCTGGGCTGGCTTTGAATCACAATCCTAAGATCTCAGCCTCCTGAGTTGCTAGGATGACAGGAAGGAGCCGCCAGTGCCTGGCTAGAGGAAGATTATTTAACCTCTCTGTATCATTGTCCCCACCTATCAAGCAGGAATGATAGTAATTCCTTCTTCATAAGGTTGTGGAGAAAATGAAATGATTTGACATAGAGCATTTTAGGCCCGGTGGTTATGATGAAGCTGAGAAGTGGAAAATGAGTAGGTGTCATCCAGACAGAGGGAAAGAGACTGTGGCTGAGTAGCCAGCATGTGGCTCCTTACTGTCCTTAGCAATTCTCCACAGCGAGGAAACCTCAACACCCGGCTTCGGAAGCTGGATGAGCAACAGGAGTTCAGTGCCATCATCCTGGCTGTAGCTGGCCTGTACCGCATGGGCTGGCAGAACCGAGTGGGGCAGGTAGGACCTGACCTTTCCCCTCTTGTGTCAATCTGCATCTCCCTTGCGGATGGCCTCTCTTTTTGACCAGCCATCTCTAACACTCCCAAGTTCCAGGTTGGGGAGATGGAGATCAGAGGCTGGGCGACAGCTTTTGTCCCCAGGGTTTCTAGAAGATAGATAAGCCCTCTGTCATCACTGGGTGCTTTGGAGCACTCCCATCCCCATCTTCGGACTGTTCTCTCTCCACAGATTTTGCATCCTGAAGAATGCATGTATGCTGTGGGTCAGGTAAGTCTGATGGGGGAAACCACTGTGAATGTGCCCTTCCCTTTGTTCTCAATCACAAACCTGGTCTCACCCCCTTTGACATCTTCCCCCAGAATAAATTTGCAGGGAGGAACAAGCCTTGGGCTGCAAAAAAGTGCTGGGAGCAGATGTAAGAGGGCTGGTTCCTACCCTTAAAGGACTAAGGGCATTGTTCAAGTGGTAGAGTACCTGTCTAGGAAGCTCAAGGCCAAGTTCAAACCTGTGCTGCCAAATAAAAAGGAAAGTGCCATGGATTGGGGAAAGAATAGGCAAGGTGTATGTGCAAGGCTGGTTTTTATTTTCACCAGGGGGCCCTAGGTGTGGAAGTCCGAGCCAAGGACCAGGATATTTTGGATCTAGTGAGTGTATTGCATGATCCAGAGACTCTGCTTCGCTGCATCGCCGAAAGAGCCTTCCTGAGGCATCTGGTAGGGCATGAGGTCTCCCTGGGAAGGGGTGGGAGCTTGGAGAGTGAGGAAAGGCTGTGGAAGGAGGTCGTGAGTAAGTGCTCTGTATGCAGTGGTAACTGGTTTTTGTTGAATGTGGGGAATAGAGAGAACGCAAGTGTGGGACCAGCAGCCTTTTCAGTTGTGTCCTCAGAGGTTTGTCTCTTGAGGGCTCTCGGAACTCACAGGTACTCATTTCAGGAAGGAGGCTGCAGTGTGCCAGTAGCAGTCCATACAGTGATGAAGGATGGGCAAGTAAGCAGGGCAGAACTGGTGGGAGGACAGGAGGGACTGGAGGATTCCTACTGAACATCCCAGGTTTTTAAGCAGTCCCTTCTTAGTAAATGCTGAGGCAGCTCCTCTGTTTCACAGCTGTACCTGACTGGTGGAGTCTGGAGTCTGGATGGTTCAGATAGCATGCAGGAGACCATGCAGACCACCATCCACGCTCCTGCTCAGGTACCAAGAGCTGGATGGTCGGAGGGAATGCATGTCACCTTCCCTTTCAATACCACTAAGCCCCATCTTCCTCTCACCCAGCATGAAGATGGGCCAGAGGATGACCCGCAAATGGTAGGCATCACTGCTCGAAACATTCCACGAGGAGCCCAGCTGGCTGCTGAGAACCTGGGCATCAGCTTGGCCAGCTTGTTGTTGAACAAAGGAGCCAAGAACATCCTGGATGTTGCACGGCAGCTTAATGATGCCCGCTAACTGGTCTGTGGGGCACAGGGTACCTGGATTGTCATTGTGCCTACATCTGGGTTTCAGTACCCTGTACTCACTAACTGGGATGTGATTACTCCAGGAGCTTCAACTGCTGCCTGAGGCTGGCAGCCACACATCTCACCTTGGGGCCTTGTTGACTGTCTTGCCTCCTAAATAGATGGGGGCTTCATCTCTTTAGACAGAAGTCTAAACCACAGCCTTTGAATGTAAGCAGCTACCAATGAATGGCCTTGAAAGTGGCCATTTTGATGAGGTTTAGGAGACAAATAAATCCAAAGCTCTTTCAGTCCTTCTAAGTCTGAAATCTTTGTCTAAAAACTTCTGGAACAGCTTTTGCTTCAGCCTCAATAGTCCTAATTCCAATGTTGCCTCACAGGGAAAAACAACAAGAGAAAACAGCCTTAATACCCATGGCTTGCCTGGTGTGGGGGCTAAGCCTAAAATCCCAGCATTTGGGAAATAGAAGACTGTGGGTTCAAGTCCAGCCTGAGCTACAATGACCATGACTCAAAATAACCAAAATAAATGAAAATCCTATGGTTTATTCCCTCTCCAGCTAATAGTGAAGTTTGTTAAGACAATCTCTTCCACCCCCACTGCCTTAGAAATTAGTTATCCTATAGCTTGCAAAATGAAGACACTTCACCTTTAAAAAACAACAATCCTTTAATAAACAAAATTAGCCCATGTGAAACTCCCCAATACTTTAAGGTTCTAGTCTTGGATGGGTTAGCTGCAAAGTCCCAGTTCGGAAGCCCAGAGGCTCAGTCCAGACGGGTTTGTGCTGGCATCTTGTTGAGGCGCTGGGAGGAAAATGGGTGCCTAGGCCCACGGGCCAGCTACCAGTCTCGGCACAAACAGCTCTGCTGTCCCACACGGCAGTCGCGAATGCAAACTGGAGGCCCTTGCCCTCTTACACACTTCGCGGGAGGCAGGCGGCAGGCTGGCCTGAAGAAAGCTGCTTGTTCCCGCGTCGTCCCGGCCAGGATGCACGGGCCCATGAATGAAGATGGAGGGTGATCCGGTGTGAAAGCCTCGGGGCTCGGCAGCAAGGGGGTAGCGCGGACACCAAAATAAACGAGTGAATCCTCTCCCGCCAAAGCCTGGAAGCCAGCAGTCACGTCTGAAGTCCTGGCGAGGGCTAAGCACCAAGCTGAGGAAATAACCGCCAGCCTCTTCGCCTTAGCTGCCCAGCTCAGCCCTGCGTCAGAGCGCAAGGCCAAGGGTTCCAGAAGGTGCGGCGGCCGCGCCGCAGCCCGTCAAGTCATTCCGAGGATGGGGCGGTCGAGTCACGAGCCGCGCGGCGGGCGGGCGTGGCGGATCGCCCCCTCCCCTCCCGCAGGCAGGCCCGGGCCCCGGGCCCGCGGCGCCGCGGGAGGCCATGCGGGCGCGGGGGAGGGGGAGGGGACGCGCGGCGGCGGCGGGGGCGCGAGGCGAGGGGAGCGGAGGGGGCGGCGCGGCGGCCCGGCCGCCCCGCGCCCGAGGCGGCTCAGCTCTTCCGGTGAGGGCGGTGGTGGCCCTTAAAAGGGCCTTTGTGGTGGCATGGAGGGCGGGGGGCGGGCCGCGGCCGGCACCCCTCAGTACTCCTGCGAGGCCTGGGTGCCCTTCTTGCCGCTCGCCGGCGCCTTCGGCCCCACGGTGGCGCTCGTCTTCTTGGGCAGCAGCACGGCCTGGATGTTGGGCAGGACGCCGCCCTGCGCGATCGTCACGCCGCCCAGGAGCTTGTTGAGCTCCTCGTCGTTGCGGATGGCCAGCTGCAGGTGGCGGGGGATGATCCGCGTCTTCTTGTTGTCGCGGGCCGCGTTGCCCGCCAGCTCCAGGATCTCGGCCGTCAGGTACTCGAGCACCGCCGCCAGGTACACCGGCGCGCCGGCGCCCACCCGCTCGGCGTAATGGCCCTTCCGAAGCAGCCGGTGGACGCGGCCCACCGGGAACTGGAGGCCGGCGCGGGAAGAGCGCGACTTGGCTTTGGCGCGGGCCTTACCGCCGGTCTTGCCGCGGCCGGACATGGTGCGCGAGGTAGACAGGTGAAGATGGACGCCGCAGAGCCTCCAACCGCCACTCGCCGCAGTCCAACTGTCGCCGAGCGTGCCTCGAGCTCCCCTTATAAGCTCTCAGGGCACACCCCTGCGCCCTCCTGACTGGTTCGTTTCTCTAACCCTGCCCCTGATTGGCTGCGGTTAACACTTCCGTAACGTGCGTCGGAGGAGGAAGCGCGCCCCACGATTGGTCGAATTTGAAAACCTTTTGCCCGGGGAACCTGCGTGGAAGAGTGACGACGTGCAGATAGCCCGCCCCTTCCTGATAGAGCCAATCCGTGTAAAGCGCGCGAGATTTAAATGCTATAGCCAGACCGGAGATCCGGAAGACAAAAGGTTGGAATCTGGAGTTTCTGCCAGATCTATGCTGCCATAGGATTTAAAAAGGGGTCCGGCCGGCTGCCCGTGGATCACACCTGTAATCCTAGCTACTCAAGAGGCTATGATCTGAGGACCGCGATTTCGATCCCAGCCTGGGCAGGAAAGCCAGTGAGACTCTTATCACCAATTAACTACCAAAAATCAAGAAGTGGAGCCGTGGCTCAAGCGCTAGGGGCTGGGAATGTGAACAAAAAGCTCAGGAACAGTGCTCAGGCCCTGAGTTCAAGCTCTAGGGCTGGAAGAAAAAAAAAATAATAAGGGGGACAGCATCCACTCAGAACCCCTGAGTTCAAGCCCAAGACTGTCACAAGAAAAAAAAAAAGGTAAATACTATACAGTATAGTATATAGTAGATATACTATACAGTATATCTCTGCCTCCTTAGATCTAACAGAAACAATACACGAGAGAAAAATAAAACTCGGGGTCAGTCCTATTCCAGAAGACATGTCTTAATGACCTTCCATGCCAACTGAAGGAGGAGCACTTTATATATTTGTCAGTCTTGAAGCGTGAACTCAGAGCCTGGGTGCTCTGGGTGCTGTCCCTAAGGTTTTCTGCTCAAGGCTAGTGCTCTACCACTTTGAGCCACAGTGCCACTTCTGGTTTCCTTGTGGTTAATTGGAGATAAGAGTCTCACAGGGGCTGGGAAGGTGGCTCAGTGGTAGAATGCTTGCCTTGCATGCCTGAGGCCCTAGGTTCAATTCCCCAGCACCACATAAGCAAAAAGAAAAAAAGCCAGAAGTGGCACTGTGGCTCAATTGGTAGAGTGCTAACCTTGAGCTGAAGAGCTGAGGGACAGCCACCAGCACCCGGGTATTTTTATTTTCTTCAACATGTTCTTCCTGATCTCAGTTCACTATTTATTTATGCTGGTATGGGATTTAAACTCAGAGCCTCTGGCTCTTGCTCAACTTTTTTTGCTTATGGCACTCTACCACTGCACCTCCAGATAGTCTTGTGGACTTTTCCTGCCTGGATTGCCTTCAAATGGCAAGACCTCAGTTCTCAGTCTCCTGAGAAGCTAAAATTATATAAGTGTGAACCACTGGTGTTTGGCTTCTATAATTTATAGAGAGGATCTAATAGAGCAGAGGTGTCCTCCCTAATTTATTCACCCTACTTTATATATCTATATATTTATATGTATGTATATGTATATTTATATATGTATATGTATAATATATCCTAATTTATTCACCCTACTTTTTTTTTTTTTTTTTTGGTTGGTCATAGGGTTTGAATTCTGGGCTTGGGTGCTGTCCCTGAGCTCTTCAGCTTAAGGCAAGTGTTCTACTACTTCATGCACAGAACCACTTCTGGTTTTCTTGTGATTAATTGAAGATAAGAGTCTCACAGATGGGCTGGGAAGGTGGCTCAGTGGTAGAGTGCTTGCCTTGCATGCATGAGGCCCTGGGTTCGATTCCTCAGCACCACATAAGCCGAAAAAAAAAAGCCGGAAGTGGCACTGTGGCTCAAGTGGTAGAGCATTAGCCTTGAGCTGAAGACCTGAGGGACAGTGCCCAGGCCCAGAGTTCAGGCCCTCTACAGGACCCCAAAAAAAAAAAAGTCTCACAGACTTTCCTGGTTGGGCTGGCTTTGAACCGCAATCCTCAGATCTCAGCCTCCTGAGTAGCTAGGATTACAGGTATGAGCCACTGGCTCCCAGCTCACCCTACTTTATGTATGCATATACACACACACACACACACACACACACACACACCTCCTAATTTATTCTGTCAGTATAGAAACACACACACACACACACACACACACACACACCCCTCCTAATTTATTCTGTCAGTATAGAAACACACACACACACACACACACACACACACACACACATACACACACACACCCCTCCTAATTTATTCTGTCAGTATAGAAACACACACACACACACACACACACACACACACACACATACACACACACACCCCTCCTAATTTATTCTGTCAGTATAGAAACTACCTTGGCTGGGATATAGCTCATTGGTAGAGCACTTGCCTATCACATGGAGACCCTGGGTTCATTCCCCAGCACTGAAGTGGGGAGGGAAAGAGGAAATATACCTGTAGGAACAAGAAAAAGGCAATACTTTATTGTCACTTTTGGGAGCACTGGGCCCTGCATCTGCTCTAATCAAACACATAATTTATAGTCAAATATAAAGTTGTCTATGGTCCTAGCCCTAGTCCAGGTTCTACGTCAAGGCTCAGCATATACCTCAAGTCAGGAATTTGGAAGTTGAGTTACAGATATCTGCAGAAAAGCTGCTGTGTCCCACCTTAGGAGCCTGCAAAGATGGAATGGAGAGAAAGTAGCAAGTTGAGGAAAGCCACAGGCAAAATCTAATCATCATTAGGAGGCCTGAAAGGTCCAGGATGTCATTGCTGAGAGCAAAATCTCGAGGAGAATAAAGAATGGGAGAGTCTGGGCCAGGAGTCATCAGTCTTAGACCAGACAGAGGTTGGCCTATGTCAGGCTCCCTGGAGACTTGTGAGGCAAAGGGGAATTCAGACATCATAGAAGAGTCTGACAAGCTGGTATCGAATGGAGAAGGTGACAGCGCTGCCCAGGATCTGCAAAGAGAAAGGGTCTGGAATAAGAACCAAAGGGAGGGAGTCAAGGAGGTACAAACCCCATCCTTGCCCTCACCTGAAGCAGCAACAGGAGCAATGTGAGGTTTCTCTCATGGATGGGCCCAAAGACTTTAAGTAGCAAGTTGATGAGAGTCAAGTTGTTACACTCAGTGAAGGCACCATCCTCATCCTCACTGTGTCGCACTGTGACTAGCTGGAGATTCTCTGCTACCTGGGGGACCAGAGTTAGAAAGAACTTGAGCTAATACCAGTGTTCCAGGAATGGGGGTCTACTTGATGCTTCCAAGGTCCCCTTGAGTCTGATGTAGGCCTAGGATCCCATTCCCCCAAGCTTAGGATGGTGGCCTGGGGCCTTACCTCCTTGTTACCTAGTTACCTTTAATACAAAGGTGCCCAAGAAAGAGAGGCTCTTGGTCTTGAACTTGGAATAGCTCATCTCCAGTTTGCCTGTCTTGGTATTGAGTCTGCAGGGGGAAGACAGCTTTACGTGACTAGACCACTACTCAAAAAACTCTCCTCCCTGTGGATAATTACCAGGAAGAGCAATGAAAGTGGAATTAAATAACCTGAGATCTATTTGTCTCTGTTGCTTACTTCTATGTGATCAGAACTGATGTGAACATTCAGATTATGTATGTAAATGTGCTTGTAAATTATAAAGGGCCTACTTCCTTTACATAGGGAATGCAGATGCTATTTTTAGATATCCCAAGTGAAAAGCTATGATATCCCTTCCAAGACCCAAAGTGGCTACCTGGGCATACGGTGGCGAGGGCAGGGAATGATGCGCAGGAGCTGAGGCAGTGAATAGAGGAAGTTGAACACCTGTGGCATGAAGAACAGTAGCATGGTCTTGCTGAAGTGTCCCAAGATGCCCACCACGGCAAAAGTCATGCCAGCGAAGTAACAGAAGGTATCTCCCACAAACACCCGTGATGGGTACCTGTGTGGGGAAGAGCATCTGAGCCAACAGCAAGAAGCATTACTAACTTTTCCTCTCACATCACACATCTGGATACCGAGCTTGCCTTGACCTTGGGTTCTGACTACAGACACAACAGCTGTCTCAGCATCTCTGCAGGACCCAAGGCCCCCAATTCATCTATTCCAGGGACTCCAAAGCCCTAACAACCGCTAGGTAGAGGGTGATTTCAGAACACTACCAGGCTGAAGTTGCAGCACAATGGTAAGTCACTTGGTTGGCATGTAGGAGGCTATGAATGTGATCCCTAGCGCCTTTGGGGGGTGGAGGGTCTAGGGGAATGACAGGCTATAACAACTGAAGACACAGAAAATACTTAGCAAAAGTAGGCACAAGTTTAGTCTCTCTATAAGGATCGAGACCATCTTTTGCCACATGTTCAGACATCTGTCTCCTGAATCCATAGGCCTACTTACCAGTTATGGTAGAGCAATCCCAAGGTGGTGAAAAAAAAGGGGATCATGAAGTAGAGAGAAAAGACATGATCATCTCGATAATCACCTTTGGAAAAGAAGGGAAAGTGAACACAAGCCCTACATACCATGAGCCTATTTTTGTCTGTCTCTAAGTTCTAGTCCAAGTTGTATCCATTCACCCAAGTCATTTTCTCTTTTAACTCTCTTTTTAAAACTAGCATATATTAATTATATAAAGAAGTTTCACTGGGATTATTTCCATATATATGTGTTTTTAATGTACTTGAATCAAATTTACCCCTTCAGGGGGACATTGGTGGCTCATTGTCTATAATCCTAGCTATTCAGGAAGCTGAGGTCTGGGGATAAAGGTTCTAAGGCAACCTGGGCAGAATCTGCAATTAACCAGCAAAATGTTGGTCTAGAAGCATGGCTCAAAAAAAAGCAGTACGAGCAGAAGGCCCTGAGTTCAAGACCTGATTAGCACCAAAACCAACAACAACAACAACAAAAATCACCTCCCCTCCTTCATCTAAGTCATGTTTAAAACACAACTGTTTTGTTTTTGTTTTTTTTTTTGTCGGTCGTAGGGCTTGAACTCTGCGCCTGGGCGCTGTCCCTCAGCTCTGCAGCTCAAGGAGAGCGCTCTACCACTTGAGCTACAGCGCCACTTCCAGGTTTCTGGTGGTTTATTGGAGATAGGAGTCTCATGGTCTCTGCTGCCCAGGCTGGCTTTGAACTGCGATCCTCAGATCTCAGCCTCCTGAGTAGCTAGGATTACAGGCGTGAACCACTAGCGCCCGGCTTTTTGGTCAGGTGTGGGGCTTGAACTCTGGGCTTGGGTGCTGTCCCTGTGCTCTTCAGCTCAAAGGGAACACTCTACTGCTTGAGCGGCAGCGCCACTTCCGGTTTTCTAGTGGTTTATTGGAGATAAGAGTCTCAGGAACTTTCCTGCCTGGGCTGGCTTTGAACCATGATCCTCAGATCTCAGCCTCCTGAGTAGCTGGGATTACAGGCGTGAGCCACCAGCACCTGGCTTCAACTATTTTTTTTTTTTTTTTTTTTTATGTCACACAGTTAGTTTCCAGTATTTCACCACTTTCATGAAGCCTCCAAAACTAATGTATGGTTGGGCACTGGCGACTCATGCCTGTCATCCTAGCTACTCAGGAGGCTGAGATCTAAGGGTCACAGTTCAAAGCTGGTCTGGGTACGAAAGTCCAAGAAACTCCTATCTTCCAATTAATCACCAAAAAGCCAGAAATGGAGCTTGACCTGTGGCTCAAGTGCCAGAGCACTAGTCTTGAACAAAAACAGCTCAGTGACAGTGACCAGGCCTTGAGTTAAGCCCCAAGACTGGCACCAAAAACAAAACAAAACACCTAATGAATGACTTAAAGTTGGTTTAGACATTCTGACCTAGGTTTGAATACTAGCTTCACTTCCTAGCAGTGTGACCTTGAATATGACACATTTACCTTCTCTAAGACTCTTATTTTCTCATCTGTAAAGCAGGGCTGATACCTTTAACGCAGAGCTGTTAAAAGATTTAAATGAGATAACATTTTAAAAGTGCTTAGTTTAGAACTGGGCCGTGACCTTTAGTAGAGCACCTGCCTTCTGTATTGAAGGCCAAGTTCAATCCCAAATATTGACTGAAAAGCCCCAAAACAAATAAAAAAACAAAACAGTGCTTAGCGTTAAGTCAATTTTTCCCCCTGGGCTTGAACTCATGGCATAGCTCTTGCTATATACCACTTAAACCATGCCTCCATTCCTGCTTTTTACTATTTTTATAAGCTGGTTTTATTTTTAAATTCTTCAAAATGATCATTCTTTCTTTCTTCCTTCTGCCCATACTAGGGCTTAGACTCAGGACCTCCTGTTTGGCTGACACTTTACCATTTGAACCATGCCTCTAGTCCTCTGCTGGTTATTTTAGAAATGGAGTCTTTTTGATTTTTCTGCCTGAGCTGACTCCAAACTGCTATCCTCTGGATCTCAGCCTCCTGAGTAACTACAATCACAAGCATGAGCTACTAGTTACTTAATTTGCAAAGTAGCTTCCCTGATCTTCCATAGATACATAATGCTTTTCCCCTCTGAATTACTCAAAGCCATACATATATATACACATATACATCAGACTACTAACTTTCTTAATTCTCATCCTATCTCCAATTGCACCTACCTTCCAGCTCCACCAGGTTGAAGATAATGATAGAAGCAGAAATGACTAATGACTGGCCAGCCTCTAGGCCATTAATTCCTGCTAAGATATTGATGGCATTCGTGCAGAACACTGCAAGCAGCCCCATGTAGACATAGTACAAGATCCCTAGAGGGAGACAGAATGAACAACAGTGCCAACTAAGAAAGGAGAATTTAAGAATATTCTCTTGAGAATGGAACACAGGATGAAGGACCACCAGAAAGGGACAGAACAGGAACACTTCGAGGAGAATGTGGAACACTGAGATGGGTCCTCTTGATACCGGCAGAGGTTGGAGGGGGTGGGGGTGGGGGGATGTTCTGAAGTATATACCACAGAGGCAGTAGTGCCAGGGCTACTTACCCAAGTCCAGGTGCAGGCCAAGAAGTGGACGTAAAGGCTTGGGTACCACAATGGTCGTGTTGCCAAAGTTGGTGAAATACACCATGAGGAGAGGTAGTGAGGCCGCTGTGGGCAGCAGCAGCTTGTGGCGCCAGCGCAGATTCAATACATCATCCGCGAAGCCCAAGAAGATCATGCAGCAGATGGCAAGGAGAGCACCTATCAGGGCCACAAACTGGGGGAGGCTCGGGCAGGTCATGATTCAAGCCTGCTCCCCCATTCACCTTTCAAGAAGTCCTGTCTTTGCAGTTCTGTCCTCAGCCCCTTCTCCCAAGCCGAAATAACCTCAACTCTCAGGTACACCCCCCCCCCAAACCCCAGCCTACGGCTCCACTAGTCCACTTACTTCATGGTGGGGAAATGCTTTACACTGCTCCTCCACAAAGCAGTTCAGGAAGGGGAAAGGGATGAAGCAGAAGAGGATGATAAGGAAAACAGCACCGCTGATCACTCCCTGAGACTCTGGGCTGTGGCCCAGCAGCAAGTGGTGGGGAGAGGAAAAGGAAACGGGGCGTGGTCATTCAGTAGGGCCAAGGTGACGGTAATCCCGACTGCGGTTCTTTTGTGTTTTGTTTGGTGGGGGAGGACGCGGGGAGGAAGGCACCTGGAAGATCCCAGGGTCTCCTCGCATCCCTCCCCCACGCTAATCAGTCCTGCCCACCACCGCCCCGAGTTCCAGGGTGCCTGGGCTACCAGCGCCCGGCGTCTCCCGCCCCACCTCAGTGGAGCACCTGTCTGCGCCCCGGCCTCCCCCCACCCCGGGACGCTCGGGCTCCGCTACTCACATTTCCCGCCGGATGGGTTTGTTGAGGTCCTGGCCACAGAGGCGCGCAGCGATAAAGTGTTCACGGAAGGCGGGGATGAGGGTGACCGTGGCCACAAATCCCAGCAGAGAGCCGAGCAAATTCACCATCAGAGGCGGCGGCATGGGCAACTCCGGGAAGGCCCACATGGTGTCCGAACGGGAGCCCCGCTCCCCGGCCGACTTTGCTCACGGGCAATCTGGACAGCGGCCCCGAGGAGTGGCGGCTCCCTGCAAGCGGACTATTCCCATCCCAGCCGCAGCCAAACCCCTTCCCGGTGCCCCGACCCGCCCTCCTGACCCCCGAGAGGCTCCGGAACGCAACCTCGGCCCTGACCGACAGCACCTGTGTACCCAGTGTTTCCGCCCGGATCTTGATTCGAACGGTACTGTAGTTGCCGAAGGCAGAGGCGCCATCTTTAATACGGGCACTGCCGCCGGAACACCAGCGTTGTCTTAAACTAAAATGTTTGCTCAAATTAGGGCGATCAGTCTAGTTTTGCAAATGTCAATTAAAGGAGGACATTCAAGTGCGGCTGTCCTGAAACTGTAGTAAAGATGCAGAGCCCAGATCGGAAATTACCCCCCCCTGCCCGGTTCCAAGATGGACGCCTCCCATGTCACGTGTCGGACTCTGCTCCGCCCCTCTCCTCCTCCGACTTCCACGTCGGCCCCAGCAAGTCAGATTTAAAGGGCCACGCACTTAACCCGGAACGTTTTGGAGCTTGGTTTATGTCTCTTAATAGAAGTCCGAGGGTGGGCAGAGGAACGGGGGTGGGGAGCTGCACCTGCGCTTAGTAGGAAACCTGTTGCCGTTGCAGTCGGAAGCCAAGGAGGACACTACTCTGTTCCCAGAAACGCAGCTACAACGTGGACGGCTGCTGTAAACGCTAGACGGGTGCAAAGCCCCTCCTCCTCTCTTTTCCTTGTTCTTGATCCAGGTATTTTTTTCCCCTCCATATCCCACCCACCTTCTGCCCCCACTGTAGCAGTCAGTTGCCCAGCAACCTAGAGAGGCAGCTTCACCACTGAAGAGTCCTGGATTTAACCCAGAACTTTAAACTTGATCTTCGATCTTTGCACTGTACCTACCTCCCAGAATGAGGGGATGGCTCCTGAGGTGTTGGAAAGAAAATCACAAGACAAAGAGCCTGATGCACACCTACTTTCTGAGAACCTAGAGGTTTCTTCCTCTAGGTTAGTGTACCTTTTGCCACACACCTGTTCCCCTACAAGTAACAGTTCACCTGACTCTTCATTCCCTTTCATTCTTCTCATGGACTCAGGTAGCAAATGAATTTCATTACTATAAGGGAGTTAGGGGGATAATCCAATAGCTTGGTACTTTGTCCCTTCTTTCCAATGCGGCATGCCCACGAATCAGGATGAGATCGACTCCTTTTAGGCTGCTTTTCTTCAAAATTAGGTATAGGTCCCTGATACTTGAAGGTAGCTCTAATCAACAACTCCTCTCCTTTCCCCTGCCTTTCTTGCTCTCTTGCCCTCTCTTTCTCCCAGTAATTATTTACTTGATTGTATTCCACCAAATTGTATTTTTTTCTACATACGTGGCGCTAGCATGTGCATATGCAGATTCCCTGGAGGAAAGTGTTTTCCTTTCCACAAGGTGTCCCCCTGAGGCTAGGGACATAAAGATACCTGTGTGTAAGATTACACACATGGAGTCTGAATCTTTTGCACATAGAAGGTGATAAGTGCACATGGATGGACTCATCACCCCAAGGGAGCCAGTGGTCCTTGAGGAGGAGGTTTGATCTGGAATGATGTCCATCAGCAGGAGTAAAAGTGGAAGGGCCTTCCAACCCTGGAGAGTGAAATACAAGGAACAGGTGGAAAGGAGGAGCTTGTGGATCCCCAAAGAATTTCCACTTGGTTATCTTGTTGATCAGTAGCAGGCTGAGACTCCCTGGAGGCCTGAGAGTCTATCTGTTTTGTTTTGTTGTTGTTGTTGTTTTTTGGTCAGGGGGCCAATCCTAATAAACCTTCCTTTTCAACCTGACAAGCCTTAAGATTTCTTTTCTGGGGCTGGGAAGGTGGCTCAGTGGTAGAGTGCTTGCCTTGCATGCATGAGGCCCTGAGTTCGATTCCTCAGCACCACATAAACAGAAAAAAAAAAGCCGGACGTGGCGCTGTAGCTCAAGTGGTAGAGTGCTAGCCTTGAGCTGAAGAGCTGAGGGACAGCGCCCAGGCCCAGAGTTCAGGCCCCACGACCGGACCCAAAAAACGCAAAAAAAAAAAAAAAGATTTATTTTCTCTGGAAATCATTATCCTACCCACCCTACCCAGGAGGCTAGGAGGACTTGTTCAAAGGCAGGACATTAGGATTCATCATTCATGTATGAACCTTACCATCAGAAAATACTTAGTTGGATGCTTGTCATATAATCTGAATAATTATACTCCTGTGACGGTAAGGGCTCAGTGGACTATCAGGCTAATCAGAGGGAGAAACAAACACATGGTTGGCTTGAAATTTTGTGCCTATCCTGATAAAAGTTCAAAGCACTTGCCTGAATGCTAAAGTTGCTGGGACTCACAGATCAGCTGAGTTGTCATTGTCCCTGGCCAGAATAGACAATGTCTGAGATGCACATCTATTAAGTATCCCTGAATGCCTCCCAGTAAGCAAGACCAATTTACTATTAAACTAATTCCCAAACAAAACCTGTCGCAAAAATAGTTTCCATTGCCTAAAAGACCAAGAGACAGAACTGGATAGTCTGGAATGATGCTTGACATTTGTGTGACCCTGTTTGTGGTTTTGTTCAGGCAGCTGAGTTACTCTTTTTCTTTTTCTTCCTACCTCTCTCCTGTCAGTGTAGCTAGCAAAAGTCATTGGCTAAAAGCATGCTGAATTGATTTTTGTTGTTGTTGGGCGTGGGGCTTGAACTCTGGGCCTGGGCGCTGTCCTCAGCTTCTCAGCTCAAGGCTACTGCCCTACCACTTGAGCCACAGCACCCACTTCCAACTTTTTTGTTTATGTGGTGCTGAGGAATCGAACCCAGGGCCTCATGAATGTGAGCCAAGCACTCTACCACTGAGCCACCTTCCAAGGCCCAGAAATTGATTTTTGAAAGATGGAAGTGATACAAAAATTGTCTGGTGATGGGCTGGGAAGGTGGTTCAGTGGTAGAGCGCTTGCCTTGCATGCCTGAAGCCCTGGGTTCGATTCCTCAGCACCACATAAGCAAAAAGAAAAAAGCCGGAAGTGGCGCTGTGGCTCAAGTGGTAGAACGCTAGCCTTGAGCTGAAGAGCTGAGAGACAGCGCCCAGGCCCAGAGTTTAGGCCCCATGACTGGACCCCCCCCCCAAAAAAAAAAATTGTCTAGTGCCAGTGGCTCACACCTGTAATCCAAGCTTCTGAGGATCCTGGTTCACAAGCCCAGCAAAGAAATGCTGATCTCTAATTTATTAGCAAAAGCCAGAAATAGAAATGTGTTTCAAGTGGTACAGTGCCAGCCTTCAGCGAAAACGCTAAGAAAGGGCTTGAGGTTTTGAGTCTAAGCCCCAGTATTGTTGTGCACAATTGAAAAGGATTCTTGGGAAGTTCGATGGTTCCTGAAGAAGGGGTCTTGGTGGAAGAGAGTCTTCTACATACCTGGACTACTAACTGTTCAGCCTGTTTCCTTGACCTGGCTGCTCTACCCATTGACTGCTTCCTCTTTCATCCCTGGGAGCTGGCCTGAGTTGTCTCCTCCCTGGATTTCATGTCTCTGTTCCCACCTAAGATTAGAAATGGACGAAAGTGGTGCTGGTAGCTCAAGTCTATAATCCAAGCTACTCCAGAGGCTGAGATCTGTGGATTGTGGTTCAAAGCCAGCCTGGTCAGGAAAAACTGTGAGACTTTTATCTCCAATTAATCACCAGAAAACCAGAAGTGGTACAGCACTAGCCTTGTGCAAAAGAACTCAAAGACAGCACCCATGCACTGAGTTCAAGCCCCATGACTGAAAAAAAAAACCCAGCAACACAAAAAAATTAGAAAGAAATAGGTGAATATCTCTTGGTTTTGGAGTCGTGACTATCTGGGCAGGCCACAGCAAAGGTAGCTCATCACCTTTTTTCTTCCCATCATTGTCAAGCTACTCTACTACCTCTTTTTTTTTTTTTGGTCCGGTCATGAGGCCTGAACTCTGGGCCTGGGCGCTGACCCTCAGCTTTTCAGCTCAAGGTTAGCACTCTACCACTTGAGCCACAGTGCCACTTCCGACTTTTTTCTTTTTGCTTATGTGGTACTGAAGAATCGAACCCAGTGCCTCATGCATGCAAGGCAAGCACTCTACCACTGAGCCACCTTCCCAGCCATCTACTACCTCTTTTAACTCAATCACGTTGCTAAACTGTTGAGTTTCTGCAAACTCAACTTTTTATTCTCTTAGAAAGCTAAATGGGGGCTGGGAAGGTGGCTCAGTGGTAGAGCGCTTGCCTTGCATGCCTGAGGCCCTGGGTTTGATTCCTCAGCACCACATAAGCAAAAAGAAAAAAGCCGGAAGTGGTGCTGTGGCTCAAGTGGTAGAGTGCTAGGACAGCACCCAGGCCCAGAGTTCAGGCCCCACAACCGGACCCAAAAAAAAAAAAAAAAAAAAAAAGCTGAATGGATTTGGAAGGTGTTTTTCCAGCTTTTTTTTCTTTTGGCTTATGTGGTGCTGAGGAATCGAACCCAGGGCCTCAGGCATAGCCAAGCAAGTGCTCTACCACTGAGCCACCTTCCCAGCCCCATATTTGGAAGTTATTTAACATCTTCCCTTTCTACCTCCCTGCAGAAGGGACTCTGCCAAAGACCTAAGGTGCTCTTGGCAAATGGGGGATCCTTCGGAATCCATGACTGTAGTAGGGTGCCACCACACCCTATATCCCACATTTATCTGGACTAGTGAACTTAGGACTTACTAGTCAAGTGCTCTACTGCTTAAGAAAGCCTGGCCAAAGCTATTGCTAGTCCGGTGCTGGGTTGCTAGCTCTTCTTTCATTGCTGCCTTCTCTACATGTGCTCCATAGGCAGGAGCTGTTACTATGGAAATGTATTATTTTTAAAAACAGATGTAGCCTCAGGCTTGAGAAATATCTCAACATCAAACCCACTTGAGCAAGGAGGTAAATAGGAGGTGTTCTTAAGTTCTAGCTCCAAAGAGAAAGGGAATGGTGGTAGTGGAGGAAATTCTGCTTTCTCTCCGTTGCTATCAGCTGGACTTTTGCCAGGCCTTTTTATCTGGGAGGAAACCCCTGCACTTCCTTACCCAGAGCCTAGCTTCAGAGAAGGTCTAGCCTGACAGTCATGGGAGAAGGGAGTGATAATTTCCACAGGGGGTCAACTCCTTTTTTAACCCCCCAAACTTCCATATGGAAGTGTATGAAGCTTGGGGGGAAGCAGAGGTGTTAGACCAGGCAGTCAGATCGCTTTGAGCTTGTCTGGGGAGGGGTGCACCCCGACTGCAGGATGGGGCGGGGCCGTCAGAGATCCCGCCTAGTCTTCAATCGTGGAACCCGCTGGCCTCGCGGATGTCCTTGCCCCGCCCTCCTCTGCCTAGCAGAAAGCCGGGCAGGCTAGGCCCCGCCCGGGGCGGGCGCGGCTCCTTTAAGGGCGGGTGGGGGCGGGGCGTCGGCCGTGTTGTCAGTGTCAGCTCTGCGCACGCAGCCGGAGCCCGACCCGGAGCCGGAGCCCGACCCGGAGCCGGAGCCGGAGCCGGAGCCGGAGCCGGAGCCCGACCCGGAGCCGGAGCCCGACCCGCGAGCTCCCGCGGCTCCCCGGACCCGTCCCCGCCCGGAGCCTCCAGGGGTCGGGTGCTGCCTGGCTCTAGCCGGGGTCGGACCGCGGGACCCGAGCCACGGAGACAGAGCCCCGGCGTCCCGGCCCCGGGGACCCCGCCTCGGCCGGTGGCGGCCCCGCGTCCAGGGCGCCCGGCCCCGGGGGAGCCTCGGAGCCCGCGCGCCCGGCCCCGGGGTGCCCGCCCCCGCCCCCGGCCCGCGCGGGCCATGCTCCCCCGGGGCCGCGGCTGAGCCCAGGCCGGGACGCCGGGGCGCGCGCGGAGCATGGATCCGGGCTGGGGGCAGCAGGACGTGGGCTGGGCGGCCCTGCTGGTCCTCTTCGCCGCCTCGCTGCTCACCGTGTCGGGCTGGCTGCTGCAGTACGCCCGCGGGCTGTGGCGGGCGCGGGCCCGCGGAGGCCGGGGCCGGGGCCCCGCCTTGGCCGCCGAGGCCGGGGCTTCGCTCCGCGAGCTGGGCGTGTGGCGCTCGCTGCTGCGGCTGCGGGCCACTCGGGCGGGCGCCCCCGGGGAGCCCGGCGTCCGGGGCCTCCTGGCGTCACTCTTTGCCTTCAAGTCTTTCCGGGAGAACTGGCAGAGGGCTTGGGTTCGAGCCCTGAACGAGCAGGCCTGCCGGGATGGGGTGAGTCGCCCAGACCCTCCGAGTTGGTCCCTTAGGTTTTCCTTGCGGGGAGGGACTGCTGGAGCTTGGAGGGAGACATGGGGGCGGGGGGGGGGGGATTAGGGATTAGCTGGGGACCCTCCTGTGGGGTTTCTTTCCCTCCCAAATCAGAGAAGAGGGTGCAGGTGAGGCTGGGGGTGTGTGTATGTGTGTGCAGAAATCCAGTTATATCTCAAATCTATTTTTGTGGACGAGGTACTCTGGCTGCAACCCGAGCGCAAGTTACTGTTCTCATAGCAACGCTAATCTCTGTGCCTGAGGGCACTTCCGCCTCTTCGGAGTACTGGTTGGGCTAGGGGAGACGGGTGCACCTGCAGAAGGAATTTGCCTGGTCCTCATCCCACCACACCCAGTTAGTGTTTCATGCCCCCCCCCCAACCCCCTCAGATTTCCAGTGTGGCCCTGGGATTCTGAATTGCTTTCCTATCCATCAGTACTTTCCCCTCCACTGTCCATGCTTCCCTTCCGTGCTGGCCTGCAATGAATTTGTCCGAGGGGAAAGTGTTCAGTGAAAAGAGCATGTTGTCAATCCATATCCTTTCCAGTAAATGAACTTGAAGCTGCCCCTTGAGGGTCAGCCATAAACCAGCTCAGCCTACTTCCTCCCATTGCACCATGGACTACTGGCCTCCCAGGAAGTGGGCAGGAAGCCTGGTCATGAGACTGAACTTGGGTGGAAAGCCCCCTCCCATCCTGGCCTACCGATCTCTCCTTTGCTTTCACCATCTAGCAGTTCCTGGATCAGAGTTTTCTCCATTTCTGGCTACCAGGAGCTTGGTATCTTTACCCTACTAATTCTCCAGATGCTTGGAAACAGAAGTGGCCCCAAGAAGCTGTTCTGTTTCCTCTTCCCAGCTGGCTATCTGAAAGCCAGATGATGTCTGTCACTTTACACCTTGAACCTACCCTTCCACCTGGCTCTTCCTGCACCTTGTTCCTGGATCAGAAGCAACTCCCTGGGGCGGCTGAGTCAGCTGGACATTGGCCTCCCTTGCATGGGAAGAGGAGATGAAGGCTCTAAGCATCCATCTCCCTCTCTCCCCCTTGGCCTGGCCTTTGAAGAAGACAGCTACCAGAGCACAGACGTTGGCTTCTCCTGTTTTGCCAGGCAGATGAGTGAGCCCTGTGGGTTTGGTTTCTGTCTCTGAAGACCTGAAGAAGAGTCTCCAGCCTATTCTGTGCCCCCTCCTCAATTCTTCCCATTCTGTTCTCCACTGCTGTGGAAGAATTAGGGAGCAGCTCTTTAGAGGTCTAGGCTAAGCAGCTTTCTGCTTCCTAATACCACCCCGCTGTCTGCCTTGAGGACTTAACCAGGCCCTGGACCCTTTTGCCCTCTGAGCTTACCTCTTCTCTACCTCTGCTGCAGTTCCCCAAGGCCATGCTGAGCCAACCTCATCTTCCCAGAATTTAAAGAGTCATAGTTTTACCTCTTCACATCTAATTTATCTGGAAGAAGTCTTCAGCCTCTTAACTCAGAATAAGCGATCCTACTCTTTACACCTTTATGTTGGCCCTGTACCCCTCTGCCCAGCTGTTATATAGAGTTGGCAACTCATAGCTATTTTTTTTCTTTATATGCTTTTATTTGGGGCTAGGGCTGGGGTTAGGGCAGGCAAGGAGCGAAGAGGAAGGTAGAGAGAAGAGGAAGGCTCCAGGTATGCCAGGAAGGTTCCAGGGGTTTCAGCTGAAGGCAATCTAGTCTGAGGAGGCCTAATTCCTTCCGTTTTCAGCCACCCCTAGTCCCAAAGCCAAACAGGGGCCAAAGCCAGCCAGCGTGCAGCCAAGGCTTGCACAGTGCCAGGGCCCAGCCAGCAACTAAGCAGTCGAGTCCTGGGTGGGAGGGCAGCTCCAGAGACCTGACTTTGTGCCTTCATTACTCCCTCAGAGCTCCATCCAAATTGCTTTTGAGGAGGTGCCCCAACTCCCACCCAGAGCCAACATTAGTCATGTGACCTGCATTGACCAATCAGAGCGCACCATGGTAAGGGTCTGATGGGCACTGTTTTCTTTGGGGTAAGAGGAGGGTTGATCCCAAGGGTCCCTACTTTACCCTGAGGATTCTTAATCTGGACATCTGTGAACATCTTGGGGATCTAAGGATTGGCCTTCAGGAAGTCTGAAAATCCCACTTAAGTTATGGGCCGTGTGTGTGTGTGTGTGTGTGTGTGTGTGTGTGTGTGTGTGTGTGTGTGTGTGTGTGTGTGTGTGTGTGTGTGTGTGTGTGTGTGTGTGTGTGTGTGTGTGTGTGTGTGTGTGTGTGTGTGTGTGTGTCTGTGTGTCTGTGTCTGTGTGTCTGTATGTGTGTCTTATTTTTGAATCTCTGGCTTTTATCTCGTTATTCATCGAGGGGCTTTTGGTCCCAAAAAGGCCATGTCCCAAGGGATGCTGCAGTGGGGAAGGGCAACTAAAGCACCCCAGGGCAGGGCAAAGCTGGGTAAGCACATCCTCCACACATGCCTGTCTTAGGTGCTGCACTGCCAGATCTCTGCCGAGGAGGTGCGCTTCCCAGTCTCTGTGACCCAGCAGTCCCCTGCTGCCGTCTCCATGGAGACCTACCACGTCACTCTGACACTGCCACCAACACAGGTGGAGGAGAACGTGGGAAACTGAGTTGGGGGGGGCGCAGTTCAGTTGACCAAGCGTTTTTCTGTTTGGTCCCTCTCTGCGCTGGAATTTGGGAAGGGGGGTGGGGGGATGGGAGTCATTAGAGGAATGAGGCAACAATCCAATCCTTTTGTCCCTAGTTGGAAGTCAGCCTGGAGGAAATCCCTGATGAGGGGTTGCTTGTGTCCTGGGTCTTCACTGATCGCCCAGATCTCAGCCTAACGGTGCTTCCCAAGCTGCAGGTCAGGGAGGTAAGGCAGTGGGGCTGGCCTGAGAAGAAGCCAAACAGAGAGGGTGTCAGAACAGGGGACTCCATCGCTTCTCCTTTCCATAGAGAGGTGAGGAGCAAGTAGAACTCTCAACAATTGAGGAACTGATCAAAGATACCATAGTAAGCACCCAGCCAGCCATGATGGTCAACCTCAGAGCCTGCTCTGCCCCGGGAGGCCTGGTGAGTAGGTACCCAAATCGAAAGGTTTGTGTGTACCCCATCCCCAGGATGCTATGTCGGGGTTATTGCTCTTTAATCGCCTCCTTCTGCTCTTAGGTACCTAGTGAGAAGTCACCTATGGTGCCCCTGGCCCAGCCAGCCATCCCCAGACCTACGCGGTTATTCCTTCGGCAGCTTCGAGCATCTCACCTGGGAAGTCAGCTGGGAGGTGAGAGCTAGAAATGGCTGGCGACTGCTAGCACTACCTGTAGGCATTCCCTGCCCCTCTGCCAAGAGCACGGCCAATTGCATTTCTCAATGGCATCCCTTCTTTTCTCTGAACATCTTCTAAAGTCTGAATCTTGGGCCAGCATGTGGCTCAAATGGTAGAATACCTGCCTAGCAACCACAAGGCCCCAAGTTGAACACCCTCCCCCATATGGTACCTTTTGTTTCCTTATAGGCACTGAGGAAGTGTGCTGTGTAGCTGAACTGGACAACCCCGTGCAACAGAAATGGACCAAGCCCACGAGGGCTGGTCCTGAGGTGGAATGGACAGAAGACCTGGCACTGTAAGGGCAACCCCACATTCCCTGCTCACGTGGGCAGATGGGATAGAGAAACTCTTGAAGCCTTAGAGCCAGCACAGCCCAGCCCTGCTCTCAGCAGACCTGGGTGTGGACCTCTATTGTATGCCATGCCCTGGTATAGATCCTAATGGTGCAACCCTACCCCTGGGTGGTCCGTAGGAAGATGGCACAAGTGTTTATACAACACGCCATGACAGTGGTTAGGTAGGGGAGATCCGTTCCCATAGCAGAGCAAGGATGCGAAAAGACTTTTCAGAAGAGATGGCATTTAAACCATACCTTTGAGCAAAAGTCGGCTTTTAGCAGTGTGTGAAGATGGTCCTAGCAGAGGGAACAGCTTGAGTAAATGAAAGAGGGTGGCTTAAGTCTGAGAGAAGGACTGGCTAGACTGTGGAACAGGACCAGGCAGATTTGATGCTTGGCTAAGGAGAGTGACTTTCACTCGGGCCCCAACCATTCCTTTGGGAAGAGGAAAGATTCGGAGGGGAGGATAATCTGATGGTAGCACTGATGCTACCTTATTTAAATACATCTCTCTGCCTTTGGCCTGTAATTGACCCAAGGGTGAATTTAGTTTGCTGAGCTTCCCCTTTCTGACACTTCCGTTTTCTCTTGTTCCTTAGGGATCTGGGCCCCCAGAGCCGGGAGCTAACTCTCAAAATGCTAAGGAGCAGTAGTAGTGGAGACAGTGAGTGTGGGACCAAGGGACGCCTCTGGGTGGTGCTGTGCTGGGCTTGGTCATGGCCCTGGCTCATTGAACCATCCCTGTCCTCAGCTGAGCTCCTTGGCCAAGTCACACTGCCTGTGGGCTCCCCCTCCAGACCACTGTCTCGAAGACAGGTGTGCCCACTCACTCCAGGGCCAGGGAAAGTCCTGGGCCCCGCCGCCACCATGGCAGTAGAGGTGAGAAGCTGATCTGTGGGAGGAGATGGGTGGACATAGGACGGGCAGTCTCTGAGGCCCTGATCCCTCGTCCCCCCCCCCCTTGGCAGCTGCAGTACGAGGAGGGCTCCCCCCGGAACCTGGGCACATCCACTCCCTCCACCCCGCGTCCCAGCATCACACCTACTAAGAAGATTGAATTGGATCGGACCATCATGCCTGACGGCACCATTGTCACCACCGTCACCACAGTCCAGTCCCGGCCCCGTGTAGATGGCAAATTAGGTAAAAAGGAGGAGCCTGGGAGCTCAGCTCTAGCCAAGAGCCCTAGACTATAGACCCACGGCTGCCAGGGAAAGGGGAAGGAAAGCCTGATTCCAATGCATCCTGTTTCCTAACACTCTTCAGATCCTGCCACTTCTTCCTCCTGACCTTTGCCTCTTCAGACTTGCCTTTCTATCCCTCCATTTCACCGAGGTGCCTCTCATCGCTCTGTCCTTCTGATCCTGCTTGCCCCTCATGTTGGACTCTTGCTCTTCCACCTGCTCAAGTTTCCTGCCATCTTTTTCTTTCCTTCTTTGTATCTAGCCCCAAATCTCTATTTGATCCTTCCTCTGCCTTCAGCCTTCCAGTTCTCTGTGGAATCCTCCAGCAAACCTAGTGGCCTTCATGGCCTATCTCCCACCCTCAGTCCCCACCCCCCAACACCCATCTCCTATTGCTAGGGGTACCATGGCAGTTCCCTTGCTTCTGGATGCTTCCTCTCCATATTTTTATGGCATCTCCCCACACTTTCAAGTGAGCCCCATGACAGCTCCCCACACTCCTATTGGCTCCTGTGGTATCTTTATGCCCCCCGACCCCAGCAACTCAAATAAGTAAACACCCTTGTGATTAATCACCCCTTAATCATCCTTGCCCTCTGAGTCAAGCAAAATCTGCATTTTAACAAGAATAGTAGGGTGGGGACCACACTGAAGCACCTCCAGCTCACTGACCCTCCCCGACCCACCAGACTCCCCCTCCCGCTCCCCGTCCAAGGTGGAGGTGACTGAGAAGATGACAACTGTGCTGAGTGAGAGCAGCGGCCCCCGAAGTGCCTCCCACAGCAGCAGCCGTGAGTGGGGCATGGGATGTGTGAGTTGTTGGTAGGCACTAGTGCCCTATATTCAAAATCTACTTGGAGTGGGGTGGGAGGAATTTGAATCCAAGGAGTCGCAGAGAAGACAGGTTATCCATCCTCTGTTCCCCGAGCAGGGGAGAGCCACCTTTCCAATGGCTTGGACCCAGTAGCAGAGACAGCGATTCGCCAGCTGACTGAGCCCAGTGGGCGGGCAGCCAAGAAGACACCCACCAAGCGCAGCACTCTCATCATCTCTGGTGTTTCCAAGGTAACAGGGCTCTGGGAAGAGGAGCTCGGATGGGGAGAAGGCCCTAATGGGTCACTCCTGCCCATTAAAATCCATCCCTCCTGCCAGGTGCCCATTGCTCAGGACGAGCTGGCACTATCCCTGGGCTATGCAGCATCGTTGGAAGCCTCAATGCAGGATGATGCAGGCTCCAGCGGAGGCCCCTCCTCACCTCCCTCAGACCCTCCAGCCATGTCCCCAGGACCCCTAGACGCCCTCTCCAGTCCCACAAGTGTCCAGGAAGCAGATGAGACAACGCGTTCAGACATTTCTGAAAGGCCATCCGTGGATGATGTTGAATCAGAAACAGGGTCTACTGGTGCCCTGGAGACCCGCAGCCTCAAGGATCACAAAGGTGGGGAGAAACTGGCAGGTCCTCCTTCTTCATCTGGGTCCTGCTAGACACTTGGGGACTGGGAGGCTAGCTAATTTGCCTTCCCCTAAAGTTCATCCAAGTGCAGTTCAGAGGAGCACTCTGTTCCTCAGCTCTGGCCTGGATCTGGAGCTGATAGGCGTAGGTAGAGGAAGGGGTGCCATGTTGGTCCCCTTTATCTCTGTGTGTCTTTAATCCTAAGCCAATGACTCCTGTCTTCTTTCCCTCTTGGGTTTTTTTTTTCTTTCAAATTTCTCCCCTTCTACTCTGTACTCCTGCCCCCATGAGTATTAAAAATTACTGCCTGAGTCAACCTTAGTATTATCCCACTGGCAGTGATCCAGCTGTGGACCGCTGGAGTAGTTCTAAGTTCAGAAGATAGAGTTGATCCCTGTACATCTTCACTTCCTAACCAATAAGCCTGTCAACCAAGAATTCTATTTATGACTTGAGCCTGCATTGCTTCTTGGAATAATGAGATTCTTAAATCCAAACCCTGCTGTGTAAGCATCTTCTTCCTTCTCTTGGCCCCAAACTCATGTCTTTGAAGTTTCCAGACTCATGGCTTCCTGTTCACACCCACCTTTTCCTTCGTGATTTATAGGCTTTGGGAGACACCTTAGTCTTTGTCTTTCCAGAGGAAAGAGGCCCTGCCTTAGTTGTCCTTGAAAAGCAGCAGATCCTGTCCTTCCTTCCATGACAGTTCTTGATGGGGCAGAGTTAAGAGGTGCACATAGAACCCCACAAGCATACCCCTTCTTCCTTAGGACCAACGAATACAGCTTTGGTTTTTCTTTCTTTCCTGAGAAAATGCATCTTTAGGTCAGGGGCCTGTTTCTCTTCTTCCTCTTCTATCCCTCCATCTTTTGTCCTCTCTCCATCCCTCACCCACCCCCATGCTCCTCCCTCTGCCTCAGCTTCCCCTCTTCTCCACAGTGAGTTTCCTGCGCAGTGGCACTAAGCTCATCTTCCGCCGGAGGCCTCGACAGAAGGAAGCTGGACTGAGCCAATCACACGACGACCTCTCCAACACCACGGCCACACCCAGCGTCCGCAAGAAGGCTGGCAGCTTTTCTCGCCGCCTTATCAAGCGTTTTTCCTTCAAGTCCAAACCCAAGGCCAATGGCAACCCCAGCCCCCAGCTCTGAGGTCCTCCTCACCTCCAGAGCTCCGAGAGGGCAGGAGACCTGTCAGACCATTCCCTCCATCCTTCCTCTGTACCCCTTCCTGGATTCCTGACGTGGGGGCCTGGAAAGCCCTAGGGTTCTAGGAAGCCCCATGCACCCTGGGCTGGGGTCCAGCTGCATGGGTATTTGCCATGGGAAGGTTCTGAGAGACGGCTCTTGGAAGCAGAGGAGAGAGTTGACATCTGGGCGGAGAGGTGGCTGTCCCGGCATTCCTCAGAAGCATCTGCCCCAAGAGGAGTCCCAGGGTGCTCAGCTCCTCAGCAAATTTTCTCTCCCTTATTTATTCTCTTTTCTATTTATATGTGTGGTCTAGGGCTCTCAGCGAACAGTTGGCAGAGGGTGTCTCTCCCAGGGGACCCTTCTTTTCTGTCCCTGAAGAGTAGGAATTCCCGGGAGGCGGTCCCCTCTCAGACCACTCAGCACCACTGTCTGCCTCCGAGGACCTCAGTGACCCATAGGAAGTCGGGCCAGTGCCTGGGATTGGGGGGGCAGGTACTCCCCACCTTCCTGCCTCCCTACTGCTCCTCATCCCTCCGTCCCCCTTTATTACCATTTTGTACTCGATGCCTTCTCCATGAGCAGTGGCTCAGTGAGGAGGGGGAGCCAGGAGCTTGTAAGGAAGCCTGCCCTGAAGAGACGGCACGAGGGACTTGATGTGGGCACTGAGGTGAGGGAGGAGCAAGGCTGCACCTCTGAGGGCCGGGGGGTGATGATGTCCATTGCTGTGTGATGGTTTGGAATTTAATTTATTAAATTAAAGTGAAATTGGAGTTTATAAATTGCACAACTGCTTATCCTTTGCAAGGCTTACGTGTAAGCAGCGAGGCTGTAGTGTGGATAGAGTGGGAGATGAGAGACAGGGACCCAGCTAGTGAGGTGGGCCATGCTCCCACGGGGACGAGGATGGGTAAGAACAACCAAACAAAACCTCATGGATCTTCACCCCCGTTTGCCCTGGCTGTCCCTTTGGGACATGATGCAGCCCAGAGCATGGACTCTGGAACTGGACTGTCTGGATTGGAGTCTCAGCTCCAAGAATTACCTGTGTGACCTGGGCAGGTTATGTAAAGGGGCTCGCTTTTCTCATCTGTAAAATAGGGACAGGGACTGGAGGTAAAGCTCAGGGTAGAATGCTCGTCTAGCACGTGCAAGGCTCCGGGTTCTATCCCCAAGTACTGAAAAAGGAAAAGCAAGGTTGGGGGAGGAAGGAGGCGGGCTGTGATAATAGCAGCTATCATTGTGTTGTGGGTGAGAAGCAAATTTATAAAGTACTTAGAATTCTACCCGATAGGCAGTGCTGAGTAGGTGTTAACTGTTGCCTCTGAAGAGACCAATTGAAGAGGGGAAGTGTTAAAATGTTTTATCATAAGTTTATCTGGTACCCGGTGGCTCATGTCTGTAACACTAGTTACTCTGGAGGAGAGGATCACAGTTCAAACCCAGCCTAATTAAATTCTGAGACTCTGGTCTCTAAGTGATCATCAAAAAGCCACAAATGGAGCTGTGGCCTTGAGTGAAAAAGCTAAGGGACAGTGCTCAGGCCTTGAGTTCAAGCCCAGTTTGGATACACACTCCTCCATCTTTTGTTGTTGTTGTTGGGCACCAGTGACTACTCACACCTTTAATCCTAGCTACTCAGGAGGCTGAAAACAGAGTCAGAGCCAGTGCAGGAAGACAATCTGAGACACTCTTCTCTCCAAATAGCAAAATGCTGGAAGTGGAAGGGTAGCACTAATGATAGAGTGGAAGAAGTCAAATGCGAGTGCCAGGCCCTGAGTTCGAGGACCCTGTGCTGGCAAACAACAACAAAACAAAACACCCCAAAACCATTCCTCCACAGAAGCTTAGGACTCAGTGGATGGTAAGTGGAAATGGTATGTAGTCTCTGAGCTGCTCAGAAAGCAATGGAATTCCATGCTGCTACAGTGAGGATAGGCCTGCTCACATTTCTAAAATAGGAATGTTATGGGGGAGGGGGTGTACTGGGATTTGAACTTTTGAGCCTTGTGCTTATTTGGCAGATGTCTTAGCACTTCTTTGAGTTATGCCTTTGGCCCTTTTTACTCTTGTTCTTTCTCAAATAGGGTGAAGTCTCATTTTGCTTTGAGTTGGCCTGAACCTCCATCTTTCTATTTATACTTCCCACATAACTGGGATGACAAGTGAGCACCAGCATACCCAGCTTTTTATTGGTTGAGATGGGGTCTTATGAGCTTTTTGTCTTGGCTGCCTTTAAACCACAGTCCTCCTGACCTGTACTTCCTGGGTAGCTGGCATTACAGGCATGAGCCTCCATATCTGGCTAAAAATAGGGATTTAAAAAATAAATTCAGCAGTCAATCATGGGTGGCTTGTGACTGCAGTCAGAGTTCAGGAGGTGGAGATTGAGAGGATCACTATTCAAGGTCAGCCCAGGAAAAAAAAGGGAGAATCTGGACACCATTTGGCTCATGAGACCTAGTGGACTATGGTTCAAAGCTAGCCTGGGTAGAAAAATCTTCAAGATTCCCATTTCCAACCAAAGTTTGAGTTGGAGGTATGACTCAAATAGAGCAGCAACTGAGCAAGCAAGCCTAGTAAGCACAAGGCCCTGTACTATAAAAATTTTTTTATTAGGGAGAACCCATCTTAATTAAGCTAGGCTTGGTGGTACAGCTCTATAGTCCCTTTCATGAGGAAGGTAGAAGGATCTCAGTCAGAGGCTGGCTCTGGAAAAAAAGGAGAGACTTTATGTGGAAAAATTACTAAAACAAAAAAGGGATAGGTGCATAACTTATGTGGTAGAGCACTTGCCTAGCAAATGTGAAGCTTTGATTTCAAATTCTAGTATCATCCAAAAAAAGGGCTCTAATTCAGTGAAAGAGAGGTTTCCTAACAGCCAAGAACTCTTGAAGTTTGATTTCCCATGCATGGAAAATGGCAAGAAAAAGAAAAAGCAAGAAAGAAAAAGAAATCTAATTTTACCAGCTTTATCCATTTCATTCTTTTAGAAGAAAAGCCACAGCTTCTTTTTTTGGGGGGGTAGGGTGGGAGAGGAGGAGAGGTCATGGGAGTTGAACTCAAAGCCTGGGCACTGTCCCTGAACTTTTTCATTCAAAGCTACTGCTCTACCACTCTGAGCCACAGCTCCACTTCTAGTTTTGGGGTAGTTAATTGGCGATAAGAGTCTCACAGACTGGGCTGGGAAGGTGGCTCAGTGGTAGAGTGCTTGCCTTGCGTGCCTGAGGCCCTGGGTTGGATTCCTCAGCACCACATAAGCAAAAAGAAAAAAGCCGGAAGTGGCGCTGTGGCTCAAGAGGTAGAGCACTAGTCTTGAGCTGAAGAGCTGAGGGACAGCGCCCAGAGTTCAAGCCCCACGACCGGACCTCCCCCCCCCAAAAATAAAGTCTCACAGACTTTTCTACCTGGGCTGGCTTCAAACTGTGATCCTCAGGTCTCAGCCTCTTGAGTTGGCAGGATTGTAGGCCTGAGCCAGTGCCAGCCTTTTTTTTTTTTTTTTTGGGTCCGGTCGTGGGGCCTGAACTCTGGGCCTGGGCGCTGTCCCTCAGCTCTTCAGCTCAAGGTGAGCACTCGACCACTTGAGCCACAGCGCCACTTCCGGCTTTTTTTCTTTTTGCTTATGTGGTGCTGAGGAGTCGAACCCAGGGCCTCCAGCATGCAAGGCATGTGCTCTACCACTGAGCCAACTTCCCAGCCCGCCTTTTTTTTTTTAAATGCCAATTCTGAGGCCTCTGAGTGCTGTCCCTGAGATTTTTTTTTTAAGTCTTAACACTATCACTGGAGTCACATCACTTCTGACCCAGGCTGGCTTCAAACCATAATCCTCAGATCTCAGCCTCCTGAGTAGCGAGGAGTATAAGCATGAGTCACTGGCGCCTGGTGAGCTACAGCTTTTAATGAGAACAAATTATGCCTTTTTTGTGTATGGCAGCTTTTAGAGAACAAATCTCAGAGTATGTCTGCATTATCCAGCCAAAATTGTGGTTTGTTTTCAATAGAAGCAGATTGAGATGGAAGTAAACTATTCTAGACAGCAAGATGCTGCCTTAAATGCTGGAGACAGATCCCTCAGCAATACGGGAATTTTTTACTCTGAAATCTACATTGGGATTCACACAGCTCTGTGACTGAACTTATTATGGAATTTGTTAACGCTAATAGTCATCTGAATTAAAATGAGATCAACATTTCATGAAGTACTTCTTTAAATACAAGACAGTGACTGCTCTGTGGTTGGTCCAGGTAATGGAAAGACTTACTGCTCCAAACTTCTTGCATTTCAATAAAAAAAAACTTGTGCCTGGGTAAAAAGCATTGTAATTTTTACTCTAGAGACAACCTGCTTCCAGTCTGCTACAAGTATATTCTGCTGGGCACTGGTGGCTTATGTCTGTCATCCTAGTTACTCAGGAAGCTGAGATCTGAGGATTGTGGTTCTAAAGTAGCCTGGGCAGGAAAATCAGTGAGACTCTTATTTTCAGTTAACCACCAAAAAGCTAGATAGAAGTAGGGCTGGGGTTCAAGTGGTAGAGTAGAGCTCACTTTGAGCTGCACAAAAGCTCAAGGTAAGTGCCCAGGCTCTGAATTCAAGCCCCACGAGTGTGTATACACAACACACACACACACACACACACACACACACACACACACACACACACACACACACACACAGTTTTCCTTTCCTAATAAACTTTCCTATCAATTTCAAAAGAAAAAAAAAACTATGCACTCCTGAATAAAGGATGTTTTATTACTTATGAAGAATGTAGATACATGTTATATTTGTTCACGTTTCAAAGACAGGGTCTTGGTACATAACCCAGGCTGGCCTTGAACTAGAGATCCTCCAGACTCAGCCTTCCCAGTGCTGTGATTACAGGCGAGTGCCACTATACCAGGTAATGTTCTTCTTTTCCCTCTTTCCCTCCCTCCATTCCTTCCTTTCCCCTGTCTTTCTTTTCTTTCTTCTGGTTAGGGAGCTTGAACTCTGGGTCTCCTTCTGACTGGACTTTCTCAATCACGGCTGGTGCTTTACCACAGGAACCATACCTCTGAGTCCAGCATTTTGCTGGCTAATTGGAAATCAGAGTCTTGAAGACTTTTCTGCCATAAGCTGGCTTTGAAACTAAATACTCCAGGTCTCTGACTTCTGGGTAGCTAGGATTACAAGTGTTAGCCACCAGCATCAGGCACAACTTTTCTATTGCCAATGGCATATTAAAATTCATTTTTATTATATTAAACATGTTTTCTGATTACATAAATTATATAGATTTATTTTTAGGTTAAAAGATCCAGAACAGCCGGGCGCCGGTGGCTCACGCCTGTAATCCTAGCTACTCAGGAGGCTGAGATCTGAGGATCGCGGTTCAAAGCCAGCCCGGGCAGGAGAGACCGTGAGACTCCTATCTCCAATAAACCACCAGAAAACCGGAAGTGGCGCTGTAGCTCAAGTGGTAGAGCGCTCGCCTTGAGCTGAAGAGCTGAGGGACAGCGTCCAGGCCCAGAGTTCAATCCCCACGACCGACAAAAAAAAAAAAAAAAGATCCAGAACAATATAATGCAATAATATATCGATTCCGGGGCTGGGAATGTGGCTCAGTGGTAACCTAACATGCATAAAGCCCTGGGTTCGATTCCTCAGCATCACATAAACAGAAAAAAACCCAGAAGTGGTGCTGTGGCTCAAGTGGTGGAGTGCTAGCCTTGAGCAAAAGAGAAGCTCAGGGACAGGGCTCAGGCAATTCCAATGAGCACTAGTTACTAAGATACATAATTCACTTACCACATCCGTCTTGACCTTTACTGAGTTTCAGTCATTGGCTTAAGGGATGGAGTTAGCAAGGCTGTCCTGGAAAACTCGGAAAAGGACCACCAAGGAAGACTTCCTGGAAAAAGAACTCTGCTGAGAACAGAAGGGTTAGGAACCGGTCTTCTCAATGTGAGAGACGGAGACAACAGCAGAAAACAGAGAAACAGAGCCAACAGCATCCACAAGGTGCGGAAAGGCTGTGCGGCGGCTTACTGCGGTCCAAGGCCAGAGTGTGGAGCCGGAAGCCGGCGATCGGGCGGGCTCGAGGCGCCGACGAGGAGGAGCTGGGCGGCCCAGGGTGCGGGGCGCCTCCGACGTTTCCCTCGCGAACCTTCCAGCTGACGGGCACAGGCGTGCGTCACCACGCCCGGCCGCACGGGGTTTTCTATGGGCCTCGAGGTTGGGGCGGGACGAGGCCGAGGATCGAGGGCGGGCGGGTTTTCGGAAGGTAGAATCCACGCGTCGATGAGACGGGTGGAGTTGTCGGGGACGGCTGCGGGGTTTCGAACCTCACCGAGCCTGCAGACACGCGAGCCGGACACGCGGCGGGGAAGAGAAGCAGGCACGGGAATGCCGGTGTTTAAGTCGAGAGATGGGAGTAAGGACCCCGGTTTGGACGGAGCAGGCGCAGCGCTGGGCGCGGCCCCCGCGTGTCCGCCCGGGCAGTGCCCACGCCGCCACGATCGCCGCCGGGCAGGAGGTCGCCCCCCGACGCCCGGCTGCGCTCCTGCGCATGCCCACTGGGCTCGGCGCGCGGAGTCTGCGCAGTGAGGGGAACGCGGGGGCCTCCGGTCCGCGCACCTTCCAGAAGCACCGCGGGGCCGCCCAGAACTACCTTTCTCCGAATCCGCTCGCCCCTCAGGTCCCGCCGGGCATGCCGAGCCCCGCCCACCGTTCCCGCCCCTTCCGTGTTTTGGTACTCACGGGTTCTGCCAGACGCGACCTGCCATTGGCTGACAGTCGGACCGGGAGCAGCGATTGGCTGGCGCTGACTGTCGCTCAAGCGTCCTTCTGGTGGAAGGTCTGGGGTGGGTGGAGAGCGGGGCTCCCGGGCGCTGACGCGGGGTAAGTTGGTGCTCGCTGCGGGGGCACGCGGGGAGCCAGACTCTTCCCGAGTTTGGTGTTGCAGCTCCGCCGCGCGGGCCTTGGCCGCGGTCCCCTTCCTGACTCCACTGCCCCTACTTGCTCCTCGGGGGCCCTCGCGGTGGCCGGGGCGCGTTCACAGCCAGGCCGCGCCGGGGAGGAAGCCGGGAAGCCGGCCGGGCTTCGCCCTCCGGGACCGTCCCAGGCCTGGGAGTTCATTTCTCCGGGCTCCGAGGCCGGGCCCGGGCCGAGGGCGAGCCTTCCGACGTGGCCGCCCACGGGGATTTCTGTTGTCTGATCTCTCTCGGGCTTTGTTGTTTGTGGTGGTGCTGGGGTTTGAACCCAGGGCCTGGGGCTGGCTGGAGTCGTCATCCCCGGCGGGCGCTTTGTTTTGATCGAGGTCTTCCCACGTCACCGTCGTTTCTCTTTTCAGTCACGTTGTGAGCCCTTGGGGGAGGGCTTGGACGTGGGCCCCCTCCCCCTCCCGGGGTTCCATTCAGGGTTCACTGGGTGCCCTTCCACACGGTGTGTACTCTCTTGTGAGGAATGCATTTGTTTCTGGCGCTTTTACTGTGAGCCCCGAAGAGGAATGTTAAGGAATTCGCTGGGTGTTAATGTGAAGGTATTCTTTCTTTGTTAGCTTTTTTTTTTTTTTAAACTTTCAGAATTGGTGCTTAAATCTCACAGATCATCTTACCTTCCGAAGAGGAGATACTTAGGCCTAACGCTGCCGATGTCTGAAGTAGTTAAGTCAGTGAAATGGGTCTAAGTCTTCCTGTGTTCCATGGGAAACAGGCCCAAGTAATTTCGCCTAAGGTCGTGTTAGTAAATGTGGGAGCTTTGTAATTAGATCTGTTGAAGCCAACACCCATGGCTGTAATATTAGTGTCCTATTTTACAGTTCACAAAAGTTCAGAGAAGCTGTATGATTTGTATAAGGTAGTTATTTATGGGCTTTCTTAAACATGAAAAGAAGTTGGCAAGAGGGCTGGGGGCGGGGGTAGGGTGTCGCTCTGCTCCATGGTGGAGCACCTGCCTATTCTGTAAGAGGCCTTGGGTTTGGTTCTCAGCACTGAAAAACAGGAAATATTTGCCTGTAGACCCAGTGCTTAGGATGCCGAGGCAGATTGTGAGTATAAGGTAAAAGTTACAAAGCATAACCCAGTCTCAAGAAATAAAAGAGCTGGGCACTGACAGCTCATATCTGCAATCCTAGTTGCTCAAGAGGCTTAAGATCTGCCGGGCGCTGGTGGCTCGCCTGTAATCCTAGCTACTCAGGAAGCTGAGATGTGAGGATCACGGTTTAAAGCCAGCCTGGGCAGGAAAGTCCATGAGACTCTTACCTTCAGTTAACTACTAGAAAACTGGAAGTGGCTTATTGGCCCAAGCTGTAGAGCGCTCATCTTGAGCTGAAGAGTGAGTGCAGGGACAGCGCCCAAGCCCAGAGTTCAAGCCCCACAACGGACCCCCCCCCCCCAAAAAAAAAAAAAAAAAAAAGAGGGGCTAAGATCTGAGAATCCCAGTTTGAAGCCAGCCCAGGCAGGAAAGTCTGTCAGACTGTTATCTCCAATTAACCAGCTAAAAGCTGGAAGTGGAGTTGGGGCTCCAATGGTAGAACCTTGGGTGAAAAAGGCCAAGTGAGAATGTGAGGCCCAAAATTCAAGCCCCAGTATCAAACACCAAATGAAAACAAAACAACAGAAAACATAATAACTTTCAGTTTGGTTTTGCAGATAGAACTAAAGAGGATACAGGCCAGGCTTTCTAGAGCTTGCAGCTTCACTGTGGAAAACTGACAAAATAACTACTTAATAAAATGTGTGCCAGGTAGTAAAACCAACCTCCTTGGCTCTGTGTACACTCCATCACTTCCAACTTAATGACGAGTAAATTCCTTAACCTACCCAGGCCCATTTCTTTCCTTTTCTGTAAAGCTGGATAATAATTGTACTTCAGTAGGGTTGCAGTTTTTATATTTGTAAAATACCTAGAATAATGCTTGGTATATAATAGCTAGTTAGTAGAGCGAATCCACTTTTTTCCCATACTGGGGTTTGAAGTTGGCTTTGCACTTGGTTTCTTTGTGGTGCTCTACCACTCGAGCAATACTTCAGCCCTGTTTTTTTTTGTTGTTGTTGTTTGTTTTTTTTGCTGGTTATTTTGGAAGAGACAGACTTTTCTCTTAAACTCAGGCTGGGTCTGAACCCCAATCTTAAGATCTGAGTAACTACAGCCGGGCGCCGGTGGCTCTCGCCTGTAATCCTAGCTACTGAGGAGGCTGAGATCTGAGGATCGCGGTTCAAAGCCAGCCCGGGCAAGGAAAGTCCGTCAGACTCCTATCTCCAATAAACTACCAGAAAATCGGAAGTGGCACTGTGGCTCAAGCAGTAGAGTGCTCGCCTTGAACTGAAGAGCTTAGGGACAACGCCCAAGCCCAGAGTTCAAGCCCCATGACTGACCAAAAAAAAAAAAAAAAGATCTGAGTAACTAAGATTGTAGATGTGAGCCATTAGTGCTTGGCTATTTATTACTTTCTTAAGCATACACAGCACTGTATAGACACCCAAGGTGCAAAATAATTAAGACATGTGCCTTTTATATTCAAATGGAATCTACATTTTAAACATGTTGAAATCGAGGATTTGATAGGCCAAACAAGGATTGTGTGGCACTTTGAAAATCTGACATGAGACCTAATGACATAATTCAATGATTAGGGAGCTTCTGAGTCCCCACATGTCTAGGTTGCATCAAGTAGAAAGAATATGAACTTTGGAGTCAGCTAATATGTGGACTTGGGCACACAGTTCACCTCTCCTAGTCCCAGATCCTTAACAATAAATGAGGCTAAAGATAGTGTCTACATCAGAGAGGAGTGTTGCCAATTAAATGACTCAATGAATAAAATGATTAACATGGTACCTAGCAATATACTAAGTGTAAAAAGCTGGGTGCCAGTGGCTCACGCCTGGAATCCTAACTACCCAGAAGGCTGAGATCTGAGGATCACTGTTCAGGAAAGTCTTGAGCAGGAAAGTCCATGAGACTCTTATTTCCAATAAACCACCAGAAAACCGAAAGTGGTACTATGGCTCAAGTGGTAGAGTGCTAGCCTTGAGCTGAAGAGCTGAGGGACAGTGCACAGGCCCAGAGTTCAAGCCCCATGACCGACAAATAAATAAACAGTTAGAGCAAAACTAATGTTTTTGGCCAAGATCATACTTGTGCTTGCTCATTTGTGGTAGAAGGTGAAGTTTGATTTTTAACTTTGGTCCTGCTCCAGAGTCTTCTCTTTGGACCTGAACAATGGTCTTTGTCCCTTAGGAATAAATGTTTCTTGGCAGATTATAAGGAAGCTTCATGGGAAAATGTCTGTTAAAGTGTACAGCTCATTGTCTGGCATGTGTTTACTCATATTTTTCTTTTCTCTTCCCAGCAACACCAGACAGCTCCCAAGGGGGTAAGGAGCCACTGCTCCATTCTTACTGAAGAAAACACAGGGTCACTGGCAAACCACCACTCATCCTCACAGCCTGCCCACCCAGCTGTTTGCTCCTCGTGGTCAGGGCGTGGAATCCTTGCAGCTGTGGATTTCTTCCCATTCTGCTTAGGGTAAAGGCCATGTCACCCCCTGGAAAAGGACCCCGGAAGGAGAACCTGGGGCTCCAGTGTGAGTGGGGGTCCTGTTCCTTCGTGTGCTCAGCCATGGAGGAGTTCTTTGAGCACGTCACTCAGCACCTGCAGCAGCACATGCATGCTTCCAGAGAGGAGGAGGGAGAGGAGGATGACAGTGACCTACTTGGTAAGGGAAAAGGACGCAGCAAGGGGAAAGAGTTCAAGGGCAGGTGGAAAAATCTGACTTCCCTTTACCTAGAGGAAAAAGGCAGCCAGCTAGTGTTGTAATAGTTTATTTTCCTCATTTTGCTTTGTTTAGCAGCAAACATCGTAAAGTCATCTGGGTGCTGGTGACTCATGACTGTAATCTTAACTACTCAGGAGGCTGAGATCTAAGGATTGCAGTTTGAGGCCAAGCTCCAATTAACAATCAAAAAAAATCAGGAAGTGGAGCTGTGGCTCTAGTGGTAGAGTGCTAACCTTGTGCACAAAAGCTCATGGACAGTGCCTAGATTCTGAGTTCAAGTCCTAGGACCTGCACACAAAAAAGGAAAATACAAAACATTGTAAACTCATTTGTAGAGAATTAAGAATAATGACCAACAAAAGACAATTACTGGGTTGGGAATGTGGCCTAGTGGTAGAGTGCTTGCATGAAGCCCTGGGTTCAATTCCTCAGTACCACATAAGCAGAAAAAGCCAGAAAGTGGTGCTGTGGCTCAAGTGGTAGAGCGCAAGTCTTGAGCACAAAGAGGCTCAGGGACAGTGCCCAGGCTCTGAGGTTAAGCCCCAGGACTGGCATTAAAAAAAAAAAAAAGACATTACTTTTTATTTTATTTTATTTATTTATCTTTTTGGTCGGTAGTGGGGCTTGAACTCTGGGCTTGGGCGCTGTCCCTACGCTCTTCAGCTCAAGGCGAGTGCACTACCACTTGAGCCACAGTGCCACTTCCGGTTTTTGAGTGGTTTATTGGAGATAAGAGTCTCATGGACTTTCTTGCCCTGCCCGGGCTGGCTTTGAACCACGATGCTCAGATCTCAGCCTCCTGAGTTGCTAGGATTACAGGTGTGAGCCACTGGCGCCGGCTTACCTTGTAATTTTTTGTGTGTGCTGAGCTCAGAACCTTGTGTTTACTAGGCAGGGCTCTGCCACTTGCGTCGTGCCTCACTTCATTATTCTGTTTTATTACTTTTTTTTTTTTTTTGTCAGTTGTGGGGCCTGAAGTCTGGGCTTGGGCGCTGTCCCTCAGTTCTTCAGCTCAAGGCTAACACTGTACCACTTGAACCACAGCACCACTTCCAGCTTTTTCTGCTTATGTGGTGTTGAGGAATTGAACCCAGAGCCTCACACATGCAAGGCAAGCGCTCTACCACTGAGCCACCTTCCCAGCCACCCCCCCCTTTTTTTTAAAGGAATGTGTGAAGTCTACCTAAATAGACCTCACCACTCACTAATGAATCTGTTACAACACAGCTTAAAAAAATTATTCTAATGCTGGGTGCTGGGGGCTCACGCCTATAATCCTAGCTATCCAGGAGGCTGAGATCTGAGGATTGCAGTTCAAAGCCAGCCCAGGAAGGAAAGTCCATGAGACGCTTATCTCCAATAAACCACTAGGAAAACTGGAAGTGATGCTGTGTCTCAAGTGCTAGCCTTGAGCTGAAGAGCTGAGGGACAGCACCCAGGCCCAGAGTTCAAGCCCCACTACTGACAAAAAAAGAAAAAAAATTCTACTAAGTCAGGCACTAGTGGCTTATAGCTGGAATCCTAGCTTCTCAGGAAGCTGTGATCTAAGTGTTGTGGTTCTAAGCCAGCCAAAATATATCCAAGAGACTTACCTCTAATTAGCAAAAAAAAGGTATGGCTCTTTTTTTTTTGCCAGTCATGGTGCCTGTACTCTGGGTCTGGGCACTGCCCCTCAGCTCTTCAGCTCAAGGCTAATGCTCTACCACTTGAACCACAGCACCACTTCCAGCTTTTTTTTGGTTATGTGGTGCTGAGGAATCGAACCCAGGGCCTCATGGATGCAAGGCAAGCACTCTACCACTGAGCCACCTTCCCAGCCCAAGGTATGGCTCTTAAGCAAAGTAGCCAAGCAGAGACACAAGCCCCTGAGTTTAAGCCCCAGTACTGGCACACATAAAAGTCTATAGAAAAATGGGGGTAGAGGATGGTAATGTGGCTTAGTAGTAGAGTGCTTGCCTAGCATGCATCAAGTCCTGGGTTTGATTCTTCAGTACCACAGAAAAAGCTGGAAGTGGTGCTGTGGCTCCAGTGGTAGAGTGCTTAGCCCTGAGCAAAAGAAGCTCAGGGACAGGGCTGGGAAGGTGGCTCAGTGGTAGAGTGCTTGCCTTGCATACATGAGGCCCTGGGTTCGATTCCTCAGCACCACATAAGCAGAAAAAGCCACAAGTGATGCTGTGGCTCAAGTGGTAGAGCGCTAGCCATGAGCTGAAGAGCTGAGGAACAGCACCAAGGCCCAGACTTCAGGGCTCACAACCAACATAAAACAAAAAAACAAAAACAAACAAAAAGAAGCTCAGGGACACTGCCCAGGCCCTGAGTTCAAGCCCCAGAACTGGCAAAAGAAAAAAGAAAAATGGGGCCGTTGTCTTTCCAACACCCCAAATTTTTAGTTCAGTGACTATGAACTTGTAACTGACAGTTTCAAAGTCAGATAATATTTATACAAAAATGAAAAAAATGAAATTTGGGGATTAATTTATTTGCCACACGGTTGTTTTGTTTTTTTTTTTAATCGGTTGTGGTGTTTGAACTCTGGGCCTGGGCCCTGTCCCTGAGTCTTGAGCTCAAGGTGAGCATCTTGGGGCTGGGAAGGTGGCTCAGTGGTAGAGCGCTTGTCTTGCATGCAGAGGCCCTGGGTTTGATTTATCAGCACCACATAAGCAGAGAAAGCTGGAAGTGGTGCTGTGGCTCAAGTGGTAGAGCACTAGCCTTGAGCTGAAGAGCTGAGGGACAGCGCCCAGGCCCAGAGTTCAGGCCCCACAACTGACCAAAAAAAAAAAAAAAAGGTGAACTCCCTACCAGTTGAGCTACAGTGCCACTTCCTGTTTTCTGAAAATGAGTCTCATGGACTTTTCCTGCCCTGGCTGGCTTTAAACTGTGATCCTCAGATCTCAGCCTCCAGAGTAGCTAGGATTACAGGAGATAGCCACTGGTACCCAGCTCTACCACACTACTTTTTATTTTATTTATTTCTTTGTTGGTTGTGGGGCTTGAACTTTAGGCCTGGGTGCTGTCCCTGAGCTCTTCGGCTTAAGCCTAGCACTGTACCACTGGAGCCACAGCACCACTTCCGGCTTTTTTCTGCTTATGTGGTACTGAGGATTGAACCCGCTCTGCATGCAAGACAAGCACTCTACCACTGAGCCACCTTCCCAGCCTGTGGGCCCCCCCCCCCGCCCTACTACTAACAAGCAGATTCCTGTTAAACATTGAAAGCTGGTGCTTAGAGATGCTAGAGAAGTAGGAAGTAGGTTGGAATAGCTGGCAGGTCCTTGCTGGAAGAAGGCTCATGGACAGCAGTAAAGAAAGGAATCCTGCAGATTTCTGAGGTTGAGAGGCTGCCTCTTCCTCAGGTTCCTGCAGAAACTGAACACAGGTTGTGTATGCGAGGGACACCTGCCATTTCTGGGTCTCTGGCAAAGGCCTTACACTCACTATTGTTACCTCAGCTTAGACCACGTCTCTGCTCTTCCTTGAGGTCTCGATGATGTGTGGAACCACTTGCAAAATACCTTTGTCTAAATCATCTTTGTCCACATCAAATTACTTGTGTTTAGTTTATGATACCATGTCTCCCCTCCATCCCCATAGCACTTAGCACTAGTTGGAGTTTCTTTTTTTTTTTTTGGGGTCCGGTCGTGAGGCCTGAACTCTGGGCCTGGGCGCTATCCCTCAGCTCTTCAGCTCAAGGCTAGCGCTCTACCACTTGAGCCACAGCGCCACTTCTGGCTTTTTTCTTTTTGCTTATGTGGTGCTGAGGAATCGAACCCAGGGCCTCAGGCATGCAAGGCAAGTGCTCTACCACTGAGCTCTACCACTACCTTCCCAGCCCCTAGTTGGAGTTTCTTATTTATAGATGTATTTGATGAATGTACTTTTTTCCTGACTGAAAGTGATGTGAGGGCAAAGGTTGGGACTATTTAGTTATATCCCATACCTGATACACAATAGGTGGTCATTAAATCCTGGTATTTGCTAAATGAACTCTGGGTAACTTGGTCCGAGTGCTGTTAAATCCCTCAAATGGAAGATGAGCTGAGCCTTGGGAAGTATCACATTCTTCCTTCTAAACCTCTTTCTACAGAAGAAGAATTCTCCTGCCTGTGGCAGGAATGTGGCTTTTGCTCTATGGACAGTTCTGCTGACCTCATCCGCCATGTCTACTTCCACTGCTACCACACCAAGCTGAAACAGTGGGGGCTGCAGGCCCTGCAAAGCCAGGCTGACCTCAGCCCCTGCATCCTGGACTTCCAGAGCCGGAACATCATCCCTGACATCCCTGACCACTTCCTGTGTCTGTGGGAACATTGTGAGGTCAGCAGATAATGCCAGAAATAGGGGTTGGACGGGAACTGGGAATCTTAAGGCACCTTCACTCTTCCTGGAGTGCCTTGTATCCAAGACTCCTGCTAGTGTCCCCCTTCCGTTTCTTTTTTTTTTTTTTTTTTTTTTGGTCCGGTTGTGGGGCCTGAACTCTGGGCCTGAGCACTGTCCCTCAGCTCTTCAGTTCAAGGCTAGTGCTCTACCACTTGAGCCACAGCGCCACTTCCGGCTTTTTTCTTTTTGCTTATGTGGTGCTGAGGAATCGAACCCAGTGCCTCAGGCATGCAAGGCAAGTGCTCTACCACTGAGCCAACTTCCCAGCCCCCCCTTCCGTTTCTTAGTTAACTCCTTTCCTGAAACTTCCCCATCCCTACCACGTTAATTTGGGAAAGAACTGAGACCCCCCCCTTTGGGCACATAGGGATGAGTCCCTCCTCACACCCTCAGTCCTCACCCCAAGTTGCCCTGGCACAGAGCTCCTTCGACAACCCCGAGTGGTTCTATCGGCACGTGGAAGCACACAGCCTATGCTGTGAATACCAAGCGGTCGGCAAGGACAACCATGTGGTGCTGTGTGGCTGGAAAGGTAGGGCCCTTCCCTCTCTGGTGTCTGGTTGATAGTGTAGGGGTGAGAAGGCGGGGGAAGGGATGGGACCAGTCCTGAAGAACAGGACAAGGTTGGCTGTTGTCTGACCCGGGTTCCAGAGCCTGCTCAGGGTTTGTGCTGGGGTCTGACCAGGCCTTTCTCCCCAGACTGTACCTGCACCTTCAAGGACCGCTGTAAGCTCCGCGAGCACCTGCGCAGCCACACCCAGGAGAAGGTGGTCGCCTGCCCCACTTGCGGGGGCATGTTTGCCAACAACACCAAGTTCCTAGATCACATCCGTCGCCAGACCTCATTGGATCGTAAGCTTGTGGAGGGAAGGGCTGGGTGCAGGTATCCTGCTGGAGTGAGGTTGGGGGCATGTTCCCTGGGGGTGGCCACTTTGCTCCCTCCCGCTTTCGGGCTCAGGCACTTCCCAGCCTATTCACAGACATTGCTGTTCAGCACTGCTTGTGTGCTAAATCAGTTACCTTGAAATTCTCACAACAACCCCATGAGGTAGGCTTCTTATCCCCCTTTTTGCAGATGAGGAAACTGAGGCTCAGAGAGGTTAAATCACTTACCTGAGATCACACAGATAGTAAGTGATCAAGTCGGGCTTCTAATTCAGATTCTTGACTCCAAATCCCATCCATAGCTTCCTAAGCTCCCTTTGGTCCTGGGGTGGTTCCCTTCTGCCTGGGGTGGTTCCCTATCTTCGCTGTGTTTGTCCACTGTCTCTACAGTCCCCCTTTCCTTCCACCCACCCTGCCCCAGAGCAGCGTTTCCAGTGCTCCCACTGTTCAAAGAGATTTGCCACCGAGCGGCTGCTACGGGACCACATGCGCAACCACGGTTAGTAGCCTTCCCAGCCTCCCTTCCCACAGCCTCCCTGCCCGCCCCACAAGGTTCTGAGTGAGTCCTGAGGTCACAGCCTTCTCTCCACTCATAGTGAATCACTACAAGTGCCCTCTGTGTGACATGACCTGCCCACTGCCGTCCTCCCTCCGCAACCACATGCGCTTCCGTCACAGTGAGGACCGGCCCTTTAAATGTGATTGTTGTGACTACAGGTAAGGGATGCTGGGGCCAGAAAACAAGGCTCATGTTCCAGGGTCCCCATGCCCTCCACTCCTCCTGACCTCTTCCCACAGCTGCAAGAATCTGATTGACCTCCGGAAGCATCTGGACACCCATAGCAAGGAGTCGGCCTACAGATGTGACTTTGAGAATTGCGATTTCAGTGCTCGCTCGCTCAGCTCTATCAAGTCCCATTATCGCAAAGTGCATGAAGTGAGTGGGGCTGGAGGGCGCGTGGGGGGCGCTGGGGAGAAGCACGAACCTCACTTCTCCCTCCCCTCCCCAGGGAGACTCAGAACCAAGGTACAAATGTCACGTGTGTGACAAATGCTTCACACGCGGCAACAACCTCACTGTGCACCTTCGCAAGAAGCACCAGTTCAAGTGGCCCTCGGGGCACCCCCGTTTTCGGTATGTCTCTCAGTTTACACCCCCCTAGATTCACACACATTCTTCTCATGCCTGTTTGGGGAGGGCGGGAACTGGAGGTTTCGCTGAGTGCCTTATACTCTTACCCAGTTTTTTCTGCCCACAGCTGGTCCTCTGCTACTTGAGCCACACCTCCCGTTTAGTTTTTTTTCCTGTTGAATTGGAGATAGTCTCACAGGCTTCAGCCGAGGCTGACTTTAAGTCATGTAATCCTCAGATCTCAGCCTTCTAAGTAGCTAGGATTACATGTGTAAGCCACAGCTTCAGGCTTTTCTCTTGCCTTTTCAATTAGTAAAGAACCTTGAATTTTTTCGTAGCTTGCTGCTCACCATCTCTATTGAGGCTCAACCAGAGAATAATGATGGGGCAAAGATTGTTTTTATTTTTATTTTTTTAATCCAAGCCACATGTAGACCCAATAAGTTGGTGGCGGAAGTTTTGTAGCTGGAACTAGAAACTAGAGCCCCAGAGATCCTGACCCTCAGTTCTATGGTCTTCCCTTAAAGTCTTTCTCTCTTCTAGGTTGGGTTTCTGCACAGACTTTTCCATTTTCAGTAATGCTCTTCCCTTTTGTTTTCTATATTCTCCAGTAGAGACCTTTTTTTGCTTCAGTCATCTTATATTGAATTCCAGGACTTCTACCATCTACCATCTATTTATCTTTCTTTTTCTCTCTCTCTTTTGCTAGTTCTGGGGCTTGAATTCTGGGCCTGCCCTGAGATTCTTTTGCTCAAGGCTAGTGTTCTACCACTTGAGTCACAACACCACTCCTGGCTTTTCCTGAGTAATTTATTGAAACCTCACGCACTTTTCTGCCTGGGCCGGCTTCAAATTGCAATCTTTAGATCTCAGCCTCCTGAATAACTAGGATTACAATGTAAGCCACCCAATGTCCATCTCTCTCTCTCTTTTTTTGTCGGTCATGGGGCTTGAACTCTGGGCTTAGGCGCTGTCCCTCAGCTCTTCAGCTCAAGGCGAGTGCTCTTCCGCTTGAGCCATAGTGCCACTTCCAGTTTTCTAGTGGTTTATTGGAGATAAGAGTCTCATGGAGTTTCCTGTCCGGGCTGGCTTTGAACCTCGACCCTCAGATCTCAGCCTCCTGAGTAGCTAGGATTACAGGCATGAGCCACCGAGCTCGGCTAATTTTTTTTTTTTTTTGAGTCCGGTTGTGGGGCCTGAACAACCGGACCCAACCGGACCCAAAAAAAAAAAAAAGATTTCTGGTTTATTGGAGGTAAGAGTCTCAAGGACTTATCTGCCTGGGCTGGCTTTGAACAGTGATCCTCAGATCTCAGCCTCCTAGTAGCTAGGATTACAGGCTTGAGCCACTGGCGCCTGGCTGGAGCTGTGACGTAAGTGGTAGAGCTCTAGCATTGAGCAAAAAAGCTAAGGGACAATCCCCAGGCCCTGACTTCAAGTCCTATACTGACACCAACTAAAAAAAAAAGAAGCCGATGGGCTGGGAAGGTGGCTCAGTGGTAGAGCACTTGCCTTGCATGCTCGAGGCCCTGGGTTCGATTCCTCAGCACCACATAAGCAGAAAGAAAAAAGCCAGAAGTGGCGCTGTGGCTCAAGTGGTAGAGCGCTCGGCTTGAGCTGAAGAGCCCAGGGACAGCGCCAAGGCCCAGAGTTCAAGCCCCATGACCAACAAAAAAAAAAAAAAAAAAAGTTGTGAGCTTTCCTACCCAAACTTGCTTCAAACCTCAATCCTCAGATCTCAGCCTCATAAATAGCTATGATGACCAGTGTGAACACTGGCACCTGGCCATTTTTGTCTCTTGACTCACTCATCTCTAGCTGATTTCTGCATCTTCCTACCCATTTACTGCCCTGTGCTTCCCCTCCACCAGATATAAGGAACATGAAGATGGCTACATGAGGCTGCAGCTGGTTCGCTATGAGAGTGTGGAGCTGACGCAGCAGCTGCTGCGCCAGCCCCAAGAGGAATCAGACCTAGAAGAGACACTGAATGAGAGCAGCCTGCAGGGCATCATTCTAGAGACCGTGCTAGGGGAGTCAGGACTTAAGGAAGAGACGGAAGAGGAGAATGGGGGTGTCAAGGGGACAGCCCATTCAACCTCTCAAGACAACCCCAGCCCTGTCATTCATATGGTGAATCAGACCAGTGCCCAAGGCCAGCGAGAGATTGTCTACTATGTGCTGTCTGAAGCCCCGGGAGAGCCCCCACCCGCCTCTGAGCCACCTGCAGAAGGCATCCTGGAGACTCTTCAAGGAATACCTGAGGAGCCAGAGCTCCAGACCTTGTGAAGGCTGCGGAGCCCAGTTGTTCCTACCCCAGGCCTTGGGGTTTGAGCCAGGCAGAAGGCAGTGCCCCTGGGGGAACTGCCCTTGCCAAATGATGACTCTAGAAGGGGTGCTGAGAGCAGCGTGGTCTCCCCGGCCCAGGCTTGCATCAGTCTGAAAACTCTGAGGGGTTCCTTCCCCCCCTTTTTTTCCACACTGCATTTTTGTGGAGATCCTGAAGCCTTCAGATTCTTTGAGGGGATTGTGGATGTGTGTGTTCTTACCCATAATCCCCTTGACATGCTAAACAACAATTAAGTCCTATATCAACTTGCATCCATTCTCTTCTTTGCGGGGGTCTGTACGTTTAAGGATGATGCATGATTCGTCCTGCAAGGACACTTTCCTCCCCACCAGCGAAGGCATTAAGAATCATGCAGCCATTTCTCTCTTAAGGGTTCTTGGACGTTTGTGACTATCCTCAGGGACAGGATTGGAAGTGAGTATATGTGTGACTGTTGTGTTTGGTAATAAAAGAATCAGTTGGGCTGTTTCTTCCTTAAGTTTAGAGGCAGGTAGGTAACAAGGCTGCCGAGCAGGATGGATAATTAGCCCTCTTACCTTTCTAACGACTGAGGTAGTTAGACTGCCACGTGCTACTCATTTACTGGATCTTCTCTATTTTTATTTATATAACTATTGCTAATGGGGTGTTCTACAATTCCATAAGTCAAGTAATGAGTACTTTTTTTTTTTTTTTGGTCAGTCCTGGGGCTTCAACTCTGGGCCTGGGCGCTGACCCTCAGCTCTTCAGATCAAGGCTAGCCCTCTACCACTTGAGCCACAACGCCATTTCTGGTTTTCTGGTGGTTTATTGGAGATAAGAGTCTCATGGTCTTTCCTGCCTGGGCTGACTTTGAACTGTGATCCTCAGTGAGTAGCTAGGACTATAAGCGTGAGCCACCAGTGCCCAGCATGAGTACAATTTTTATAATTTGTTCAGAAGCTCTTCTAGGCCCTTAGTTATGAGTAAATAATAGGACTCAATAGAAGCTGTGCCCTTAGTTCTGATAGAACCTTGTACCTTTTGTGTGAGACTATGGATCTGCAAAAGAAGCTGGATGGAGGGTCTGTATTGAGATGTCTTCCAGGGAATGTCAGGTACTCAGCCGAAGAATTAAGTTAGAAAATAGTGTGTCCTAGCTGGGTGCCAGTGGCTCACACCTGTAATCTTGGCTACTCAGGAGGCTGAGATCTGAGGATCACGGTTCAAAGCCCAGGCAGGAAAGCCCGTGAGACTTATCTCCAATTAACCACCAGAAAACTGGAAGTGACGCTGTGGCTCAAGTGGTAGAGCGCTGCTTGCCTTGAGCTGAAGAGCTGAGGGACAGCGCCCAGGCCCAGAGTTCAAGCTCCACAACTGACAAAAAAAAAAAAAAAAAATTGTCTGAAAATTATTGTACATTTTCCTGGAGAAAGGATCTGTTCTGTTTTAAAAAAGATTGAAACCTCGAGTCAGTGCTGGTGACACACCTGTAAGCGTAGCTTTTAGGAGGACTGAGATCTAAAAATCAAGGCTGAGAGACAGCTGAAGCAGAAAAGTCCCGAAGAGCCAGGTGCTCCTGGCTCATGCTTGTAATCCTAGCTACTCAGGAGGCCGAGCCTGGGCAGGAAAGTCCTTGAGATTTTCTCCAATTAACCACCAGAAAACCAGAAGTGGCATTGTGGCTCAAGTGGTAGAGCACTTGCCTTGAGCTGAAGACTTCAGGGACAGTGCCCAGGCCCAGAGTTGAAGGTCTATGACCCACAAAAAAAGTCTCTAAGAGACTCTATCTCCCATTAGGCAGAATGCTGCACTGGGGCCATGGCTAGAGCATCATCCATGAGGAAAAAATACTTAGAGCTAGTGTACAAGCCTTGGTACTGGCACGCATCCAACCCCTCCGCCAACATACAGACAGACTGAAACCTTTCAAAATATAAGAACCATTCTTTAGACCTGTACAATGTTTTCTCAGCACCTTGCTCCATTCTTAATGGTTTCTGCCAGTCTGGAGAAGTTAAGGAAATATTTTCTGGGATCTTAATGGACAGAAACCTGTTCAAATAGGATTTCTGAAAAAGGACCTCACCGGGTGCTGGTGGCTCAACGTCTGTAATCCTAGCTACTCAGGAGGCTGAAATCTGAGGATCACAGTTTAAAGCCATCTTGGGCAGCAAAGCCCATGAGACTCATCTCCAATTAACCACCAGAAAATCGGAATTGGTGCTGTGGCTCAAGTGGTAGAGCGCTCGCCTTGAGCTGAAGAGCTCAGGGACAGCACCCAGGCCCAGAGTTCAAGCCCCATGACTGACAACAGCAAAAAAGACCTAATTTAGTGTTGGGGATGTAGCTTAGTTGTAGAGCACTTGACTAGCATATGTCAGGCCATGGATCTGATCCCCAGCACTGAAGAAGAAAAAAAAATTATTAGAAAAATGATGTGTGCCTATTATAGGCAGAATTAGCAAATAAAAAATATTAACTATCATTATTCAGACGTGGTAAGGATAAAGAATAAAATCCAAGAACTGTCCTGGAGAGACTCAGTACAAGGGCATGGAGAGGCTAGGAATTAGAATGATAAAAAGTTTATTGGCTGGGTGCTGGTGGCTCACACCTGTAATCCTAGCTGCTCAGAAGGCTGAGATCTGAGGATAACCCTTGAAAGCTAGCAGGAAACGTTCATGAGATTATCTCCAGTTAACCTCCAAAGAGCTGGAAGTAGAGTTATAGCTAAAATGGCATAATACCAGCCTTGAGCAAAAAAACTAAGGATCATGTCCAGATCCTGAGTTTAAGCCCTGGTATCAGAAAAACAACAAAAATCTTGAGTACATTTAGAAGCTCAAAAGTCAAAATAGAAGCTAGAAATGAAATAAAGCTCAGTGATACAGTATGCTTTGTATGCATGAGGCCCTAGATTTAATCCCCAGCACCACCCCCCAAAAAAAAATTAACCTGGACAATGAACTAATCAGGAAAGGCTTCATCTAGAAGAAATTTCCTCTTAACAAGATGAATAAAGAAAAAATTGCAGTGCCCCATTTTTCACAGGCTCTGTTACAGAAATTGAAAACAATTGACATTGTGTCTGAATAGTAAGAAGATCTGTTATTCTAAAAGGGGTTGGTAGTTGGGGAGAGAAGACTGGGAGACCAGGAGTCAGAGCTGCTTTTTTTTTTTTTTTTTCTTTTGGTGGAAGTCTATAACCAAGAGAAGTGATAAGTGCATGTGAAAGTTGGTTTATGGTGAGAAGTAGCCATGATGAAGGGGAATACATTTTTCTTGGTACTAAATGGCCTTGTGCATGTTAGATATGTGCTCTACCACTGGGCTTTTGTCCCCAGTTCCAGAGAATAAATTGTTTAATTGATATTAGATTATTATGTGAACATGGGCACTTAAATGAATTTTTGCTCAAGACTGGGAATCCGGGAACAACCTTTGCATGAACTGGAAATTAGGACTGAGAGGGAAAGGTAGAGACGATGGTGAACTAGTTTAGATTTCTTGGTCAGGGAAGGACTTCCCAAATGCTCAGGTGCTCCTCCCCATTTCCCCAAATAAACCTTTCATCCCCTTAGATTCAAGCTCCTACCTCAGTCCCCCTTGCCCCAACTAGAGCCTCCTTCCAGGGAAAGTTCCTTAGACCCAGAAATTTAAGACTGCTGCTGTAGTTTAGCAAGTGTGCTAGAAGCTGGCAGATCTTTTATTCATCCAACCGTCTTGCTTCTGAGCTGCACTTCCCCAAGTGGCCAGCAGAGGTCTTCTCATTGACAAACACTAAAATCATGATGCCCAGAGATGGGACAGTGACAGTATGCAAAGGAGGCACAGCAAATGAAGGACCTGGCGAGGTGGGAGCAGAATGGGGCCAGTCACCACGTCCCCGGTTGAAGTCCTTTGCAGGTCTCATGAGGCCTGACCACATTCTCTTTCCCACCTGCCATCACAGGATCCTTACAAGTTGCTTCTCTCTCAACTCCCTACCCAGAGCAGCGTGTTGTCTGTTAGATTAGCTCCTAACACTAATCTGAGATAAGAATTTTCCTCTTAAGCCAATTATCATTAACCCTTGAATGTCTGGGCTTAGGAAACTTGCCCCTTAGAGGACGGAAGGAGGTTTATTTAAGGAAATAGGGGATTGTCTGGACATTAGGGCACGTCTATGGGAAAGGGTATATTCTGGAGATAGTAAAGTCTAGACTGAGTACAGAAGGTTCTTTTTAGCAATACTTCTCTTAAGTGTGGTCCCCAGATTAGCAGCATCAGCAGCCCCCAGAACCCATTGGAGATGTAGAGCCTTTGGCACCACACTTGATTCCCCCAGAACTCATTGGAGACGTAGAGCCTTTGGAGCCATGCCAAATATTGAACTTGAAGCCCTGGGAGTGGAGCCCAGTACTCTGAGTTTTAGCAAAGCCTCTAGAAGATTCAGTAAAGCACTAAAATTTGACAACTACTGCTCATGAGTCTATCTGTAGAGTTGAAAGTGCATTCTCAGGGATTAGAGGAGGGTGCGGGAGAGAAGTGGGGAGTGTCTCCCAAATGGGGAGGGCCTGTTCAGAGCACCTCTGTCAGGTTGGAAAGGTTGTGTGTTCTAGAATGAGAGATGTATTTGGGAAGGGAAAACAGATCTGCTTTATTAAAATAAGGTGATAGAGCCGGGCGCTGGTGGCTCACGCCTGTAATCCTAGCTATTCAGGAGGCTGAGATCTGAGGATCGCGGTTCAAAGCCAGCCCGGGCAGGAGAGACCGTGAGACTCCTATCTCCAATAAACCACCAGAAAACCGGAAGTGGCGCTGTAGCTCAAGTGGTAGAGCACTCGCCTTGAGCTGAAGAGCTGAGGGGCAGCGCCCAGGCCCAGAGTTCAAGCCCCACGACCGACAAAAAAAAAAAAAAAAAAAAAATAAGGTGATAGGGGGCTGGGAAGTTGGCTCAGTGGTAGAGCGCTTGCCTTGCATGCCTGAGGCCCTGGGTTCGATTCCTCAGCACCACATAAGCAAAAAGAAAAAAGCCGGAAGTGGCGCTGTGGCTCAAGTGGTAGAGCACTAGCCTTGAGCTGAAGAGCTGAGGGACAGTGTTCAGGCCCAGAGTTCAGGCCCCACAACCGGACCAAAAAAAAAAAAAAAAAGAAATAAAATAAGGTGATAGAGAAAGCAATAGAAAGGGTTATTCTGATCAAAAGAATGTATGTATGTATACATAGTGAAACCCCTTGGTACAATTAATATGCACTTAAAAAAAGACAGTAACATAAAACAGGATCTGTTAATGGGACTAGCAGTAGGAGAGGAGAGGGCTAAAAAAAAGTGGGTGAGATCTGAGGATCATGGTTCAAAGTTCACCCAGGCGGGTAAGTCTGTGAGACTCAGCTCCAATTAACCACCAGAAAACTGGAAGTGGCGCTGTGGTTCAAGTGGTAGAGCAATAGCCTTGAGCTGCAGAGCTCAGGGACAGCGCCCAGGCCCAGAGTTCAAGCCCCACAACCCACAAAGAAAAAGGATTAAATGAGAAAATATGTGCTGTATAGTAGTTGCTTAATAAATGCAACTTTCTGGGTACTGGTCACTCATACATGTAATCCTAGTGACTCACGAGGCTGAGATTTAAGAATTGCAGTTTGAAGCCAGTTGTGAGACTCACTATCTCCAGTGAACCACTAAAAAGCCAGAAGTGGAGCTATAGCTCAGGTAGGAGAGCACTAGCTTTGAGTGAAAAAGCTAAGGGATAGCACCCAGGCCCTGAGTTCAAGTTCCAGTACTGGCACGTGCATGTGTACACACACACACACACACACACACACACACACACACACAGAGCAACAGCTGAGGTATCTGGGAGTCTATAGTGGAGTATCCGAGGTTAACTTGGATGATGGAGGGCCCATCTGAAGAGTAGGAAGGTTCTGAGGGAAGCGGTGACATGGGAGCAGGAAGTGGAGAGAAGAGAGAAAGGCTGAATGTCAAGCCCATCCGTGCACACCTCACACTTACAGAGTGGGGCCTATCCTGGACTCCTGAACTGAGAGGCTGGGGAAGGGAGGAAGGTTTGACTGCTAGTAACCTCTCCCTGCCGCAGCCCAGACCAGCCGGGGTGGCGGAGCCATGCCCGCGGCCGGGCAGCCTCCCTGCCATTCCTCGGCTGTGTTGACAGGTGTGAACTTCCTCGCTGCCCTCACGAGGCGGGCCGGCTAACCTACTTACTCCTTGAAGACGCCAAGAGCGCGGGGCAAGCGGGGGGCCCAGCGTGTGGCCGGGGACCTGGGCGCACGCTGGGGACGGAGCGTGCGGACGGCGGAGGAGGACGCCGTCGGGTGGGTGTCCCTGGCCGGCCCCGCGGAGGCCTGAGTGGGGAGGAACGGACTTCTGCAGTGGTCTGGGCCGGTTTAACCTTGGCGCCGCCTGCGCCCTCCCCCAGGACGACTCCCCGTCCTGCTGTTCCAAGCCCTTCCTTTGGGGTAGGGGGAGGCCTCGCCTTGGACCAGAGCTGAGGAGATGGATGGGGGGGCGCTGCCCTCTGCACCCCACTGCCCCTACTGTCCACCCTGTCGGCGCCCCCCGTGTGACCCCCGCTCTCCTTCACTTACCGCCCCCCCGCGCCCCCAGCCGACCCTTCGCCGCTAACCGAGGCCCTGGCGCGGGGCGGTGGTCCTGCCCGGCCGTCCTCGCCCCCCGCGGGCACTGGGGCGGCGCGGGCCCTTTAAGAGCCGCGGGACCCGCGAGCGGCGGCTCGGAGAAGGCGGTCGCCCGCCCGCCGGCTCGCGGGGACCGGGACGCCGGGGACCGGGCTCGGGAGCGGGGCGCGCGCAGCCGAGCCGAGCCGGGGCGCGACCCCCGCGGTCCCTCCCCAGCCTTGTCCTCTCGAACCCGGGGCCCGGCCCTCCCCGGCTGCCCGCCCCGCCCCGGCCCCGCCCCGGCCCGGGCCACCGGGACCCGGAGCCGGGGCGCCGGTGCCGCAGCCCGAGGCCGGCGAGGAGCGCCCGGCCCGAGTCTCCCCCATCCCCGGCCCGCAGGCGCGTCAAGGTGATCAGGTGGGCGGGGGAGAGCGGGGTCCAGCCCGCGCCCGGGCGCCCGGCGGGGACCCCGGCGGGGACCCGCGTCTGTCTTTGCGGGGAGCCCGGGGTGGGGGTGGGGTGGGGATGGGGGGGCGCCGGGCCGCGGGGACCGGGCGCGAGGCCCGAGCCTCCCCTGCGCTGCCTCCGCCCGGCCCGGCGCCCCGTACCCCCGCGGACCGCGCCCGCCGCCCTCCCCCGCCCCCCGCCCCGGGCCCCGGGCCTGCGGGGTAAGGAGATTAGAGCCGGCGCGGGAGGGGGGCCGCCAGCACCCCGGAGAGGTCGGGGCTGGGCGCCGCTTCCCCGAGCGGGGGTCCCGGCCGGCGGGGAGGCGGCGGGGTGCACACACCCCGGGATCGGGGAGAGGGGAGGGCGGGGTGGGCGGCGTTGGCGGGCGCGCGCGGAGCGGGGGGCCGGGGGCGTCGCGCCGCGGACCGAGCCGGCCCTCTCCCCGCAGGCCGGCCGCGCCATGGCGGAGAAGGCGCTGGAGGCCGCGGGCTGTGGACTGGGGCCGGGGGCCGTGGCCATGGCCGTGGCGCTGGAGGACGGGGCGGAGCCCCCCGTGCTGACCACGCACCTGAAGAAGGTGGAGAACCACATCACCGAGGCCCAGCGCTTCTCCCACCTCCCCAAGCGCTCGTCGGTGGACATCGAGTTCGTGGAGCTGTCCTATTCCGTGCGGGAGGGGCCCTGCTGGCGAAAACGGGGTACGGAGCCGCCCGGCGGGGGGGGCGGGGGGGCCCTCACCAAGTTGCCTCTCCAGCAGGACGAGGCCTGGGGACCCCGCATCCTGCACGTCCGGCCCCAGCGGGACCCCGCCCCGCCCCGCACAGACCGTGCGCGCGGCTGGGCTACCAGGCTCCCCGCGCCCCCACCCGCCAGGCCGGTGGGACCCCAGGCTCACTTGGTTACTGGGGCGCTCTCTTCTCTTTCCCGCCCCGTGACCTCTGGTCCTTGAGTTTCCTTCTGTCTTTGTTTTATTTCTGGAGGATTCCTGCCTGTGGGGCCCGCCCCGGAGAGGGGCCGCTCTGTCTGGAGGCGCGCGCCCGGCACCGTTCCCCTGCACCTATTCTTAAAGATGGTCTCATTCCTGCCACCTTCCTCCCTTCTGAGGCAGGAAGGATGGAGGTTTGGCAGGATGGATGTCATCCTCCTGTTACCCATAAGGAAAGCGGGCCCTAGGGAAGTTGATGGACTAGACCAGTATCTCAAGGCTAGTGAGCGGCAGAGCGGAACGAGGAGCTCAGTATGCCAGCTTCTTCCTCCCCTCCCTTTCCCATCCGGATGGGGTCCCCTGAACCCTGACCAGTCAGTCCCCTGCACCGCTCCTCTGGGTAGCTTAAGCTGGGAAAGAGAGGGTCCCAGAACTGAGTGTGAGTCAGGGGCGGAGCCGGGACCTTGTTGACTGAGATTTAAGAAGTAAGATTGGGGTGCTTGCCAGCAGGGTGGAACATGCACTGTGTTCGCCTTCTCTATTCATTCTCATGGGTAACCAGGAGGTCCCAGGGCCCGTGGAAGCTGAGGCGTCTGGGCTCCCTGCCTAAGCAGCCTCTTTCAGGCCTGAGACCTGCTCTAGGCAAGAGGATGATGTCCTTGCTATTTTCTTAGTCCTCTAATTGCCTCATAACTTTATGGTGAAATGAAGATGTGACTAGAAAAGCCTGCTCTCTGGTTGCTTCTACATACTTTCTGCATATTGGTGCCACCAGCCAGGGCTACCTCTCTTTTTGACTTGATTAACCCTATTCTGTCCATTGTCCATCTTCCATCTTTTCTCCTCTTTTCTCTCCTCCTCTCTCTGACCTCCCTTTTCCTGTGACTTCTCTCCCCGGGAGAACAGAAAGCAATTAGGAGTAGCAGAGAGGGTGAGAACAGATGTGGAGGGAGGGAGGCTTCTGCCTCTCCCAGGTAAGGATTTGTCCCTGTCAGTCAAATTTCTTATTTTTCAAGCTGAGTGTCAGTGGCTCACACACCTGTAATCCTAGCTACTCAGGAGGCTGAGATCTGAGGATTGAGGTTTGAAACCAGCCTAGGCAGGAAAGTCCATGAGACTATCTCCAATAAATCACCAAAAAGCCAGAAATGGAGCTATGGCTCAACTGGTAGAGCACTAGCCTTGAGCAAAGGAAACTGAGCAACAGTACCCAGGCTCTAAGTTCAAACCCTAAGACTAGCACACACACACACACACATCTTATTTTTTTTTACTTTTCAAAACACTTTCCTATTATTAATGATGTCACCAAATATTTATAATAACCTTAGTAAGTCTTCAGGAGGAGTTTCTTCCATTTTTCTTTCATGGATAAAAAATTAGAGGATTAAAGATTGACTTGCTGAGTGTATAATTCCAGCCCTTGTGTGGTAGGAGGATTCTGAGTTCAAGGCCAACTTGGGGTACATAGTGAGACCCTGCCACCTCAAAAAGGAAAAAAAAAGATTTAATGACTTGACAAAGTTGCAGAGGATCAGTCAGGCGCTGGTGGCTCGTACCGTAATCTTAGAAACTCTGGAGGCCAAGAGCTGAGGATAGTGGCTCAAAGCCAGCCTGGGCAGGAAAGTCCTTGTAGGATTCTTATCTCATATTAACCACTCAAAAACTGGAAGTGGAGCTGTGGCTCAAAGTGGTAGAGTGCTAATATGTGTGTGTATATGTATATATGTGTGTGTATATGTATGTATGTATGTGTATATATATATATATTTTTTTCCAGTCCTGAGACTTCAGTTCAGGGCCTGGGCACTGCCCCTGAGCTTTCTTTTGCTCCAGGCTAGCACTGTACCACTTGAGCCACAGTGCCACTTGTGGCTTTTCTGTGTATGTGGTACTGAGGAATCACACCCAGGGCTTCATGCATGCCAGGCAAGCATTCTACCACTAAGTCACATTTCCAGTCCTAGAGTGCTAGCCTTGAGCAAAAGAGCTCAGGGACAACACCCAGGCCCTGAGTTCAAGCTCCACAACTGACCAAAAAAAAAATTGCACAGAATTATCGCCCCAGACAAAATTAAAACATTGGCGGCATCTTTCCAGTGCGAAGACCTAGCAAGCCCTCAGATGCCGAGCAGTTACGTACAGTGGAAGTTCAAATGCACGGCTTCCCAGCCCTTGGCTACTGTGTGACCTTGTCAGGCTGCGTGCCTTCTCTTGGCCTGACTCCCCTTATCTGTAAATGGGGATGATAACTCCAGCTTGTTGAGGAGCTCAGCTGCATTGTCTGTGGAAGAGCTTTGTGAAAGGCAAGTGGAAGATGATACTCGTGCTAGGCTTCATGTTCCACCAGCGCCTGGCTGTGATTAAATGAGGGGAAGGTTCACTCCTGTACTTTCTTCCCCTGCACAAGAAATCACTTCCTGTGTGGGGTGCCGGACAGCATATGCTGGGGTGTACCACCCATGACATGGGGATGAGTGAGGAAGGGCATTGAAACCTATGGCTTCTTCTTCCAGTAAAGAGCATGCTGTGTGACCTCTTGTGAGTCACCGGCTGCTCTGGTCTCACTTGGCCCATTCCAGCTTAGAAACAAGCAGGGCCGGGCCATTGATGAGTGTAGCTGTGACAGTAAGCTGGGGCTGCCCCCCTTCCCACAGGACATGCCCAAGGGGACAGCTGGGCCCAGCACACAGTCCTGGTGTGGTGGTCAGTGAGGAAGCCTTTCCTTGTCTCTGCTCAGGAGGTAGGGTGGGGATGGGTGGAGGGCGGGTGGGTGGGGGCTGGGTGCTCTGTGCCTCCTCAGAGGTAAGCCACACCTTGTCAGTTTTCTCATCCTCCTCCACCCCAGCTCACCGGTGTGGCCATGGTAGTCCCTGCCCTCTGTTTCCTGGACTGTTTTACATAGCAGAGCTTTGCTTCCTGAAGCCTGGGGGGATTCTGTCATTCATCCCTCGCTCCTGCGTCACCTCTTCCACGGATCCACTCCCGATTTTCCACCCCCCACCCCATCAGTTCCACTTTATGCGTTCTCGTGGCAGCCTCCTGGTGCTTCTATCATAGCCCGTATTTACTGTTTTTCAGATCACAGGTATTTTCAGTCTGTCTGTGATCTTTTTGTCCAGTATTTGTTACAGAGCCTGGTATATTGTAGGTATCTCCATGCATTGGTCAAGTATTACCCATACAGTCACTTTTTAAATGTACTCTACAGGCCAAGTTCTGTGTCATATGCTTTATCAAATCTTCCTAACAACCCTATGAGATAGGTATTATCCTCTTCATTTTACAGATGAGGGATCTGGAACTTAGAGAGGCTAAGCCACTTGCTTGAGGCCATATACCTAGGACATATGGAGCCAGAATTTGAACCCAGATCCACCTGACTCCATCCTACTAGCCTTTATGCATGTGCCGCCTCTTAGTGAAGGAATAACAGGTGAAGTTTTGCCAGGGCCATGTTAGGGGTTGGAGAGACAGTATTGCAGGGCAGAGAATTCACAAAAAAGACAGGCTTATTTTTCTCAGAGGCAAAAGCTCTGAGAACCCACACTTACTGAGCACCTACTACACGCTAGACAGACCGTGAAGGTTGGAAAGATGAGTAAGACACAGAAACTCAATGACTAATAGGCGGGAGGAGAAGATGAGCGACATGATCAAGTCAAGAACATGTTGGCAGATGACAGGTGCTTTGGGAACGCAGAGGTCAGCCAGCCAGCAGGGCTGTCCTCTGCGGGACCAGTGGGAAAGTCTCCCTGACCACTGTGATCCCAGGGAGGAGCAGGGTCTTCCAGGACCTCAATCCCATTCGAGAGGCCTAGGGTGGTTTTGGAGGGACAGGGTGGGAGTGTCCGAGTCCTCGTTGGTGTGAGAGCGGCTCCTCCATCCCGGGCCCTGTCACACTGCACGCGGCCTGAGCACATCACCCACGGCCGCAGCTGCTACGAGGAATTTGGGTGTGTCTCTATTCACAGCAACTATGACCAGAGGCCCCCTCTCTTCCTCACTTGCAGGTTATAAGACCCTCCTCAAGTGCCTATCTGGTAAATTCTGTCGCCGGGAACTGATTGGGATCATGGGCCCCTCTGGGGCTGGGAAGTCCACGTTCATGAACATCTTGGCGGGGTACAGGTGAGAACCAGAGAGGGATTCAGGAAGAAGGCTTGCGTGGGGAGTGTGGAGGTGGCTTTGATTCTTATCCCTCAACCAATGTCCTCACAGGGAGACCGGAATGAAAGGGCAGATCCTGGTTAATGGGAGGCCGAGAGAGCTGAGGACCTTCCGGAAGATGTCCTGCTACATCATGCAGGATGACATGCTACTGCCCCACCTCACAGTGCTGGAAGCCATGATGGTGAGGGCAAGATGGCCGTCCCCTTCCCTCTAGTCCCTTTCTGACTACAACCCTTCCCCCTGCCCTCCAAATCCCCCATCAGCAGAGGGCTTCAGGCTGTATCCTCCTACACAGAGCTCTCTTGCCTGCTCTTTGGCCCCAGGTCTCAGCCAACCTGAAGCTGAGTGAGAAACAAGAGGTGAAGAAGGAGCTGGTAAGTGAAGAAGAGGAGGCCCGAGACCTTTGAGGGGATGAGTTCAGGGGGGCTCAGAGTCTGGGTGAGAGAGTGAAAGCCAAAGTGTGGGCCAAAGATTTAAAGGGGGTGGTGCCTGAGGGAAGTGGAGACCCTGAATCTGACTTAGGCTGGTGTGTGTGTGTGTGTGTGTGTGTATGGCTCAGGTGACAGAGATCCTGACGGCACTGGGCCTGATGTCCTGCTCGCACACACGGACAGCTCTGCTCTCTGGCGGGCAGAGGAAGCGCCTGGCTATCGCCCTGGAGTTGGTCAACAATCCGCCTGTCATGTTCTTTGATGAACCGACCAGGTAGTTCTCCCCCAGGAATCCTCCTCCCTCCCCGCCTCCCTCCCCCACTGCCTGCAGCCTCCTGGGGCCAAGAAAAGGGCCGACTCCTCATCTCCATCCTTGCCCTCTCCCCTCCATTGATGGCTCTCTCTCTTCTTCCCTCACCAAGTCCTGTTGATTCCACCTCCTTTTTGGTAGCTTTCAGCTCCCCCCACCCCATGGCTAGTGCCAGGGCTAGTGTGTTCAGGTCATCCTCAGTGCCTCTCATCTACCTGCCTCTAATCTTTCTCAGCCAGTACTTTTGTTGTTGTTGTCAGTCACGGGGCTTGAACTCTGGGCCTGGGTGCTGTCTCTCAACTCTTCAGCTTCAGGCGAGCGCTCTGCCGCGGAGCCACCTTCCCAGCCCCATCAGCCAGTCTTTCTCCCACCTGCAGCCAGAGTAGACTTTCTTCTCAAAGACAAGGCTGCTTCCAGCATGCAACGAGTTCCATTTGCCCTCAGAATAAAAGCCAGGTGGCTTACAAGGTCCTGCTCTGAACCTATTTCTGCAGCCTCATGTCTTGTATTTTATGCTCTAATAACACCGATTTGCTGATAGTTTGCTTGGTGGAACCATGTGTTTCATGCCTCTAAGCTTTGCCCGTGCTGCGCATTCTGCCTGGAATGCCCTTCACCACACACTGCCCCTTTCTACCTTCACCAGTGTAATGCTTACTTCTTCGGATTCGCTCAGGAACCTTCTCTGGCTGCCCTCCAGCCTCCTGCTACAGCATGGCTGCTCTCCCGCCTCGCCTTCTCTCGGTTGCTATAGCACTTTCTCCATCCCCCAAATCAACTGCGAGCTTGTCTCCCTCCCTCCAGACCACAGTCTCATCTATGAATCATTGCCATTCCAGTGCCTGGCATACAACAGGTGCTTGGTAGAGGCTTGTTAAAGAGAACGGGGCTCTGGGCTTCTGGTAGCTCCAAATGCCAGAAAACATGCCTGGTGTACAGGAGATGGAGGCAGCTACAAGGGCCCCCCTTTCCTGCCAGCTCCCTCCCTTGGGCAGCGGCTGCTCTGCCCTTCCCCCCTCAGCTCTCTCTTCCTGCCCCACCCACCTCACCTGGCCCCATGCTGTCCTCTCTCCGGACAGCGGTCTGGACAGTGCTTCTTGTTTCCAAGTGGTGTCCCTCATGAAGTCCCTGGCCCAAGGGGGGCGTACCATCATCTGCACCATCCACCAGCCCAGCGCCAAGCTCTTTGAGATGTTTGACAAGGTGAGTTCGTGTCTGGGTCTGGAAAAAGGTTGGCTTGACATGGAGAAGGGGAAGGAGGCCAGGAGAGGTGCTGATGGGGGCCCTGGGCCCTCTGCTCCTTGTCTTCCTCACCCCTGTCTTCTGCCTCAGCTCTACATCCTGAGCCAGGGTCAGTGCATCTTTAAGGGCGTGGTCACCAACCTGATCCCCTATCTGAAGGGGCTGGGCCTGCACTGCCCCACCTACCACAACCCAGCTGACTTCAGTGAGTGGGGACGGGGAAGGGGTGGGATGCATTGATGGGTGCACCCTGGGGCTTGGTCAGACGCCCTCTTGGGGCAGCGACCTGCCTGTCACCTGCCTCCACACACTCACCACACCAAGGAGGTGCTGCTGAGCCTCGGGGTGGCCATGGTAAACCCGAGCTGAGCCTGTGGATGTGTGTGTCCGCAGTTATCGAGGTGGCATCTGGAGAGTATGGAGACTTGAACCCCATGCTGTTCAGGGCAGTACAGAATGGACTTTGTGCCATGGCTGAGAAGAAGAGCAGTCCGGAGAAGAATGAGGTCCCTTCTCACTGTCCCTCTTGCCCACCGGTGAGTGGAGTGGATTGGGCAGCAAGGGCAGAGTGGGGGAAGGGAGATGGGCTCATGGATTGGGGCCCTGCCAAAGAGGCCATGCCTCAGGGGTATCACAACCCCTGGGTTCTTGGAACAAATCCACCATGAACGGCCTGTGTCCTCAGCCCCAGCAACTGTGCTCAGCTTTGGTTTGTACAAATGTGTCCTCAGTGCTCACCTGAACCACTGGTCTCATAGCCAGGGGACTTCCTGTCATCTCTAACCAGAAGTGACGCCATTTCCCTCCCATGGGTGCTGGGAGAGTGTACTACCTAGTCACATGAAGTTCTTAGCAGCCACCGGGGCAGCGCACGCGTGGCCTGTGCCAAGCCTCTTCATTAGATGAGATACTGTCACCTTTCAAAACCAAAGGCTTACTCTTCATTATCATTAGCATTGTTGTCATCATTATTGAATAACTTTACTGTGAAACTCATTGTCCTAAAGGAATTATGGCCTTAGTGGGTTTTTTTGTTTGTTTTTGTTTTTGTTTTGTTTTGATTCTGGGACTTGAATTCAGGGTCTTTCACCCTCACTTGGCCTTTTTTTTTTTTGGGCCAGTCCTGGGCTTGAACTCAGGTCTTAGGTGCTGTCCCTGAGCTTTTGTGCTCAAAGCTAGTGCTCTATCATTTGAGCCATAGTTCACTTCTGGCTTTTTTTGGTGCTTAATTAGAAATAAAGAGTTTCACACGCTTTCCTGTCTGGGCTAGCTTTGAACTATGATTGTCAGATCTTAGCTTCCTGAATAGCTAGGATTAGGCGTGAGCTGCCAGTCACCAGCTTCTGAGTGGTAATGTTAATGGGATTAAAGAACCTGGAGCTCAGGCTGGGAAGGTGGCTTACTGGTAGAGTGTTGCTTAACATGCATGAAGCCCTGGGTTTGATTCCCCAGTAGCACATAAACAGAAAAGGCTGGAAATGGCACTGTGGCTCAAAGTGGTAGAGTACTAGCCTTGAACAAAAGCAGCTCAGGCATAGGGGACAGGCCCTGAGTTCAAGGCCTGGCAAAAAAGAAAAAGAACTCTGAGCTAACACGAGGTCCTTGGCGCCTTCCCATCTCCTAGCTCCCAAGTCTTCACCCACTCCTGTGTCTCTCTCTTCCTCAGTATCCCTCCGATTCAGACCCCTAAATCTAGCTTCCAGGCACACAGCTCAGTGGAGGAGGCCTCCTCTCTTCAGTAGACCTCAGCCTGCCCTGGGAAAGGCTGAGTGGGCTGCAGCGAGTGGAGCAGACTCACCTGGTCTCATTTCTTCTCCCCAGGACGTGGATACCATCGAGAGCCACACCTTTGCCACCAGCACCCTCACCCAGTTCTGCATCCTCTTCAGGAGGACCTTCCTGTCCATCCTCAGGGACACGGTGAGGCATTGAGTTGGAGGAGAGGAGGCCCAGGCCTGGCCTTTTGAGTGGTAGGATTGCAGCTGCTGGAATAAGAATGCCCCCCTCCCCCGCCCGCTCCCGCCCCCCCATCCCACAACTTCCAGTGCCTCTGTGGGACCATGTGCAAGAAAGTGCAGTTTGGCGTTCCTGCCCCAGTGTGTCCTGTGCTGTGTCCTGCCTGGCCAACACCTTGGGACACATTCTGTCATCAGGACCCCTTCCACAGGTCCTGACCCACTTGCGGTTCATGTCCCACGTGGTGATCGGCGTGCTCATCGGTCTCCTCTACCTGCACATCGGCGATGACGCCAGCAAGGTCTTCAACAACACCGGCTGCCTCTTCTTCTCCATGCTGTTCCTCATGTTTGCTGCCCTCATGCCAACTGTGCTTACCTGTAAGCTGAGCTGCCTGAGGGGTGAGGCCTGGGTGCGGGGCACGAGGGCCAGGGGCTCACCATGGAGCCTGATCCACCCGTCTCCTCAGTCCCCTTAGAGATGGCAGTCTTCATGAGGGAGCATCTCAACTACTGGTACAGCCTCAAAGCGTATTACCTGGCCAAGACCATGGCTGACGTGCCCTTTCAGGTGAGCCTCTTCCTCTCAGCTGTCCACTGTCTCCTCCGTCCTTGCTTGCTGGCCTCCCTTAACCTGCGTTCTCCCATCCTTTCCTTCTACTCCCCCGCAAAGAGGTGGTGAGTACTTCCTGTGCACTGCGCTAACCAGGCACACATGTGGGAAATGAACAACAACAAAAATCTGTGGAACTCGGGATAGAACTCAGCGCTTTTACTTCTGTGAATAATGACAGTAACGACTTCAGGATGGTGTTTGAAAAATACATGTAAATTGTGTGTGTGTGTGTCTATGTGCATGTGTGCCAATCCTGAGTCTTGAACTCAGTGTCTGGGCATTGCCCCTGAACTCTAGCACAGTTCTACTTCTAGCTTTTTGGTAGTTTATTGACGATAAGAGTCTTCGGGACTTTCCTGCCTAGGCTGGCTTTGCACTGTGATCCTCAGATCTCAGCCTCCTGTGTAGTTAGGATTAGAGTCCTAACCACTTATGCATGGTATGTCTAGATTAAAAAAAAATCACTATGGGATACATATTAAGTGAAACAAATGAAAGCACTCAGTTATCTCATATAGTTACTTTTCTGTGAAAGAGAAGCTAAGATATATCTATTTAACAAACATTCCTGATACAAAGTAATTTTATTATCTGTAGTCTCCATGTTGTACATTACATAGCTGGACCTGCTGATTCTACATATCTGCTTCTTTGTATCCAAAAAGATGATAGTTTCAAGGAGGGACAAAACATTGCTGTGGAAAGCCAATTAATTAACAACATAAGAAAAAGCTGGTCCAGAGAGGAAGGAAGGCCTTCTGGCCCTCAAAGGGAGAAGTTACCATGTAACTTCAGAATAAGCCTCATGAAACTGTGTTCCTTTGACTCAGGCCTGTAATCCTAGCTACTCTGGAAGCTGAGATCTGAGGATCGTGATTCAACATTCAACGCCAGCTTGGGCAGGAAAGTCTTTGAGACTCTTATTTCCAATTAATCACCAAAAAGCTAGAAGTGATCTGCTGCTCAAGTGGGAGAGTGCTAGCCTTGAGCAAAAAAGCTCAGGGAAGCTGGGCACCAGTAGCTCATGCCTGTCATCCTAGCTACTCAGGAGACTGAGATTTGAGGAATGAGATTCAAAGCCAGGCCAGGCTGAGAAGTCTGTGAGACTCTTATCTCCAGTTAATCACACACACATAAAAAGGCAGACGTGGAGCTGTGGCTTAAGTGGTAGAGCATTAATTAGCCTTGTGCAAAAAAGCTCAGGGACAGAACCCAGGTCTGAGTTCAAGCCCTAGGACTAGCACCAAAAAAAAAAAAAAAAAAAGATGGAAGGAAGGATGAAGAAAGGAAGGAGGGAGGAAGGAAGAGGAAAGCTCAGGGATAGTTCAAGCCCGAGTACTGGTGCGTGCGCGCGCACACACACGAGACAGACACACAGAGAAAGAGAGAGATGGAGAGAGAGATGGAGAGAGAGAGAGAGGGAGAGAGAGAGAGGCCTAATAGATGAGATTTAGGAAGCTGAGTGAGAGTCATACGGTCAGGGAAGAAGGGGACCCATGTCAATCTGGGGAGCAGTGTGAACAAGTGTGGAGGTAGGGTAGGCATGGCCGGCTCTGGGCCTCATTCCTGTGGAGAGTGGAGGGTCTAGGCCACATGTCCCTGGCTCAAAATCCCCTGCCCAGCTGTGTGCCTGCTCCTCAGGTGATGTGCCCGTTGGTATACTGCAGCATAGTGTACTGGATGACCGGCCAACCAGCTGAGACCAGCCGCTTCCTGCTCTTCTCAGCCTTGGCCACAGCCACCGCCTTAGTGGCTCAATCCTTGGGACTGCTGATCGGAGCTGCCTCCAACTCCCTGCAGGTGGGAATGCTGGCACGTGGGACTTCCCAAACAACGATGGGGTCTTGGGGGAGGGATCAGGGGCTGGGATGAACCTGTGGGAAACTCAGGGACCACCCTAATCCCAGTCACCCCATGACAGCCCGGCCCCCTCCCCCTCCTCTCCAGGTGGCCACTTTTGTGGGTCCAGTTACTGCCATCCCTGTCCTTTTGTTCTCTGGCTTCTTTGTCACCTTCAAGACCATCCCCACTTACCTGCAATGGAGCTCCTACCTCTCCTATGTCAGGTTGGTGCCTCTTTCCTCCACGCCTGCCCCTGCCCTTCCTTACAAGAAGCCCCGCCTAGCAGCTCTCTCGGCTGTGCCAACTCTGGCAGCTACCAGGGGCATCCTGGCTGGTCCCTGGGAATGACAGCATTGTGGCTGGGCTCTGGCGATTTGCTGAAGGAGCGGGGTGCCCTGCCCTCTGATGCCCCTAGGTATGGCTTTGAGGGTGCGATCCTGACCATCTATGGCATGGAGCGAGGAGACCTGACATGCTTAGAGGAGCGCTGCCAATTCCGGGAGCCACAGAGCATCCTGCGAGCCCTGGATGTGGAGGATGCCAAACTGTACCTGGACTTCCTGGTCTTGGGCATCTTCTTCCTGGCCCTCCGGCTGCTGGCATACCTTGTGCTCCGGTACAGGGTCAAGTCGGAGAGATAAAGCCTTGTGGGCAGCCCCTGCAGCAGGGAGCCCCCAGCTCCAGCCTTTCTGGGGACAGTTTTAACCTTGTAGACTTGGGCATTGGTTGCTGGTGCAGCCGCCCTCTCCCCCTCAGCTGCTCAGATGCCTGGCGGTGGGACTGTGCTGCCAGCCTCGGCCCTGGGCGGGTGGGGCTCCGGCCAGGAGTCTTCCCAGACTGATGCAGTTTGTAGCTTCCTCCCTTCTCTCTCCAACACCTGCATGCAAAGACTGCCGGGAGGCAGCCACCCTCTTGCGACCTGCGGCACCCTCCTTTGTCGTCTGCCTGGGAGTCCTAGACTCTCGAGGCTCTCACTTACGACTGACCAAAGTGGACCCCACTGGGGTCTCCACCACAACCATGTTTGTAAAGAAGGCTGCTGAAAGGTTGGCGTTCCAGGGCTGGGCCTTGGTGGAGTCCACTGGAGGGGCCGGGGGAGAGCATCCCATCACTGACTTTGGGATGAACCAAGGAGGGACTCTGGAAGTCTCTTCTAACTCCCCCTCTCCGCCATGCTGGCTCGTTTGGACAATCTGCTGGGACAGAAGCTGGGTTTTCTGTCTGGGGATCGGGGATCGGGGAGGCCATGGGATGTCCCAACCCCCTTTCGGGTACACATTTGGTCAGGGTCCAGCTGGCGGTATCTCTGCAATAACGCCTGCGTTTCTCCCCCGCCCACCACTGGGATGCAGAATGCACTTGGTTCTGGAGAAGGGGAGAGCGGGGGCACCCCCTTCTTGCTGCTCCCGTCACATGGTCCACGGACGCCTTCCAGGGTCCCAGGCACTTCCATGCGAGTGGGCAATCTCAGCCCCACACCTGCGCTGTTCCCTCCAGCTCAGAGAGAGCGGTGGTGACACAGAGGTGGCGGTGGCAGGTGCCCTGGGGAGGGCAGTGCCAGGCTCCTCATAGGATCCCACTTTGAGACTCTAGGGGAGAGGCTGGTGCTGCCGCAAGTGACTCCAGGACCTGCAGGTGTCTACTCCCAGTCTTCCCTCCCTCCTGAGTGAGGGGTGGCACTAGAGGTCAGGACCCAACAAGCACAAGCAGGAGCAGAAGCTTGGCCTTGGCCATCACCACCCCATGGCTCTCCTTTTGTGCTCCAAGCTGACATTCTCACTCTCCTGCTCCTTCTCTAGCTGCTTGCTGCTCATTCAAACTCCTGTCCTCATCTGTCCACCCTCTACCCATCAGCAGGTAACCCCTGGGCATCTGAACAGCCTGCCCTGTTCACCAAGATGGCGTCCACACATTAAGCTTGTCTGGCTTTTCCAGTGGGTCCAGGCTCATTCTACTCATTTCTTCTCCCCAGAATCTTTCCCTTCCCCTTCCTGTCCACACACCTCTCCGTCTTCCCTCACTCTGCCACAGGTTCTCATGACCCAGAGATGCCAGTTGTATTTGTGGGATTTCACCCATTATTAATAAAACCTATATTTATACAGTACACAGTATGTGAATGTGTATGGTTCTGTCACCTGGTACGGATGAGCTAATAAGGGAGTCATTAAAGCACTTGTGAAGATGTCTGCCAACTTTCAGGGGCCTGTGACAGGGATGGTAAATGCTGGGCGCACGTCAAGTCAGTGAGTGCAGCCTATGGAATATCTGAATCATGCATTCCATCTTACCGGTGCTTCGTGCTCAGCATCTCAAGTAAGGCCTTGGAGGACTCATGCTTGGATCAGTAAAATGCCACCAGCTCTCAGGAGGTGGAGGTAGATGCAGGCCTGGAGACCAGGTCTTTTGCTTCCAGATGTCTTGTTCTTGGCATTGGTCAGTGTCCCTGTTCATGGTGTGCACATGGTGTGAGTTCCTGTGCGGGTTGCATGGCTGTATTTTGCCCTAATGATTGGTATCCTCCTGGTCTGTCAGGACTCACTGAACCCTGGTTGCGCTGGGTGGGGAGTATATCAGGGGTCATGAATGGAATGGGAAGCAGGACAGAATCTGGAACCTTGTTCCTATAGTAGGAGTGGCAGAGATCTCATTGAGCTTACTCTAGACTTCATTCCTTACCCTCCTCTGTGTGTGTGTGTGTGTGTGTGTGTGTGTGTGTGTGTGTGTGTGTGTGTGCACGTGTGTGCATGCGCAAGCACGCTGGTATTGGGGCTTGAACTCAGTGCCTTGCATTTTCACTCAGTGTTTTTGCCCATGACTGGCACATTACCATTTGAGCCACACCCCTACTTCCAGCTTTTGCTGGCTGATTGGAGGTAAGAGTCTTATAGATAGTTTTCTTCCTGGGCTGGTTCTGAACTGAGATTCTCAGATCTCAGCCTCCTGAGTAGTTAGAATTATAAATCATTGGCATTCAGTTCCTTCTTTTCTTTTCTGTGGGTCCACATTTACCAGGACTGAGCCATCAGCCGTCAAGACTGCAGGCCCAGAGATTTGGAAGAGGTGAGTGTCCAGAAGGTCTTGAGGGCTAGTGGCTAGATGACCCAAGAGGCAGCAATTGTCTCACTCTCTTCTGTCCTGGGCTTGATGCTGGGGATCTGAAGGAAGGGACAGGCAGCAGCCCTGGCAGATGCCCGAAAGACCCCACTTGGGTGACATGTAGACTAAATGCCCTGGGATGGACCAGAGTCCAGTCTATGACTAGTTGGAAATTGGACTGGAGATGTCTCAGAGGATTTGACTGACAGCGGGAGGTGGAAAATCCTAGGTTGCTTTGGGTGTCCTGGGAGCTCCTTCTCCATGAAGTGATGCGGCTCCACAAGCCATGCATGGCTCTTCACAAGTCAAAGGGCACAGAGGTTCACCATCAAGTTGTCTTTCTTAAGGTCCTCATCTTTACCTTTTTTCTTTCAAAATGCAAATACTTCTTGGCATTGGCGGCTTACACCTGTAATCCTAGCTACTCAGGAGACTGAGATCCAGAGAATTGTGGTTTCAGGAAGTCAGCTGGGACAGAAAATTCCATGAGCCTCTATCTCCAAAATAATCAGCAAAAAATCAGGCTGGAGGTATGGTTCAAGTGGCAGAGCACTAGCTGAGCTAGCAAGCAGAAGAAGCATGAGGCCCTAACATAACCCTGGTATTAGTAAGAAAAACTGCAAATAGGTCTGAAGGAGTTAAGCATTTAAAAATGCACACATTCACAAGCACCATGGGGAGGGGAGGCAGCAAACAGCCACGCTGGAGCCAGCACGAGTCATTTAGACACTGAGAACATTTGTAGAGTGGTTCACAAATTTGCAACAAGCTCTTTCCATCCCACAGGAACCCCATGAGCGGTTTGCATGAGTTCTCTCCTCTCCTCTTCTTACAGGACAGGAAAGTGAAGCCAGTAGACATGAGCAAACACTCAACACACAGTGCTCAACCAGGCCCTGGTGGCTCACATCTATAATCCTAGATACTCAAGAGGCTGAGATCTGAGGACTGAGGTTTAAAGCCATCTTGCGCAGAAAAGTCCTTGAGATTCTTATTACTACTGAATAAGCAAAAAGCTGGAAGTGGAAATGTGGCTCAAGCAGTGGAATACCAGCCTTGAGCAAAAAAAAAGCCAAGCAGGAGGAGTTGGAGGCATGGTTCAAGTTGTAGAGTGCCAGCCAATGAGTAAAAGCAAAGCTCAGATACTGTGTTCAAGTCCCAGTCTCAGACCAAATAAAAATAAAAATAAAAAACCAAGCAGGATGGGGCTGGGAAGGTGGCTCAGTGGTAGAGCACTTGCCTTGCATGCATGAGGCCCTGGGTTCGATTCCCCAGCACCACATAAGCAAAAAGAAAAAAAGCCGGAAGTGGCGCTGTGGCTCAAGTGGTAGAGTGCTAGCCTTGAGCTGAAGAGCTGAGGGACAGCGCCCAGGCCTAGAGTTCAGGCCCCACGACCGGACCCAAAACAAACAAACAAACAAACAAACCAAGCAGGCACACAAGGCCCTAAATTCAAGCCCCAGTACACACACACACACACACACACACACACACACACCCTGTATAAATGCACTCTGCCCATCTCCACATGTTTGGAAATGGGGCCTTCTCTCCCTAAGTGCTCACCTGATCAGGTTCTTTCATATGACCATTTCTGAATGTATGCTAGGACTACACAAAGTACTAGAGGACAGTTGACCAAGACAGTTCATGCTACAGCTTTTAGAGCACCTGGCACTCCATCCTGCGGTCAGACAGCAGACGACATGCCCACGGCATGACTCGCTCTACTTCTGTCTGCAAAAGGCCAGTTAAATTATATGTTATTAATAAAATCTACATGGGTGTTGTACCAACAGGAGAGGGGAGCAGTAGGCTCCAAGCCATGGCAGTACCTGCAATCAAGTGACATCTGCCTCTTATGGTAAAACCCCCAACCCCAACCCCAAAATGTCACTTCTGAGACTGCAGCCAGGGGGTTGTTCTATCCCCCCTCCCCTTCTCATTCAGCTCCCCTGGGAGAACCTCCCTTAAAATGCAAATGTGCCATTTTCCTGTTGCTTGAATTCTTTCCTTCTCTGGCTTTTTTTTTTTTTTAACTTTGATGAATGAAGCTTGGTGTTTTGAGACAGGGTCTCACTATGTAACCCTGACTGATCTCAGACTTTCAAACCTTCTGCCTCAGCCTCCCACGTGCTGGGATTACAGGCGTGAGCACCAGCACCTGGCTGATTTATTTATTTTTAACCATCCAGTTCAAATGTCGCCTTTCTCAGTCAGAAGCAGGTAGTTCAACTTCCTCTTCCAGACTTGTCCAAGGCCTTGTTTTGCCTTGGTCTCTCAAGTCCATCCATTTGAACCTGGTGGTGTGTCCCAGAATTCTGCTTGATCTCTCTAGGGCTATTGCTGGGCCTGGCAATGGGGTGGGTGCTCAGTAATGGCCCAACACCACATATTCAATGAATAGACAATTGTCTAGAAGTAAAACATACACATTGTCTTCTGTCTGGAAGGAAGATGGCCCGGAAAGCCGTCTTCCCACCCCACCCTGGCGAGCCTGTCTCAGTTCCCCATGTATGCAGAAGGTTCTGGCACATTGTACACCTACGTCTGCATGTCGAGGTGTGTCCTGCGGGGGGAGGGGGGTGATGGCCCCTGTGTACACCGCTGTTCCTTGCCCAGAAGCTCAGGGATAAGGGCGAGGGCTTTGAGGACGCGGAAGTCCCACTGCTGACCCACCGCTGGATGGCAAACAGGAAGAGCAGGTTGGGGTGGGAACTGTCCAGCAGACCCTCCTCCTTCGTGACTAAAGGGACCTGGGGCCGCACGCAGAGGCCTGGGGTCCGAAGGATTCAGAAGGGAGGCCCCAGGAAGGCGCACGGAAGTCGGCCGAGGAGGTGGCGAGCCGCAGACTGTCCGGGGATGGGCGTCGGGGAAGATCCAGGCCCCAGCCTCCCCGCCCGCCCGCCTCCCTGCCGGATCAACCAGCCCTGGTCGGTTGGCTTTCCTTTGCGTCGGTGTCCTCATCGGTGAGATGAGGTCACCGGGTGGCAGCCGGGGCGGGGGGGGGCAATGCCAACGGGGACGGGCCGGAAGACGGGGCGCAGCGGGAATCCCCCCCCATCCGCGCCGGTCCCCGCTCGCTCGCGGGCCAGGACCCCGCGGCCCGTCCGTCCCTCCGGTGCCCCTGCCCGGGGCGCGTGCCAGCCCGGCCTCGCTCGCCCGGGCGCGGGCGCGGGCGGGCAGGAAGCGCCGCGCTGAGCCAGCCGGGACGCCGCGAGCCCGCGGGTGACGCCGGCTTCCGCTCCGCGCTCCTCCGCCCCGCCGGGCCGCGGCCCCGCTCCCGGGCCTGGGCAGCCAGGGTAAAGGCCTCGCCGGCCCGATCGCCCGTCGGGCCTCGGCTGGGCTGGGCGGCGGCGCGGGGCGGGGGCGGGGGCCGGGCCGGGCGCGGGGCGCGGGGGGGCCCGAGCGGGGAGCACCGCGCGCGGGGTCCCTGAACGGCGGGGCAGGCTCCCCGGGGGTCACCTGAAAGCAGGGGAGCCGTCTGGGACCCGGGCGTTTCGGGGAGAGCTACCCCGGACTTGCCCTGCCCGCCCCCTAACTTTTCTTCCTGCCCCGGACGTGCAGATGATAACAGTGCCCCGGCTCCCTCCGCGACTCGGGCTGCGCTTTCCCAGGCTCTCGGTCGCTGGGGCCTGCTCAGGAAGGGGAGGGGGTGGGCAGAGCAGACCCTTGTTTCCTGTTCTCAGTGAAGAAGACCTGGCCCAGGTGGGAGCTCTCTGAATTTAAGAGAACTCGGGGGACCCAGGAGCAACTTCCTGAGAGCGAGGAGGATCTTAAAGGCGTAGGTAGGTTAGAAATCAAAAGCAAGAACCTGCTGAGCCAGAGTGAGGTGCGGGCTGGAGGCAAACGCTAGGGGAGGAGGAGCTTTGTCTGGACCAGGAGTTCTATGTCTGTAAGGAAATTTGGAGAGGGGTGATTCGTGTCTGGAATGAGGGATAGAAATGGGCAGAGATGCCCGCGGGGAGATGGGCCCTGTCAGTCCTGGGAGCGGCTGTGTGAGCTCAGATAATGCAGTACTGAGAGCACTGGCAGGCATAAGACTGGTCCTTGGCTTGAAGGGAGTGGTGGAGGGAGGTCTGGAATAAAAGGCCAGCTTTCCCGAAAAAGACCTGAAACAATGTTACAAAGTAAGTGGAGAGCAGGTTTGCGTGGCTGAGGTTGGAAGCAGTGGCAGCATTTCGTTATGGAGATGTCAAGTAGAAAGTGGCTGCTTCTCCTTCATTTATTATTTATGCCAGCCTCAAAGGCAGCCCAGATCAAAGTCACAGCAGAGAAAGTGATAAAACCATTAAAACTCAGCTAAAAGAACCCAGTGGTGAGGGAAGAAAGGCAGAAGGGAGTGGGTAATTATTCCTGGAAAATCTGGGCTCCAAAAAGCCCCTGGAAATGAGCTTGCTGGCAGCCAAAGGGGAGAAAAAGATGCCTAAAAACAGAATGTTTGCCTGGAACTGAAGACAGTGGGATTTGTGAAGCCTCTGGGGAAAGGCAAGAGGGGGCAGGAGATAAAATGCAACCACTCTGGGTGGGATTTTCCTTGCTAGAGAAGAGCTGGAAGCCAGGCCAGGCCTTCAACCATGCTGACACCTGAGGGAGGGCTGGGCCTCTCCTGGGAGAAGGCTCCTCCTTAGCTGCTTTGGAGCAAGTAGCACGTGGGAGGGGTGAAGGACAGCGGCTTCCCATTCACATCATTCTTCTTGTAGGGAAACAGGACAGAAGTGGTCCTAAGTCGCCGAGGCTCTGGCCTTCTCTCCCAAGATGAGGTGGGGCCGTCATTTGCCTAGAGCCTCTGGTCTGGGAAGAACACTGCAGCCACCAGGTGAGCAGGAAGCTGAGGTTTCTGTTTCTGCCTCTTCATTCTTCGGGATCCAGATGGTGTCTCCGAGAAAGCGGCAATTCAGACGCCAGGTGCATTAGTCCCAGCGCTTTGGGTTTCCAAATTGTTGACCTTGGGCAGGTCACCTCACCCCTGTGAGCCTTCTTTATCCCACCCTAAAATAAGAGGGCTAAACTAGATAATCTTCTAGGGGTCCCTTATAGTTGCGGAACTCTGATTTCATTTTTTCCTCCAGTTGCTATTTACCTGCCTTAAGCTCTAGGCACAGAGTGGTGAACAAAACCAGATGAGGTTCCCTCCTCTCGCGGAGGAGGGGATTGGATATTAATCAAGTAATCACATCGTGAAATACAAGCCTGCCTAGTAACTGCTACAGAGGGGCATCCCTGTTGGCAGGAGAGCCAATGAGGTGGGTATGAATGCAGACACATGCATGGGGCCTGCAGTAGTTTCTTTCTTCTCTCCGTAGATAAGCACATCCCCTTCCTGACCCACTGGAGATGGTCCCTTAAAGGACATCGCCCTTTGGGGCCCTTCAGGTGAGCCTGGGTATTTTGCCATACATTATACTCGGGGACAGCTCAGCAGACTTGGGGCAGGGGTGGTGGCGGTGAGGACATGGCGTCAGGCTGATCTGTTGGGAGAGAGGATTGGGCTTCTGGAGGTGGGAGGGTACAGAGGCAGCTAGCTGCGGCCTGTGGACATTAGCTTAGTGGAAGTCATAGCAGTGGGAGAAGAGAGGGCTTGTGGGAAGTGTGTGGCTCCAGCCGGGGGCCAGGCTGACTTGCAGTCAGGCAGGCAGCAGTAGGGGCTGAAGGCCCTGCGCCCAGGCTTCTGTTGCTGGGAAGGACATGAGAACTTGAACCGGATCAGGCCTGGATCTCAGGAAGCAGAAGTCTAGAGCAGCCTGGACTCAGACTGTACGGAGGCTGAGCCCAGTGGCCAGGCCTCAGCTTACCTCTTGTGCTCATTCCCAGGGCATTTTCAAGTCACCAAGAGAGCTCAGCGGACAGTCCTCCCCCACTAGGGAGGCATGGACAGCTGTTCCGGAGTGTCTCTGCAGCTGGTAAAGGACTGGATGGGATTCTGGATGGGATTCTGGTTGGGGGGCCTGGATTCTGGAGGGGGGCCTGGAGGAGGATCCACTGCCGTCACCCATCAGTGGTCCCTGGCTCTCTTTCTCTGCTTCCCGCTCTCTCCCGCTTTCCTATATATGTGTATATCCCTTCCTGCCGCGCTCATTCAGAACACACTTATTATGAATAAAACACTTGGAGAGATGTGCTCTTTCTACCTTTAACTAACGTTGGGTCTAGCAGTCAGGTTGCAATTGTCCACGTTCAGTATTACTTGCCTCGAGTCTCCTCCTTTCTGTCACAGAGCTTCCAAACTCAGTGGACAATTTGTATTTTCTGAGGGGATCGTGGGCCCTGTATCATTCTGTATCTTTGGGTACTGTGGTTTGGTTTGGTTTTGATGCCAGTACTGGGGCTTGAACTTAGGGTCTGGACACTGTCTTTTAACTTTTTCACTCAAGGCTAGGGTACTACCACTTGAATCACAACTTCACTTTTGATTTTTCTCTGGTTAAGGTGAGATCAGAGTCTCAAGAACTTTTCTGCCTGGGCTGACTTCAAACCAGATCCTCCTGAATAGCTAGGATTACAGGTGTGAGCCATTAGTGCCTGGCAGGTTGTGTTCTGACTCTCCAGCATGATCTACCACCACCCTGGTTAGGCCTGAGCTTCGACATCTCCAGTCCTTTCCCTGACCCACGTCCCTTGCCTTTTTGTGTAGAAGCTATTCAGCGGCATCGCCGGAATCTGGCTGAGTGGTTCACGCGGCTTCCCAGGGAGGAGCGCCAGTTTGGCCCAACCTTTGCTCTTGACACGGTGCATGTTGACCCTGTGATCCAAGAGAGCACCCCCGATGAGCTGCTGCGTCCATCTGCGGAGCTGGTCCTAGAGCACCAGCGGCCCCCGGCTAGGCTTCCTCCTCTGGCTCTGGCTCAGCTCTTTGACCCGGATGCCTGTGGGCGTCGGGTGCAGACGGTGGTGCTGTATGGGACCGTGGGCACAGGCAAGAGCACGCTGGTGCGCAAGATGGTCCTGGACTGGTGTTACGGGCGACTGCCTGCCTTCGAGCTGCTCATCCCTTTCTCCTGCGAGGATCTGTCATCCCTGGGCCCCACTCCCACCTCCTTGTCCCAGCTTGTGGCTCAGCGCTACACACCGCTGAAGGAAGTTCTGCCCCTGATGGCTGCCACCGGGTCCCGATTGCTCTTTGTGCTCCATGGCTTAGAGCGGCTCAACCTGGACTTCCGGCTGGCAGGCACAGGACTTTGTAGTGACCCTGAGGAGCCTGGGGCCCCAGCTGCCATCATCGTCAACCTACTGCGCAAGTACATGCTGCCCGAGGTGGGCGTCCCTTTGCCACACCCTGCTGCTGTTTACCCCCTGCTCTGCCCTGTCCCGTAAGGAGTTTTGTGTCCCGGGCTTGCTGGGTTAGTTCAAATCCTGGCCTAGTTACTTTCCAGTTGAGTGACTCTGAGCAAGTCAGTAAACTGTGTTCTTCTATCCTTTGTGTTGCACCAATTAAATGAAAGAACCCCATATATAAAATACTTAGATCAATGCCCTGGACTATTGCAGGTACTCATTAATTGTTACTTATAATTGTTGTAGTCATTGTCCTCTTCATCCCTGGATACTCCCACTTCAGGAACTAGAGGAAACAGGAGTCTAAATTGTGTGAGTGCGCATGCATGTGTGCATGCACTCTCTCACACACACATATACACACACATACACACACATACACACATATACACACATATACATACACACACATACACACATATACACACACATATACACACACATACTTGCGGCTAGTACTGGGGCTTGAACTCAGGACCTCACTGTCTCTCTCAGCTTTTTCTATTATGACTGGTTCTCTACCACTTGAGTCACACCTCCAGTTCTAGCTTTCTGCTGGTTAATTAGAAATAAGTCTCTTGGGGGCTGGGAAGGTAGCTCAGCGGTAGAGTGCATGCCTTGCAAGCATGAGGCCCTGGGTTCGATTCCTCAGCACCACATAAGCAGAATAAGCCGGAAGTGGCACTGTGGCTCCAGTGGTAGAGCACTAGCCTTGAGCTGAAGAGCTGAGGGACAGCGCCCAGACCCAGAGTTCAGGCCCCATGACCGGAAAAAAAAGAAAAAAGAAAAAAGAAATAAGTCTCTTGGATTTGTCTACCCCAGCCAGCATCAGATTGTGATGATCAGATCTCAGCCTCCTGAGCAGCTAGGATTATAGGCTTGAGCCATCAGTACCCAGATCTAAGATCTTTTTTCCTTTTCTCTCCTCTTCTTTCCCCTCCCATCCCCTTCTTTTTCTTTCCTTTCCCTTTCTATTAGGGCTTTAACTCAGGGCCTAGTCTCTGTCCCTGAGCTTTTTCACTCAAATATGACACTCTACCACTTGAGCCATACAGCCACTTCTGGCTTTCTGGTGGTTAATTAAAGATAAGAGTCTCACAGACTTTCTTGCTGGGGCTGGCTTTGAATTATGATTCCCTGATCTCAGCCTCCTGAGTAGTGAGGATAACAGATGTGAGCCACCATTGCCTAGCTTAAGATCTTTCTTAACCATCAACCATGCCCTTTCCAGGCCAGCATTCTGGTGACCACCCGTCCCTCCGCCATAGGCCGCATCCCCAGCAAGTATGTGGGCCGCTACGGTGAGATCTGCGGCTTTTCAGATACCAACCTGCAGAAGCTCTACTTCCAGCTCCGTCTCAACCAGCCGGACTGTGGGTATGGCGCCGGCGGCGCAAGTATCTCTGCCACCCCAGCTCAGCGAGACAACCTGGTGCAGATGCTCTCCCGAAATCTGGAGGGGCACCACCAGATCGCTGCCGCCTGCTTTCTGCCCTCCTATTGCTGGCTGGTCTGTGCTACCCTGCACTTCCTGCATGCCCCCACGCCGGCTGGCCAAACCCTCACAAGCATCTACACGAGCTTCCTGCGCCTCAACTTCAGTGGGGAAACGCTGGACAGCGCGGACTCTTCCAATTTGTCCCTGATGGCCTATGCAGCCCGAACCATGGGCAAGTTAGCCTACGAGGGAGTGTCTTCCCGCAAGACTTATTTCTCTGAAGAGGATGTCCGCGGCTGCCTGGAGGCTGGCATCAGGACGGAAGAGGAGTTTCAGCTTCTGCACATCTTTCGCCGAGATGCCCTGAGGTTCTTCCTGGCACCATGTGTGGAGCCAGGGCACCTGGGCACCTTCGTGTTCACCGTGCCGGCCATGCAGGAATACCTGGCTGCCCTCTACATTGTGCTGGGTTTGCGCAAGACCACCCTGCAGCGGGTGGGCAAGGAAGTGGCTGAGCTGGTGGGCCGTGTCGGGGAGGATGTCAGCCTGGTGCTAGGCATTGTGGCCAAACTGTTGCCTCTGCGGATTCTTCCTTTGCTCTTCAACTTGCTCAAGGTAACAGTGCCAGGACTCCTCCCCTTCCCCTTCCTCTCGCAGATCCCAGACTGTCTCGTGGCTGCCTCCGCCTCCCTTGTTCCTCTCCTAGTAGAAAGCTGTGTGTCTCAGATGGCCGCCGGTGGCTCACACCTGTAATCCTAGCTACTCAGGAGGCTGAGATCTGAGGATCACGGTTCAAAGCCAGCCTAGCAGAATAGTCCATGAGACTCTTATCTCCAATTAACCACCAGAAAACTGGAAGTGGCGCTGTGGCTCAAGCGGTAGAGCACTCGCCTTCAGCTGAAGAGCGCAGGGACAGTACCCAAGCCCAGAGTTCAAGCCCCACAACCGACAAAAAAAAAAAAGCTCTGTCTCTTCTACAGCAGGGGCCTTCTCCCAGGGTTAACAGGCTTTCCCTCGTGGCAGTTTAGCTTTTAGTAGGATTGGAGCCTAAGAAAGGGGGAGAAAAGCTGCAGGAAGGCTTGGGGGCTGGAGTGAAATTTGGCCAGGACCTTTAATATTGATCCTACATGGATATCTAACATTTTGTATCTCCCCATCTTTTTGTCTGCTGAGATTTGAACTCAAAACCTCATGACTTTTTTGCTTTAGTTACTTTTGTGGATAGGATCTCATGGATTTTCTTTTTCTTTTCTTTCTTTTTTTTTTTTTTTTTTTTTTGTCCATTGTGGGGCCTGACCTCTGGGTCTGGGCGCTGTCCCTCAGCTCTTCAGCTCAAGGCTAGAGCTCTACCACTTGAGCCACAGCACCACTTCCGGCTTTTTTTCTTTTTGCTTATGTGGTGCTGAGGAATCAAACCCAGGGCCTCATGCATGCAAGGCAAGTGCTCTACCACTGAGCCACCTTCCCAGCCCCGATCTCATGGATTTTCATCACTGGCCTTGACTTCAGTCCTCCTAACTTAACAGCTTACTGCAGAACTAGGAATTGGGGTCCAGCTCATTCATTGTTTGTTTGTTGGTGCAAGCTGGGATAATCTAAACATGATCCTCTTGATCTCTGCTTCCTGAGTGGCTGGGATTATAGGTGTGGGCTACTGCACCTAGTGATCTCTTTCTAGTTTTTGTTACTTGGAGGTGAGGGTCACTACAGTGCAGCATTATCTGTCCTGTGCTTTGTAGCCTCAGAAACATGACTGTATCTGTTCTCCTAGAGGTGATCAGGCTCTGGGAGTGATGAGTCATCCTAACTCAATCACCAGAGACAGGTTTATAAAGCAGATGCCCTTTTATTCATTTATACTGAGAGGATGAATGGTATCAATAATTGGCTTAGAATGGTCCACCCTGGAAGCAGGTCTGCTCCAGAATCCGAACAAGAGGGCTGAGGGCCCTGCTGTGAGCAGGGCAGATGTGTGATTGCTTGAGAGATGGAGGACGGCCTGTCTGCTGCAGACTGCCATTTCTTTTGTCTTTCACACCAACCCTGGAGATCCAGAGATGAAATACTGTTCCCATCCCTTTGATCAGGGAAGAAGTGGAGCAAAGGAACTTGTCCAAGGGGACTCCTAGAGCAAGTAGAATAGCCGGGATGTGAACCCCGGGTTTTGTGATTTTTGAGGCCTGTGCTCTTTCTGTCAAAACTCTTCTGCTGTTTTGGGCTATCTGTCAGGCGGTGGTGCCTTGCTAGGGAACTATGGTTTCCTCTAGGAATGAATCAGCAGCTTCTCTGTGAAAGCAGAACCACAGTTAGTGCTGGCAGAATTAAAACACGTTTCACCTTTCATAGGCCACGAGACATAAAGAATTGGGGTTCCCCAGTGGCTTGTGCCTGTAATCCTAGCTACTTAGGAAGCTAAGATCTGAGGATCCTGGTTTGAAGCCAGCCTGGGCAGGAAAGTCCGTGAGACTCTTATTTCCAGTTAACCACCAGAAAACTGGAAGTGGTGCTGTGGCTCAAGTGGTAGAGTGCTCGCCTTGAGCTGAAGAGCTGAGGGACAGCGCCCAGGCCCAGAATCCAAACCTCATAACTGGAGAGAAAAAAAAAAAAGACAAAAACACCCCAGACATTCAAGGAGGCTAATCCAATAATTCATTGCAAGGGTGTGAGGTGACATCACCAGCCCCCAAGACATTCATTTCCTTGTTAAATATTTGAGTGCCTGCTGTGTGCCAGGTAACATGCCAGATCCTGAAGGAAAAAACAATCAATTAACCAAACTGCAGGCTCCTGTCCTTTCTGATCTCACAGCCTGAACACAAATGAACAGAACCCGATAGTGAAAAATGATGCTAAATGCCTAGAAGGCAAAGTTAAGGGTTCTGGAGATAGAATGGGGGAGCGGGGCTGGAGAAGGGGGTCAGGGAAGTCTCACTGTGGAGGGCAGGCGAACTGGTTCTTATAGGATTGGTCCAGGGGAGAACTGAGGTGAAGCACCCCAGGAAAGAGCAGCATCATGGAGGCTCCAAGGGAAGGGAAACCTTGGCATTGTCAAGAAGATGAGAAAAGCTTGAAGGCGGTAATAGAGTGAGTGGGGAGGGAGGTTTGGGTTGGTGGGGGTGCCATGGTTGTTTCAAGTAGTAGGAGCCACACTGTTCGTAGATGCTTTGAGGATCTGGAAGGCGAGGCACTGACCCCACCCAGTCCAATCGCCTCTGGATTCTCTGGGGACAACTGTGTAGCTCCTTTCCTCCCACTCCCTGCCGGGCTTGGAGATGTATGGGTATTTTGGGGAAAAATAAAGAGAGAAAGAAAGAAAGAGGGAGAAGTCAGGTGTCAGTAGCTTAGGCCTATAATCCTAGCTACATAGGAGGCTGAGATCTGTGAATCGAGGCTCAAAGTCAGCCCAGACAGCAATGTCTGTATGACTCTTATCTCCAATTAACCACAGAAAGCCAGCAGTGGAGCTGTGGCTCAAAGTGGTAGAGTGCTAGCCTTGAGCACAAAAGCTTAGGGACCGTGTCCAGGCCCAGAGTTCAAGCCCCAGGAATGGCAAAAAGTGAGAGTCAGAGACAGAAATTTCGAATAAGACAAGTTTAAGAACTGAGTCTGGAAAGGTCAACTGGCTGCTAGATGAGGATGTCTCAGGTTCCCGGCTCCAGGTCTGAAGTGTGACCCCCAGGTGGTGGGGAGCCATGGGAGGTGTGGCAGTGAGGGGGATGAGTGTGACAAATGGTGCTGTGGGTGCAAGGGGCGATCACGAGGCTGGAGCCCCGAAGGCTGCGAGTCCCGTGGAAGGCCACCGTGACCTTCCCCTGCTTCTTTTCTAGGTTGTTCCTCAAGTGTTTGGGCGCATGGTGGGGAAGAACCGTGAGGCCGTGGCCCAGGCCATGGTGCTGGAGATGTTCCGAGAGGAAGACTACTATAATGACGATGTTCTGGACCAGATGGGTGCCAGTATCCTGGGGGTGGAGGGCCCCCGGCGTCACCCAGATGAGCCCCCCGAGGACGAGGTTTTTGAGCTCTTCCCCATGTTCATGGGGGGCCTCCTGTCTGCCCACAATCGGGCCGTGCTGGCTCAGCTTGGCTGCCCCATCAAGAACCTGGATGCCCTGGAGAATGCCCAGGCCATAAAGAAGAAGCTGGGCAAGCTGGGCCGGCAGGTGCTGCCCCCCTCAGAGCTCCTGGACCACCTCTTCTTCCACTACGAGTTCCAGAACCAGCGCTTCTCTGCCGAGGTGCTCAGCTCCCTGCGCCAGCTGAACTTGGCGGGCGTGCGCATGACACCCCTCAAGTGCACGGTGGTGGCAGCTGTGCTGGGCAGCGGGAAGCATGCCCTGGATGAGGTGAACTTGGCCTCCTGCCAGCTCGACCCTGCTGGGCTGCGCACGCTCATGCCGGTCTTGCTGCGTGCCCGGAAGCTGGGGTGAGCACCTGTCCTGGTGCATAGATAACGATGAGAGGAGAGGGTTGGAGGTGAAGCAGGGAAGAGAACATGCAAGGGAAACCAGAGGGAGAGGAAGGACCAGCGGCTGCTTCTTAGTTTATTTTCTTTTATTATAGCAAAAGGCCTGAGGCTGGGTAGTTTATAAAGAAAACAGGTCGACGTAGCTCAGGGCTTTGGAGGCTGAAGGCTCAGACTAGACAGGAGTCTCTATTGGTGCTTCTTTTGCTGTGTTGTAACGTGGTTAAAAGGGCAGAAAAGGAAACAGCTCCGTTCAGAAGAGACTGAGCACATGGAGTGGGATTGCTTTAAAACAACCCCTTCTCATGAGACCTAACTCGCTCTGTGTGTCCACCATGAATCCCCTCGCCAATGATCTCCTCACCTTTGCACCAGGTCCCACCTCTCAAGATTCTAGACTATCTCAGTTATCACCAACTGGGGGCCATGTCTCCAAACTCATGTCCCTTGTGGGACAAGCCACCTCCAGACCATAGCAGGATGGGATGGAGAAATTGGCTTGGGTGAAGGCGACAGAAGCAACCGAGGGCATGTGGCTCTGGGAGGCAGGCTGGTGAGATCCAGGCCTGGTGGATGGGGAGGCCAAGCTGCTTTCTTTTGTCCCTTTCTTCCCTTCTATCTTCTTTCTGCTCTAGCTTACAACTCAACAACTTGGGCCCCGAAGCCTGCAGGGACCTCCGAGACCTGCTGCTGCATGACCAGTGCCAAATCAACACTCTGCGGTGAGTGCTGGACAGGGGCTGGAGAGGCTCTGGCCTAAGGGTCTTCTCAGGCCAGGGCAAACTCCACGCCTCACAGTGTGCCTGACACAGGCCCACCTAGGCCACAGTAAAGATGGTGGGAGTCAAGGTTCTAACCTTCCCCAGGTATGCCCAGGTCCATTGGAAGCAGAAGGATGGGGTAAAGATGTTAACAAAGAAGATGTTAAGAAAGGCTTAGTAGCTGGGCACTGGTGGCTCATGCTTGTAATCCTAGCTACTCAGGAGGCTGAGATCTGAGGATTGAGGTTTGAAGTCAGCCCAGGCAGGAGGGTCAGCCCAAGAGTCCATGAGACTTATCTCTAATAATCCACCAGATAACTGGAAGTAGAGCTGTGGTTCAAAGTGGCTGAGCAAAAGCGCTCAGGCACAGCACCCAGGCCCTGAATTCAAACCCCACAACTGGCAAAAGAGCTCAGGGAAAGCACCAGGGCCCTGAATTGAAACCCCACAACTGACAAACACAAAAGAAGAAAAAGAAGAAAAGCTCTCGTGCTGAATATCAGCCTTGGAGAAGCGGGTGGTAGGTGGAGAGGTTGCTGTAATATATGGGCTGGAGGCTTGGAAACAGCCAGCTTTTCCCCAGCAGCCTCAGATGGACCTAAGCTGCCTCCCACGACAGCCTCACAAGGTGTGGTGGTGGATGGTTCACCAAGATTCCAGTTGCCTGGAGGTGGATGAGGAAGGAAGATGACAGAAGGAGAGGGGAAGAGGAAGAAGAGGTTGGAAGGGCAGGAAGAAAGACAGGGATAGGAAAAGAAGCAAGGAAACAAAGGCAAGGAAGGGAAAGGAGAGAGAAAAGAAAAGAAGTCAGCTTTTCCTACTTTCCTTGGCAGGGGCAGCACCCACTTTCCTGTTCCCTTCTGGGCCTGTAGTTTGTGTGTGTGTGTGTGTGTGTGTGTGTGTGTGTGTGTGTGTGTGTGTGTGTGTGTGTGTGTGTGTGTGTGTGTGTGTGTGTGTGTGTGTGTGTGTGTGTGTGTGTGTGTGTGTGTGTGTACGCTGTTCCTAGGGCTTGAACTCAGGGCCTGGGCAGTCCCTCAGCTTTTTTGGTCAAGGCTATTGCTTTACCATTAGAGCCACAGCTCCACTTCTACCTTTTTTGGTGATTAATTAGAGATTAAAGTCTCACAGATGTTTCTGACTGGGCTGGCTTTGAACCTTGATCCTCAGATCTCACTCTCCTGACTAGCTAGGATAACAGTTGTGAGCCACAGGGTGCATTTCTGTCCTGTGTCTCCTCAACCCAGCCTATGCCCCCTCTTTGGCCTAAGACCTAATTCCCTGCCCAGAGCATCTATAATGGCCCTCACAGCCTTCCGTTGCTCGTGGCCCTAGGCTGTCCAACAACCGGCTGACGGAGGCAGGGGTTGCCCTGCTGATGGAGGGCCTGGCAGGAAATACCTCACTGACACACCTGTCCCTGCTGCACACGGGCCTTGGAGATGAGGGGCTGGAGCTGCTGGCTGCCCAGCTGGACCGAAACCAGCAGCTGCAGGAGCTGAATGTGGCCTACAACGGTGCAGGCGATATGGCAGCCCTGGCCTTGGCCAAGGCAGCCCGGAAGCATCCGTCCCTCGAGCTGCTGCAGTAAGTCTGCCCGTCCTTGGTCCCATGCCTCATGTCCCCATCCCCCCGGCATCTCTCCCCTTGTTCTTCTTATCCTGGAGTGTTCTGGGCCTGGGCCTGGCGACTCAACTCTAACTGATCCCTGTCAACAGAGTGCTGAGCCGTTTTTTTTTTTTTTTCTGTGACCGGTCCTTACCCTGCCCTGATTCCTTTCCTCCATTTCTTCTAGGAGCCTACTGTCTCCAGTCTCATTCAATGCTTGTGTCCCTCCCTGTCTTCCCAGCCCCGCTCCTTCCTGAACACGGGCCCCTTCCCTTCCATCCCTTGCCCACTCTGACCCATTGTCCTTGGCAGCCAGGAGAAGATGAGTTGTGAGTTTCACCCCTGCCCCTGATGTACCCATCCACCCTCAGGTCCTCCTTCTCAGGGCTCCAATGGATAATGTCCTCCCTTGTCTTTCCTCCTAGCCTCTACTTCAACGAACTGAGCTCAGAGGGCCGCCAGGTCCTGCGAGATTTGGCAGGTGCTGCCGAGGGGGGTGCCCGGGTTGTGGCGTCGCTGACAGAAGGGACGGCAGTGTCGGAGTACTGGTCTGTGATCCTCAGCGAGGTCCAGCGGAACCTCAACAGCTGGGACTGGGCCCGGGTCCGGCGCCACCTCGAGCTGCTGTTACGGGATCTGGAAGACAGCCGCAGTGCCACCCTTAATCCCTGGCGCAAAGCCCAGCTGCTGCGAGTGGAAGGCGAGGTCAAGGCCCTCCTGGAGCAGCTGGGAGAGCCTGGAAGTTGAGACCTAGTTATGGGACCACCAGCCCTCAAACCCCTTCCCTCTGAGCCTCCCCCCCCTTGTGGTACTCTTTCCAGAAAGATCCCTTTAGGGCTGGAGGCAAGGCAGTGGAGCACAGCTGTGCCAGTTACCCCCCTACCCACACCCTGGGGCAAATCCAACAAGGACTCCTAAGCTTGGAATTTCCAGGGTCAAATATAGTGAGTGGATTGCCAGAGGAGGTGGTTCATGCCTATAATCTAAACTTGGAAGTCCGAGGCAGGAGAATGGTAGGTTCAGGGTCATTTGGGCTACATTATGAGACCCTACCTCAAAAAACAAAAACAAAAACAAAAGCAAACCAAGCCAACAACCAATCTTCCAAAATCAAACCAAAACTAATACAGAGAATGGGTTTCGTGGTTGTGGAAATGGATCAGGCCTCTTTTCCCTTTGGTCAGAAGGCACTCAAGTGACCCGAGTGTGTCTAACACCCACCAAGAACTTGACTCTGCCTAGCTCGGTCCTCTGGTAGTACCACCCAGGGCTCACCTCTCCTGTCTGACAAGCCAGACATGTATAGAAGGGCTTCCTCGTCCTGCCTGATGCTCACCTGTGGACTCTGAGCATACCCTCACTTGGTGCTTTCCCTCACCCCCATGCTCCTGTATTGCACTGGTACAATGCCCCAAGGGCTGCTAGCACCTGACCTGCTGCTATTAAAAAGCTGTGTGTGCTCTACCTACTGTTTCTTGCTTGGTGCTTCCAAGAAAGGATCACTTTGGCTAGAATTTTGAAAGTGACTGTTGAGCTGGGTGCTTGTGGCTCACGCCTCTAATCCTAGCTACTAAGGAGGCTGAGATCTGAGGATCATAGTTTGAAGCCAGCTGGGGCAGAAAAGTTCATGAGACTCTCCAATTAACCAGCAAAATACTGAAGGTGTGGGTGTGTGGCCCAAGTGGTAGAGCACCAGCCTTGAGCAGAAATGCTAAGGGACAGCACCTTGGCCCCAGTACTGCCACACACATGCAAAAAAGGGGCGGGGGCTGGGAAGGTGGCTCAGTGGTAAAGTGCCTGCCTTGCGTGCATGAGGCCCTGGGTTCGATTCCTCAGCACCACATAAGCAGAAAAAGCCACAAGTGGTGCTGTGGCTCAAGTGGTAGAGTGCTAGCCTTGAGCTGAAGAGCTGAGGGAGAGCGCCCAGGCCCAGATTCAGGCCCCACAACTGGCAAAAAAAAAAAAAAAAAAAAAAAAGAAAGAAAGAAAGAAAGAAAGAAAGAAAAGAAAGTGACAGCTGGGTACTGAGTTCACAATCTGCCTTGCCTGTGCAGAGGAGCAACTGGGCCTGCTCCAGGATCTCAGGAGAAAGTTAGCGCAGGAATGAGGACTGAAGGAATTCACTTCCCAGTGGATAAGATTTACTGATGTTAACCATTACCCGATCGCTTCCTTGAAGGTCTTCAAGGGGGTGGGACTTGGGAGAGGGTAGGTGGGAGGGTCAACTGGTTGAAATGGACCTTGGCCCTACTCTGAACACTCGATCACAGATCCAAGTATGGAGGCAGCTACAGGTAGGAAGCTGGGAGATACCTTCTTTAGAGGGGACCTTGGGGGCAGTTGGGGTGGGGGTGGGGGGCGTTTTGGAGGCTTTGAGACTTGAGGCACAGTTGAAGTTGGGTCTTGGCGTCCTGAGACAAATAGAAGTTCAGAGGAATGAAGTGAACTGATCTGTCTGCCTTCCTGGTCCACACCCTGTTGATAGATTTATGGGCCACAGACCTGGAGAAGTGGGGAGGAAGGGCAGGGGAGAAGAGCACACACAAAATCCTTGTGTGTGAGATGGTAGAGAGAGGGGAAAGCCCTTTTAGAACAGAGTGGAGAGGGCCAGGCCTGAATGGGGGGCTTCCCCTGAGTCCGTCCAGTTATAATCATGGAAGCTGTGTCCCAGGGAAGAAGGTGCCTCTCCTCTCACCCACTTCTTTATCCAGTAGGTCTTCGGGACATGGCTTCATTCACTCAGTAAGTGGCATGAGGGTGGGGGGCAAGAGGAGGAGAAGAATCTGGAAGGTGGGGAAGCTTTTCAGCTGTAATTCCCTAAAATAGACCCTGGGGCCCAAGTCCAGCGGCTAGCTTCTCCCTCCAGCTTCCCCTGCTCCCCTGCAGGAAGTTTAAGTTTAACCCCAAGCTGGGCATTGATAATCCTGTCCTCTCCCTGGCCGAAGACCACCAGGACAGCTCTGGTAACCTCCTCGCCCCCCTGGCAACCATTGCTTTTCCCTGGAGACACCACAGGTCCACACAGCCTCCCGTTTCCTTGGTAACCACTCACTGCCTCCCTCGGATCGCAGTTACTGTATGGAGATGCGGGGGGGGGGGTCTGGGGGGCACTCACTCTGTCCCTGTCATTCTGCCCTTGAAGTGTGTAGCCACAATGCGCAATATCTGGCTGGGTAGAAGCCCAGGGCCTTCCTTGTACTGGGGTTGTGTCTCCTCTCTCTTTCAGATCCCTGGAACCCGAAACAGCCTCGCTTCTGTCTGCTGAGCAAGGAAGACGGCAAGAGTTTTGGTTTCCACCTGCAGCATCAGCTGGGCAGAGCTGGACATGTGGTATGCAGGGTAGAGCCTGGGTCCTCGGCCCAGAAACAGGGTCTCCGAGTAGGAGACCGGATCCTGGCAGTGAACAGCAACGTTGTGGACCGTGAAGACCACATAGTGGTAAGGCCAAGTGCAGCTGCTTAGAGTGGGGAGTAGTCGGAGCCCTGTAGAAGGGAGGCTGGACACTGGGGCTGCGATCCTATCCACTCAGGAGGCTGGGATCTGAGGATCGTGGGTCACAAGCCAGCCCAGGCAGGAAAGTCTGCAAGACTTTTATATCCAATTAACTAGCTGAAAGTGGAGCTGGGAAGGTGGCTCAGTGGTAGAGTGCTTGCCTTGCATGCATGAGGCCCTGGGTTCGATTCCTCAGCACCACATAAGCAGAAAAAGCTGCAAGTGGCACTGTGACTTAAGTGGTAGAGCACTAGCCTTGAGCTGAAGAGTTGAGGAACAGCACCCAGGACCAGAGTTTAGGCCCCACGACCGACAAAAAAAAAGCTGAAAATGGAGGTGTGGCTCAAATATTAGAGTGACAACCTTGAGCAGAAAAAGACAAGTGAGAGTACAAGGCCCTGAGTCAAGCCCAAGTACCAGCACGTGCACACACACACACACACACACACACACACACACATGTACAATGCACACGCACACATGCATACACACATGCACACATGCACATGCACACACATGCACATGCACACACGCACACAGGCACACATGCATACACACATATGCACATGCACGCACATACACACACAGAGACATATACACACAAGGAGGCTGGACCTCACCCCATTGGGTACTGTAGTTCAAGACCCAAGAGTCACTTGCCCACCCTCTAGGATTTGAGGGTGAGGGATGTCGGTAGGAAAGGTCGGTGAAGGCATCTGGAGAACTAGTTCCTGGGGTGTCACACACAGGCTCCAGGTGGGTCCGGGGAGTTGGCGACCAGCCTTCTCCATTCCCACCTGCCCTCTTTTCAGGTAGTACGCCACATCCGGGCCAGCGGTCCCCGGGTGCTGCTCACGGTCTTGGCGCAGCACGTGTATGAGGTGGTCCGAGCTCAGCAAGAGAGCGATGCCCGCCTCTGTCCTCTGCTAGGCCTGGGGGTCCGGCCCCGGCTGTGCCACGTAGTGAGGGACGAGGGCGGCTTTGGCCTTAGTGTCATCCAAGGTGAGGCGGGATGCGGCCCAGGGGGTCGCGGCCCCTGTTCCAGGCAGGCAGCCAGTTGGAACTTATTTTTGTGATTTTTCTGTCTTCTTTTTCAGGAACTCAAGGCCCATTCTGGCTGGCACTCAGTGCCGGAGGAGCAGCCGAGCGGGCAGGAGTACCCACAGGGGCTCGGTTGCTAGAAGTGAACGGGGTCAGTGTGGACAAGTTCACCTATAACCAACTCAGCAGGAAGGTATGGCTGCCCATTCCCCCACTTGCCACCCGCCCGGGGCAAGGCTCCACGCACCCAACCTCCTGACCTGCTGGTCGGTACAAACCATCAGTTTGTGCTTGGCCCTCCCTTAGCCCCTCGTTCCTGTGCCTGGGAGGGGGCGCTGGGAGGAGGTACCCCCTTCTTCCTCCCCACTCAGGTGGATGTTCCTGCCTCTGCTGGGTCCTCACAGCTTTGGCAGAGTGGAGAGCAGGTGACCCTGCTGGTGGCAGGGCCAGAAGTAGAAGAACAGTGTCGCCAGCTGGGAATGCCCCTCGCCGCCCCGCTGGCAGAGGGCTGGGCACTGCCCGCCACGCCCCGCTGTCTGCACCTGGAGAAGGGGCCCCAGGGCTTCGGGTTCCTGCTCCGGGAGGAGAAGGGTCCCGATGGCCGCCTTGGTGAGTGGGAGTGGGGAAGGTGGGCTTTCGGGTGGGCCCACGAGTGTGTAGTGCCCCCAATCTGAGCTCCACCCGCGGGGTTCCCCTTCTTGTCTATGCTGGGCACCGTCCCCCGGTGGGTACAGGGCGATGGGGGGTGCACTGCTCAGTGCAAGCTGGGGAGCAGCAGGGAGGTTGTCTGTGTGGTAGGACACTTCCTGTGGGAGGTGGACCCGGGACTTCCGGCTGAGAAGGCTGGGATGCAGGACGGGGACCGGCTGGTGGCCGTGGCTGGGGAGAGCGTGGAGGGGCTGAGCCATGAGGAAACAGTGTGCAGAATCCGAGCACAGGGCACTTACGTGTCCCTCATTGTCCTCGACCCTGAGGCTGACCGCTTCTTTAACATGGTGAGTGCAGGGAGGGCCGGGGCTTGGGGGGGTGGGGTGGGGTTGGGAGGGCAGGAATGGCTCACAGCTCAGATGCCACAGGTGAGCTCCCTCTGCCCCGCCAGGTTCGCCTGTCACCTCTCCTCTTCTTGGAGAACAAGGACACTGCTGCCTCCTCCCGGGATCCTCACTCAACATCTCTGATTGAGACTGAGGACCTACCAGTGGAAGACACAGCCTTGACTCCCTGCCCTGCTGGGTCCCGCCAGTGTTTCCTATACCCTGGGCCTGGTGGTGGCTACGGCTTCCGACTCAGCGGTGTGGCCAGTGGACTTTGTCTGTTTGTCTCTCAGGTGACCAATGCCCCATAACCTTGGAGTCTTTCCTTGTTTTTCTTAGTGCCAGTCCTGAAGTTTGAACTCAGGGCCTGAGTTTTGTCCATGAGCTGTTGTGCTAAATGCTAATGCTCTACTACTTGAGCCACACCTCCACTTTTGGCTTTTTTGGGTAGTTAATTGACGATAAAAGTCTCATAGACTGTTATGCCCTAGCTGGCTTGGAATCCCATGATCCTCAGACCTTAGCTTCTCAAGTAGCTAGGATTACAGGTGTGAGCCACCAGTGCCTGGCTGCGTTAGAATCTTTCCATCATTTGCCTACTGTTCAGCCTTCCTCTACCTCCCTTCCAGAGTCTTAGGACACCCAGGAATTCTTGAACTCTGGGCCTGGGTGCTGTCCCGCAGCTCTTCAGCTCAAGGCCCGTGCTCTACCACTTGAGCCACAGCACCATTTCCAGTTTTCTGGTGATTTATTGGAGATAAGAGTCTCATGGCCTTTGAACCATGATCCTCAGATCTCAGCCTCCTGAGTAGCTAGGATTATAGGCGTGAGCCACTGGTGCCCAGCACCCAAGAATATTTCTATGGTGTTTCATATTCTAATACCACCAGGTGACCCCAGGAGGCTCAGCTGCCAGAGCAGGGCTAGAAACAGGAGATGTGGTTCTGGAAGTGAATGGGTGTGCTGTGGGCGGAGACAACGGCCCAGAAAGGCTGCAGCAGCTGTCTGAGGCCGAGCCACCCCTCTGCCTGACGCTGGCAGCCAGGACTCAGCAGAGCTTAGAAGCCTGGATTTCCCCAGGGTCTGGAGAGGTGAGGAGGAAGAGACAATTGTTTGCGGGGGGGAGCAGCCAGAGAAGGGCAGAAAGGATGGAGTTGCTGGGGGGGGGGGGGGAGACAATGTGGGATATGCCAGTGGGGACGTCAAATCATCGAGGATGGAGACAGAAGGAACTGCGGAGCATGTCCCAGTCCTGGACATCATGGATTAGGGCGAAGGAACTCTTCTGGTCATAGAATGACCTTCTTCCTCTTCTCTCTGTGTAGGACTGGGCTCCCACCAGTCTATAAACCGTTCTGCTTGGCACAGATCTACTGAATGGCTTTCCTGTCTTCAGGCTGCAGCCTGAGACACTAGGGATCATCTCACAAGATACCACTTTGAGAGATACGAACACCACCACTCATGGGACAAACCCACGATTGCCCCAGGGTCCCTCACTTCATGGGCCTACTTCCCAGCCGAGAGCATGCTCAGAGATTTCAGGTGGCCTAGTGGAGAGTCTGAGGTCCCAGTGCTTAGTGTGTGTGGAGCTTTGGAGAGCCGCACCTCAAGGAAGAAGTTCTTCATGAGAAAGGAAAGCCTTGGGGGACTGCCTGGGATTGAAGCCTTCTGGAACTTGCTCTAGATATGACTCCAGCATGCTATTGCTGAAAAATTTGAAGACCACCTCTGTCCTGCTTCTGTGGACACCTTAGGATTGTGGAGGCAGGTGCCTGGTCACTGTTGGTTGAATCCTGTTAGAAAACATAGCCTTTTCCAAGGCTGGGGATGTAGCTCCATGGTAGAGTGCTTACGTAGCACATACAAGGCCCTGAGTTCTATCCCCAGAACTGCAGAAAACATACCAAAATAAAATAGCCTTTTACTTGGCTGTCTGTGTTTGTGTTGGTAGTGAATAAGCAGAGGTGGCTGGAGAAGTTCCCGGGGCCCCAGGCTCAACAGGTGGGACCTAGATTCCATAAAAGAATGGTTGAGACCTTGTTATATTTCTTTCCTGTCATTCGGTCTCCAGGATAATGGGTCAATCAGGAATTGAGATGTGTGTGCCTACAAGGGCTACGCTTCTCTGTTAAAGGTCATAGCTCACAGTGTTGCTGAGTTCGCCATAAGGACACTTTATTGCTGGGCCTCAGAGATGAGAGACAGTCTCAAATATCCAGAGGGTTGAGTCCAAACTGATGCAGCTGCTCCTTGTGCCTGGCATGGAGTCTAAGAATGTCTCCATCCCACTGTGGCTTCACAGCTCTCATCTTGGCCAAGAGCTGGTCCAGGCTGCCCTGCAGACACCAAGCTTCAGCTCCCGGAAGAGAGGCCAGGGGTGAGGGCTGCCCCAGGCTGCTTAGTAAGCTTTCCTTGTCCAGTGGCTGTGCCCTCTCTTTCCCTCCCACACTCCATTCCTTCCTTCCTTCCAGTAGGGTCTTGCTATATAGTTAACTCACTGGATCTTGCCACGTACTGAAATTACAGAGGCATGCATCATGGTAGCCAACTGCCATTAGCTTCTTTCCTCCCTCCCTCTCTCCCTCCCTCCCTCTTTCCCTTCCTCCTTCCCTTTCCTTCCTTCTTTCCTTTCTGCCTGCCTGCCTTCCTTCCTTCATTCGTTCGTTCCTTCCTTCCTTCCTTCCATCATTCCTTCTTTCCTTCCTTCCTGTGCTGAGGATCAATACTAGGTAGGCAAGTACTCTACCACTGACCTATATCTTCAGCCCTTGTTTTATTTTATTTTTTATTTTATTTATTTGTAGGTCTCAATGTGTGGCCTTGAACTCACTATGTATCTAAGGATGGCTGTAAACTCTGTGTGTGTGTGTGTGTGTGTGTGTGTGTGTGTGTGTGTGTGTGTGTGTGTGTGTTGTCAGTCATAGGGTTTGAACTCAGGACCCAAGCACTGTCCCTGAGCTCTTTTTGCTCAAGGCTAGTGCTACATCACTTTGAGCCATAGCTCCAGTGGTTAATTAAAGAGTCTCATGGCCTTTCCTGCCTGAGCTGGCTTTGAACTGTGATCCTCAGCTCTCAGTCTCCTGGGTAGCTAGGATTACAGGTATGAGCCACCAGCACTGAGCAGCTGTGAACTTTTGTCTTCCTGCTTGTGTCTCCTGAATACTAGGATTAGAGGCATGGCTACCTCTGTGAGTGTTTTGTTTTGTTTTTGCCAGTCCTGGGCCTTGAACTCAGGGCCTAGGCACTGGCCTGGAGCATCTTTTGCCCAAGGCTAGCACTCTACCACTTGGGCCACAAAGCTACTTCTGACTTTTTTGTTTATGTGGTCCTGAGGAATTGAACCCAGGCCCTCATGAATGCTAGGCAAGCACTCTGTCACTAAGCCACATTTCCAGCCATCTGTCAGTATTTTTTGTTGTTGTTGTTGGTTGTGGGTGCTGTCCCTCCGTTCTTCAGTTCAAGGCTAGTGCTCTACCACTTGAGCCACAGCACCACTTGCAGCTTTTTCTGCTTATGTGGTACCGAGGAATCGAACCCAGGGCCTCATGCATGCAAGGCAAGCACTCTACCACTGAGCCACCTTCCCAGCCCTGCCAGTGTTTTCTTAAACTACAGTTGTATCTTCTCTGGCTGCCCTCAGGATAGAGCAGTCAATCCACTCAGGATTGTCAGCCATGACGCTGGCTGGGGGTGTGGGCATGGAGGAACACTGGCTGGTGAGTGTCTGGCCACCAGAGGGTGGTGCTTACATGTAAGATTTCTTCATACTTGGCTTCCATGTCTGTCACATGAGCCTGAAGCTGAGCCAGGATCTGGTCTCTCTCTCCAAGTGCTTGCTCAGCCTCTTCCCTTGCAGCCTTCGCCTTTTTCTGGCATATCTCTGGGGAAAAGGGCAAAAAGGTTGGAAAGGACAGGATGAGGATACTATGCTATGCCCTGAACAGTTTCCAGGGGCACCCTGTGTGGGATCATTACAGACCTTCGCAGGGTCATTGACTTTCTTGTTGATTCTGTAAAGAGCCTCAGACGGGCCAGGCCAGTAATCCTAACTACTTAGAAGGCTGAGATCTAAAGATAGCAGTTCAAAACCAACCTAGGCAGGAAAGCCTGGGAGACTCTTATCTCCAACAAACCACCCCCAAAAAGCTGGAAGTGGAGCTGTGACTCAAGTGATAGAGTGCTAGCCTTGAGCAAAAAAGCTAAGGGACAGTGTAAGCCCTGAGTTCAAGCGCTAGGGGACCTGGCTTGCCTTTTTATTTCCCTTTAGTTTCCTAGTGAAAGTCAGCTAAACTAAGAGGCAGTATGTTCTGCTTAGGAGAGAAACAAAGCAGTGTAGGGAGGGAACTAAGTACCAAAAACTTGGAGAGACCAAACAAAAGGGAAAACAGAGCAAGAAAATGACTTTTTGTACCTATGTCTCAGAGGTTCTTTTTTTTTTAATTTTTCCAGTCCTGGGACTTGAAGTTGGGACCTGGGCACTGTCCCTGAGCTTTTTTTTTTTTTTTTTTTTTTTGGTCGGCCATGGGGCTTGAACTCTGGGCCTGGGCATTGTCCTTCAGCTCTTCTGCTCAAGGCGAGCGCTCTACCACTTGAGCTACAGCGCCACTTCCGGTTTTCTGGTGGTTTATTGGAGATAGGAGTCTCACGGTCGTCTCTCCTGCCCGGGCTGGCTTTGAACCGCGATCCTCAGATCTCAGCCTCCTGAGTAGCTAGGATTACAGGCGTGAGCCACCAGCGCCCGGCTTGTCCCTGAGCTTTTTGTTCAAGTCTAGCACCCTACCACTTGAGCCACAGTGCCAGTTCTGGCTTTTTCTGTTTGTGTGGTACTGAGGAATCGAACCCAGGGCTTCATGCATGCAAGGCAGGCGCTCTACCACTAAGCCACCTTCCCAGTTCCCTCAGAGATTCTTGCCATCCTGTATCCTCTGCTCAGAGGAGAATCAGGTGTAAAGGGATCCAAATTCAAACTCCACCAATAGATTTCAGCCTTCTAGAAAAGGATCTTCTAAGTCCTCCTCTTCACGCTGGAGGATGTCATTGACTCTTGGAGAGAAAGGGGACGGGTATGGAGGGAGGGCTACCTAGCTGCTCCTGAAGGCCCCTAGCCCGCTCCTCCAGCTGCTTGCTGTGGGCCGCCATCTTCTCCTGCAGGGCTTGTTGCTGGCGGCTCATCTCTGACACAGGGAGGGGTGGCGGCCAGAAACCCAGGTTGAAATAAAGGCATAGAGAGAGCAAATGAAGTGTCACCTGGGGAAGACTTTGTTTGGTCCAGAGGGACAGGAGCACGAGGACTTTCTTGTGATGTTAAGAAGCCGGGAGACCCTAAGAACTTGGGGAAGGGATGTAAGTAGACCCTCTCCTCATGCTACTTGGGATGGGTATTCTGGCCCTTTGCTCCACTCACCCCCAGGCAATGAACAGTAGCTCTGGCTTCCTTTTGTATTGTACAAAACATTAGGCATACAGTATTACACAATCTGGAAGACCCTGCCTGGGAGATACGCCTATTCAAGCCTGAGCTAGGCCTGGCAGTTAGAATCTTCCTCTTTTCCCTTGCCCGCATCCTTTGGCTGTCTTGCTTGTTCTCTTCCGGACCTGTGTCTGCCCACTTGTTTAGCCAACCACCTACCTGCATATATGGCCTTCGTTTCGCTCTGAGCCCTTTCTAGTTCAACCTCCAATCCTTGCAACCTCTGCTTCATCAGGTCTTTGGCAGCCTTGGCTCGGCGGGCCTCATCCCTTCGGAGAGCTGTGGGTAATAGAAGAGCTGTGCCCAGAACTGACTGGGGGTCCCCCAGTATCAGTCCCTATGGGCTTGGTAACTCTTGCCTACCTCTGGAAACCTAGCCAAAGGATGTCCAACTCTTACTTTATTAGTGGTCACTTTCTCTCTAGAATCTCTGGGGCCCTTTGGCACTATGAAGTTTGCCTGGGCTATGGGTATAGCTCAGTGCTCCAAGGCTTCCCACCATGTGTGAGACCCTAGATTTGATCCCCAGTATCAGAGGGGAAAATAGCTGCCCCAGTTTTCCCAGCCCTCCTCCCAGAAGGAAGAGACAGTTTGGATTTGGCTTAACCTTAAACTGTAGCTCCAAGCTTTCAAGCCCCCAAGGATACAGCTATGTCTCATGCAGGCCAGATGCTGGTGGCTCACCCCTGTAATCCTAACTACTCAGGAGGCTGAGATCTGAGGAGTACCATTTGAAGCCAGCTCAGGCAGGAAAGTATGTGACTCTTTTATCCAATTAGCCACCACAAAGCCAGAAGTGGTGCTGTGGCTCAAGTGGTAGTGTATTAGCCTTGAGTGAAAAGTTCAGGGATAGTGCCTAGGCTTGGGTTTAAGCCCCAGTACCAGAAAGAATGGAAGGGGGGGGGGGAAGGAAAGAAGAAGGGAAGGAAGGAGGGAAGGAGAAATGTCCCTGCAAAACCTCTCTACCCCCACACCCTTCATGCTTCTCACCCAGCTGGTCTCGAAGTAGCTCCTTCTCCAGCAGCATCAGCCTGTGCTTGGCTTCGGTCTCCACATCTGCCTTGGCAAGGTGGCAAAGCCTTAGTTTATCATGATCTCAGCCTTGGTCCCTGAAGCAAAGAGTTGGTTGGGGCTCCCTCTAGTGGGCTTGTTTGGGGAGGGTCGGGGGAGAAGGTAGGACTGAGACAGGAATGTTGGGTTTCTGGAGTGTACCTGTTGCGCAGACACCTGGGAAACAGAGTTTACAGGCACGGGAAACTGGCGAAATCAGCTCACAAAGCTTAAGTGAATTCTATCTGAGGACCTCTGCCTGGCCTCTCCTCCAGGACGTGAAGAAGCTGGGGTTACCCCTAACCCACAAAACAAAAACAAAACAAAAAAAAACAACCTAGCGACTCACCAGCACCTGAGTTCTTTTTCTTCTTTTGTGCCGCAGCTTTCCTCCCTTTTTCTTTCATCTTAGGTGGCATGTCCTTGCTTTCCTAGGAGAGGGAGGATCTTGTGGGTAAGTCTAAACCCAAAGATGACCCCTTAGATGGAAGTAGGAATCTCAGGAGAAGCAGAATCAGAATTTTCCTCTGCAAGTCTGTCCCACACTTTCCAGAAGTTTCAGTTCCTGATCTTCTGATCACCAGCTTTCTGTGGAGAAATCAATGTTCTTGGTCCTCTTTTAGAGAAAATAAATGGCTTGCTTTCTCTCTCTCCCCATCTTCCCTACCCTACCTCTTCCTACCTGCAAGACCCCCTCTCTTGCCTGTGTGTGTTCTCCCTGTGGAGACCCATACACACAGACAGACAGACAGAAGCCCACACAGATAAAGCCCGAGGAGGAGCCTAGGTTCTGGTAGCCAATCAAGGATGGCAAACTTGGCCCCCTCCTCCAGGGGAGGAGGGCAGGGCTCAGACTGTTGGGTTTCTAGAAGCTATCTGTTGTCCAGGCAACTGGCAAACACCATGTTTATAGGATGGTGGCACAGACTAAATCAGCTCACAATGCTTAAAATCCATAGGTCTTCAATTTGCTCCAGGAAAGCTAGAATGAACTTGTGACTTTAAACGAGCATCATTATTCCAAAATACTGTGAATTACCGGAAATTAAGTAATCACTTAATCACAATCAAAAAAAAAAAAAAAAAAAGAACCTTGGGGAAGGGAGGGAGGGAGGGGATGGTAGGGGGAAAACAATGGAGGGGGTAACAATGTTCAAGAGGAAGTGTACTCATTACCTCACTCATGTAACTGTAACCCTCTGTATAGTATCTTTACAATAAAAAAATTAAAAAAAAATAAAAGTGTAAAAACAAAAAAAAAATCCATAGGTCTTTTTTTTTTTTTTTTTTTTTTTTTATCCGGTTGTGGGGCCTGAACTCTGGGCCTGGGTGCTGTCCCTCAGCTCTTCAGCTCAAGGCTAGCGCTCTACCACTTGAGCCACAGCGCCACTTCCGGCTTTTTTCTTTTTGCTTATGTGGTGCTGGGGAATCGAACCCAGGGCCTCATGCATTGCAAGGCAAGCACTCTACCACTGAGCCACCTTCCCAGCCCCCCATAGGTCTTGAAGTACCCTTTCCACCCTTGTCCCCCGCAAAGAGAAAGGGCTTGGAGCTGGTTAGCTATGGCTCACTTCTAGATAGACACTGCCTGTCATTTGGAGACTTAGATAATTCTGTTATCAACATATATGAGGCAGCTTGCTCCTCTTGCTGGTATGGAGGAAAAGTAGGCATCGTGGGCATCTTGAGGAGTTGCTGGCAAAATGACATTAGACTTTAAAAAAGAACTTCAGAAAGATATTCTATAGTGAACAAGGGAACAAATATTGGAGCAACTAGCCAAGAAAGTTTTGTGTTTTGTTGGGCACTGGTAGCTCATGACTAAAATCCTAGCTATTCACGAAGCTGAGATCTGAGGAAGCCAGCCCAAGCACAAAACTCCATGAGACTTTTAGCTCTCCAATTAACCAATAAAAAGCAGAAAGTGGATGTCTGGCTTGAGTGAAAAAGCTAAGCAAGAGTGTGAGGCCCTGAGTTCAAGCCCCTGTACTAACCCAAAAAGAAAAGAAAGTTTCACGCTTCAGAGAAATGAGAACAGATATGAGGTGGCCCCGTGGGCTCCGGGGTGCTGAAATTAAAAGAGCACCAGTTGGAGAAAGTTGGGAATTCTAGTTCTCTCTGGATACATGAACTTGGGTGGCAATTTAACTGCATTCAGCTTCTTTCCTGGTCTGCTTATCTTTGATTTAGTAACTTCGGAAAGTCTGTTTAGTTGAGCATTCACAAGACACTTTTTTTTTTTGTCTCACACAGTGATCTACTGTATTGCCTCTTACCTACCCCCCCTCCCCTCCAGTATCTTTAAGTAGTTTATCAGCAGACAGGTGTTGAGAAACTACATTGAAGCTTCCTGTAACCATAAAGTTGGTTGGGGCTCCCTCTAGTGGAGAGAGCTTGACCTCTTGAGCTTCAACTGTTCCTTTTTTATTTATTTTTAAAAATTGATATTATAAAGATGATGTACAGAACGGTTACAGTTACATAAATCAGGTAAAGAGTAAATTTCTTCTTGGACAATGTCACCCCTTCCCTTGCTCTCTCCCAGTTTGTCCCTCCCATCTTTACCCACAAGTTGCAAATTTCTTTTTAATATTTTTGCACAGTGTTGGAACCACTTTGCCCTTTTGAGGATGCATCCTAGAATCTAGCTAGGTTCACATATGGTTTGAAAAATAAGTTGGGGGCAATATATATGTGGCAGCTTGCTCTTTGTAGGCAGCCCCCAGCCTCCCTGTAGCCAGAGGCTATCCTGGAGATGTGCAATCTGTCGGCCACCCAGATCTCCGGGCCCCATACTGATTAGAATGAAAAGAGCTGGAACATCAAGGTTTTTCTTTTTGGTGGATTAAAGAACTTACAGACTCCTGCTTTCATATTTCTCTCTAACCCTGTCCTCCTTTATACTTTTGGTTAATTGCCTGCTGTCCACGGCAGATCTGCAAAAATAGACACAAGATCTTGGAGTGTAAAGTCTTGTCTCTGGAGCAGGGAGATTCAGGCATAGACCAACACATGTGCATTGGGGGTACTTCTGTGACAGTTTGGACTTTTTTTTTTGCCAGTCCTGGTGTAGTGGGGTCGTGCAATGAGACCACTCAGTCTGCAATGAAAATGTAAAAGATTTTATTGAGCAAAAAGTGTTGATGTGCCAGGACTGCACCTGGAGTGGGGATCCCAGGAAACAGCCCTGAGTGCCAGCCCACATCGGCTTCTCAGCATTTTTGGCTAGGGCAGGGAAAGGGTGAGGTTGGGTGTTGATTTTAGCCAATGGTTGTTACAAGAAATTCACATCTTAAGTTTAAATTTCCCACCAAGGTTTTGCTCTCACCTTGCAGGGAAGCAGGGGAATAAAACAAAGGGTGGGGATGGTTCTGCTGGATTAGGGCTCATATTGTTCAGAAAAACAGCAGAAGCAAAGTTACAGAGTTACAGGGTTACAGTTACAGTTGCTAGCTAAAATAGCTAGTTAGTTACCAGGGAAGTCTTATCCACAGAAAGCACAGTTATATTTATATCTTAAAATCATTCATTATCCATTTTACACAATTCAAGTCAAATACTACATTCCATCTTTTCTTCCTCCATCATATCATTGGGGCTTGAACTCAAGGCCTGGGTACTGTCCCTGAGCTTCTTTTGCTCAAGACTAGCACTTTAACACTTGAGCCACAGAGCCACTTTCTGGTCTTTTCTGTTCATGTGGTACTGAGGAATCAAATCCAGGGCTTCAATGCATGCTAGGCAAGCACTCTACCACTGAGCCACATTCCCAGCCAGTTTGGATATTTTATAGAACAAAGAGAAGATTAGGATTGTTCTCTCAACTCTTCTATCTCTACTTCTCTTTCTCTCTCTCTCTTCTTCCTGGTACTAGGGTTTAAACTTAAGACCCAGGAGCTGTCCCTTAGCTTTTTTTTTTTTTTTTTTTTTTGTCCATCATGGGGTTTGAACCCTGTCCCTCAGCTCTTCAGCTCAAGGCTAGCACTCTACCACTTGAGCCACAGTGCCACTTGCGGCTTTTTTCTGCTTATGTGGTGCTGAGGAATGGAACCCAGGGCCTCATGCATGCAAGGCAAGCACTCTACCACTGAGCCTCCTTCCCAGCCTTGTCTCTTAGCTTTTTTCCTCAAGGGCTGGCATTCTTTCACTTGAGCCACAGCCCACAGCTCCACTTCCAGCTTTCTAGTGATTATTTGGAGATAAGAATCTGACAGACTTCCCTACCCACCCAGGCTGGCTTTGAATCTCAAACCTCGGATCTTGGCCTCCTGAATAGTTAGGATTACAAGTATGAAGCACTAGCACCTGGCTCACTCCTTGTACTATTAATGACTTTTTTTTCCTGTCAATCGTGGGGCTTGAACTCAGAGCCTGGGTGCTGTCCCTGAGCTTTTTTGTTCAAGGTTAGTGCTCTATCACTTTGAGCCATAGCACCACTACTATTACTGATTTCTAAACTAATAATAATAACGAAAATGTGGTACAATGGCATGTTCGCTGTCAAGAAGGAAATTACACCATTTTAAGGAAAATGGATGGAAGTGGAGAGTCTCGTGTTGCTCTAAATAAGCCAAGCTCAAAAAGACAAACAGCTTGAATATGGAATCTATATCTCTTAGTTTTGACTATCTCTCAATAGTGCAATTAGTTGGGAACCAAACCTTCAGAACATGAGCTTTTGGAGGACATTTATTTATTTATTTATTTATTTATTTATTTATTTATTTACTTACTTATTTATTGCCAATCCTGGAGCTTGAACTCAGGACCTGGGCACTATCCTTGAGCTTATTTTGTTCAAAGTTAGCACTCTACCACTGGAGCCACAGCATCACTTCCGTTTTTTTTTTCTTTCTGTTTATGTGGTACTGAAGAATCGAACCCAGGGCTTCATGCGTGCTAGGCAAGCACTCAACCACTAAGCCACATTCTTAGCTCTTGGAGGACATTTAAAATCCAAACTATAACATGGTATTCTGTAGTTCCTGGAATCTTACACTGAGAATGCTGAGAGCCCTCAGAGCCCAGTTTATCAGTCTGGTAGCAGAAAGCTCACCCACAAGCTTCCAAGATTGAGGTTATTCATTGTTTTATTTATTTTTTGCTGGTGCTAGGGCTTGAACTCAGGGCCTTCTGTTCTTGCTTAGCTTTTTTCTGCAGCTGATGCTCTACCACTTGAGCCATACTTCCACTTCTAGTTTTAACTGGTTATTTGGAGCTGGGTATAGTGGTCAACTCCTGTAATCCCAGCACTTGGAAGACCATAGCAGGAAATTGTTGTTTGAGGCCAGGGATACATAGGTTTTAAAAAATGGAGGGCCTGCTACTAGGTTGGTAGCACTAGGTTTGCAAAAGTTTTGAGAATTTCAAAAGGATTCTCTAGATTTTTCTTTGGTAGAGCCTTTTAACTTTAGCTAGGTAGAAACTGATAAAAGGACTTTCTATTGGTAGGAAATGATAATGTAGGCTCTAAAAATCAGTCTTAGATAAAGGCGATTGATAGGCAAACCCAAGATAGCTAGCTGAAAGAATGTTGGTCCTTGAGTTCAGAGATATTTTTCCCCTCTTGCAGCAGTACTAGATAAATTCAAATGCCTTATCAGTCAAGGGCTTTGTGGAAGAGTCAGGAAGGAGCCCCTGAGCCGGCGGAACTCATTCCTATTGACACATCTGAGCGTTCAATCTTGCTACCACAGTCGAGGCTTAGAACTAGCAAATTAAGGCTGTGTGGCTTCCTTCTTTGCAAAGGAAGTTCCTACTTTTGGAGTTCTTCCAACTGAGTTTTTAGATTAGAGAAGTGGAGAGCGCTGGAGACTGCTCGTCTGTTCGCTGGGTCAGGGAGAGAACCCAGCTCTCGCTCGCGGCCTCTGGGGGCGGGTGTGGGACTGCAGACTTGTGGTGCAGTGCGCTGAGCATGAAGTACAACTTCAGTTCTCAGAAAAGGAGCTGATCAGAAAGGGAAGAGAGAAAAGAAGAAGAAAGAAAAAGGAGGAGGTGGAGGAGGAGAAAAAGCGCTTGGTTTCCAAGAGATGAAAGATCCGGAAGGCGGGACTAAAGTTTTAGTGTGCCTTCAAGCCTCCCTCAGGCCAAATCAGGCTCCGACCATCCAGGGCATTAAACTTTCTGCGTCTTAGTGAAGAGTTTGAGATTCTAGGTGGTGGAGAAACACAATTCCTGTTCTCCCACCATTTTCCCACAACGAGATGCAAATAACCGCAACCTCGATTTCCATAGTTGTCAGAAGTGGAAAAAAGACGGTGATTCTCTTTCCGACGCTCCCTAGTCTGAAGGGCAACGTTGTGATGACCCCACTCCCGGGAATACCGAACTCTCGTTGCCCACAAAGAATATGGAGCTCCGGCTTCTGCTCATTGCGCAGACTCCATGCTGGGCCCCGCCCCTTCCCTTCCCCGCCTCGCCGGCAGAGGGCGCAAGCGCCGGCTTGCCTAGCCCCGCCCTGAGCCGGCCCCGCCCCCAGATGTGGCCCCGCCCCTTCTGGCCTCCGCGGGTAGGGGGAGGAGGAGGGCGCGGAAGCTCGGGCTGGGCCGCGGCTTTCCGGGAGCTGCGGGCGCGCGCGGTCGGGGGGTCGCCGCCTCGTCAGGACGCGCCCGACCGCAGCCAGGCCCCGGCGCGCGTCCCCGCGGGGCTCGCGCTCGCGCAGGGGCGCGCCGCGTCCCCGGCACCGCCCCCTCCCCTCCCCGCGGCCGCTCCTCCCTCAGCTCCCGGAGCCGGCGGCGGCGGCGGCCGCAGCTGCCCGGAGAGGCCCCTCCTTCGCTCCCCGCGCCTTCCCCTCGCTCGCGGTCGAGCGGAGCCGGCCGGGCCGCTGGGCCCTTGACCCTCTCCGGGCCATGGCGGGCAACGTGAAGAAGAGCTCCGGCGCCGGGGGCGGCGGCGGCTCGGGCGGCTCGGGCGCGGGCGGCCTGATCGGGCTCATGAAGGACGCCTTCCAGCCGCACCACCACCACCACCACCTCAGCCCGCACCCGCCGGGCGCGGTGGACAAGAAGATGGTGGAGAAGTGCTGGAAGCTCATGGACAAGGTGCGGGCCCCGCGGCGGCGGCGGCGGCGGGCGCGGGGTGGGCGTGGGCGGAGGGCCGCGGCGGCGGGGCCGGGCCGGGCCGCGGAGGAAGCGGGGGGAGGGCGCGGGGCCGCCGGGGCCGCGGGCGCGCGGGGGTGGGGGCCTGGCGGGGGTCGGCTGCCGCGGGGAGGCGGCAGCCCGCGGGGCGTGGGGAGAGACAAAGCTGGGTGGGGGCTGGGGGAGGGCAGGCTGGGAAGCCACCCGAGCGGAAGTGCAATCGGGGGTGCGGAGTGTGGGGCTCCGGGCCCGGTGTGGGGATGTGGGTCACGGAGTTGGGCCCCGGGAGGGGGTGAGGGGGCGTTTGCTCTCCCGGCGGGGGCGCCCGGGGGGACCGCGCGGCGAGGCTGCTCGGGGGGGACCGCAGGGCCGGGGGCGAGGGTAATCCCGCCGGCCGGCTCGCCGGGAGGTCACACCCAGATGAGAGAAAGCGAGGCTTCATCCGGGGCCAGCCGGGAACTTTTCTGCACCTCCGAGCTGTGGCTCAAGTTTTTGATTAACCCCGCAAAACCTAGGACGGTGATGAGATAACGCACTGATTAAAACCACAGTGCTGATTAGAACCATTCTCTTCCGAAAGGTGCCTTGGCTAAGCTTGCTCAACAGCCCATTCTGCCTTCCACTGTCTGCATTCCTTTAGCTGGGCTCTGGTTGATTATATAAATACATATAAAGGGGCCCAGTTGCTAATTTATTATGTCAGGACCTATCTAAATTTGTTCGATAAACCTCTTTGATTACCTTCTTTTAATCAGATGTGAACAAATAACTTGTTTTCTTATTTAGCCCTTTAAGTTTGTCATTTAGCAGAATTTTTTACTTGTAACTGTGTCTATATCATGAAATAATAACAGTTTTCCCAATATTTAAAAGTGTAAGGCTGGGAAGGTGGCTCAGTGGTAGAGTGCTTGCCTTGCATGCATGAGGCCCTGGGTTCGATTCCTCAGTACCACATAAGCAGAAAAAGCAGCAAGTGGCACTGTGGCTCAAGTGGTAGAGCGCTAGCCTTGAGCTGAAGAGCTGAGGGACAGTGCCCAGGCCCAGAGTTCAGGCCCCTCAACAGACAAAAAAAAAAAAAAAAGTGTCTAAACACTTTTGTTAGAATTCAATACTATTATTACTATTATGTTCATTAATAACTTATTTTGGAAGAATTCACACTGCAGATGAGAAGTGGTATAGAGGATCTGCCTATAAAATGGCGTGTTGTTTCCTTCACAGTGAAATTGGTTTTCTTTGGTTCCTCCTTAAGCCTAGGTTCCTCTTCTGTGATGTTCTTCTTGGGTTGTTTTGGATTAGAAACAGCTACTAAACTAATTATGAAGCACTTGATAAATGTAAATGTGCAATATAAATGCATAACAGACCACCCTTATAGAGAATACCAATGGTGTAAGAGCTGCTTAAGTGTTTCATTTCATTTTTGTTCATCATGGGGCTTGAACTCAGGGCATGGGTACTATCCCTGAGCTTTTTGTTCAAGGCTAGGGTTCCACCACTTTGAGTCACAAGTGCTACTTCCGGTTTTCTGGTAGTTAATTGGAGATAAGAATCTCATGGAAAGCAGTGCGCCAGTGGCTCACACCTATAATCCTAGCTACTCTGGAGGCTGAGATCTGAGGATCAAGGTTCAGAGCTACTCAGGAGGCTGAGATCTGAGGATCAAGGTTCAGAGCCAGCTCGGGCAGGAAAGTCTGTGAAACTCTTTATCTCTAGTAAACCACCAGAAAACCGGAAGTGGCGCTGTAGCCCAAGTGGTAGAGCGCTAGCCTTGAGCTGAAGAGCTGAGGGACAGCACTCAGGCCCAGAGTTCAAGCCCCATGACTGGCAAAAAAACACAACAAAACAAAAAACCAAAAGCATCTCATGGACTTTCTTGCCCTAGCTGGCTTTGAACTATGATCCTCAGATCTCAACTTCCTGAGTAGCTATGATTATGGGCATGAGCCACGGTGCTAGTTTTTTCTTTTCTTTTTCTTTTTTGGTGCTGGAACTGGAACTTGAACTCATGGCCTGTCACTCTTGCATTTTCTGCTCATGGCTGGTCCTTGATCCACTTGAGCAGCTCTATCACTTGGTATATGCCTCTGATACAGCCTTTTTATTAATTGTAGACCCACAGACTTTTCTGCCTGGGCTGGCTTTGAACCTGGGTTATCAGACAGCTCAGCCTCTGTATTGTAGGTATGAACCACCAGCACCCGGCTCGATGTGCAAGAGTAGTTTAAATGTGTTCACATGTTTAAAAAAATGTCTCGAGTGGAGCTGGAGGTGTGGCTCAAGTGGTAGAGCACCAGCATAGCAAGTGCCAGACCCGGAGTTCAAACCCCAGTACCATCACCAAAACAAAAAAGGAAGGAAAAGAAAGCGAATGCATTCAAAATGGAAAGTTTTGTAGGTTTCCATTTTAGAGATTTACTATGAAGAACTAAAAAGATCTCTGGCTTAAGAAAAAGTACATTTCTAATTATTTTCTCATCTAGAACATGTGAATGCATGTATCAAAATTACAGTGGTAGTGATTGACTTTTCTTTTCCTGCTAGTCCTAGGGCTTGAACTCAGGGCCTGAGCAGTCCCTGACCCTCATTGTGCTCAAGGCTAGCACTTACCAATTTAGCCATAGTGCCACTTCCAGATTTTTCTGAGTAGTTTTTATTGGAGATAAGAGTCTCATGGACTTGCCTGCCCAGGCAGGCTTGGTGCCACAATCTCAGAACTCAGCCTCTTGAGTAGCATGAGCTACAGGCCTGTCTTTCCAACTTGTTATTTTTAAAGAAAAGTCATGTCGGGCACAAGAGGCATAGTTTATCCTTCATTCACAGGACTAACACATAGCAGAAAGCACCAAGTTCATTTCAGCACAGTTAGTAACAAGTGATGTGGGATGGTTGTAAAGTTATTCAAGACAAGCAATACAAGAATAAAGCATCCCTCTTCCTTGACAGAATGGCAGTGTAGAAGCCCATACTATCCTTGAAGCTCCCAAAATCTAAAAAGCATTTTGACTTAAAACTGTTTTGAGATTATTCTCTTATTTCTCCCAAATAACAACATTGCATAGAAAAACTCAAAATTCAACACATGTAGCTCTTAAAAGGAGTAAGGCATAGGAAAGGATTTATTTGAACTACTTTGTAAAATCCGATTATATGTAGTTTATCCCTCATTTACAGAAACTTGAGTTTCAAGTTTTTTTTTTTTTTTTTTTTTTAATGTATGTGTACTAGTCCTAAGGTTTGAACTTAGGGCCTGCGTGCTGTCCCTGAGCTTTTTCACTCAAGGCTAGTGCTCTACCACTTGAGCCACACACAGTATCACTTCCAGTTTTTGAGTGGTTAATTGGAGGTAAGAGTCTCATGGGGACTTTGCTGCCTGGGTTGGCTTGGAACCATGATCCTCAGATCTCAGCCTCTTAAGTAGCTAGGATTAGAGGCGTGAGGCACTGGCACCTGGCCAGATCTTCTTAATACTTCCGTAGCACTGCTAGATTGCTTCATCTCTTACTTTTTTTTTTTTTTTTTTGAGGTGGGGTGTTGCTTCCTGCTTTTAATCGAAATGTGCCTGAATTGAGATTTTTGTTTTTTTCTTCTGGCTGCAGTCGCATGAGAGATACTTACCAACATGTCATTGAGATGCTGACTTCTTTTTTTTCAGGTCCAGTCCTGGGGCCTGAACTCTGAGCCTGGGTGCTGTCCCTCAGCTCTTCAGCTCAAGGCTAGCGCTCTACCACTTGAGCCACAGCTCCATGTCCGGCTTTTTTCTTTTTGCTTATGTGGTGCTGGGGAATCAAACCCAGGGCCTTAGGCATGCAAGGCAAGCGCTCTACCACTGAGCCACCTTCCCAGCCCTGAGATGCAGACTTTTCTGTGTGAACTGAATTGAAGCTGAGATCCTCCCCCCTTTCAGCCTCCCAGCTAGCTAGGATGACAGGTGTGAGCCATTGGTGCCTGGCTACCGTTGATGCTTTAAGTGTTAGAAGTGGTTTTCCTTTTTTCACTTTTATTTTTCTTGGCAAAAATGTTTAAGGGGATCCCCATACCTTGACTTTGTGTGGCATTATGTAAGTAGTGCAGAACTTACTGACTTGTCACAGGTATCCCCCACATTTATTGAATTAGTCACCATTTCATACTTGATTTGTTTTTGTTGACACCAGAAGTATATAATCCAATTTAGTTAGTTAGCTTTGGAAAAAGATCTTTTTCCCTGCTTCCTCCAGTGTTGGTTGTGTGCAAATAGAGAAGTTGATGTAAATCATGAGTTCTGGTCAACGTAGGTTCAGTTTACTAATTTGCTAATTCATTGGGGGAACTTAAGCTCATTATTGGAAAAACATACTGGCTTGCCTGTTATTAAAAGCTAGACAGTGTAAGCCTTTTATTTTTTTCCCTCCCCAGAATATTATAATAAATATTCGCAGAAATACCTGTGTAGAAATGGCTTGTAAACAGAGCTAGGCAGAGGAGAGTGGAGAGAAAAATCATGTAGTTACCTTAAATGTAAAATTTAAGATGTCAAGGTACTTAGTTAGTGACAGATATAAAATTCCATTATGAAATAGGGAAGGCACAATGGCTTTCTGTAAAGGGAGGGATAATAAATATTTTAGCATGCTAGCTGCATGCTTCATTCCATATGCTTTATTGTTATAGTTGTTTAAAAATGTAAAAACCATTCTTAGCTTGCAGATGCATTGGGGAGAAAAAAGACTGCAGATCATAATTTGCCCATGGAGTAGAGTGTTACTCTGATTAGTATTTTAGATCTCTACTGTTCTTTGTTTTGCTTTGCATTTTCAGTATGAGGGTGGGAACCAGGGCTTCAAGCATGCTAGGCAATCCTGTGCCCTCAGCCCTCTCTTTATATTTTAAATTAGCTCGCATCATTAAAGCATTAAGGTGCTGATAATTTTGTGTTTGTTTTGGTGGTACTGGGGTTTAAATGCAGGGCTTTGCACTTGCTTGGCTTGCTTACTTGGCTGATGCTCTCTTCTACTACTTGGAGCCACATAGCCAGCTGTTCATTGGGTTGAGACAGGGTTTTGCTGTAAGCCCTGGCTAGCTTTGAACTCTTTTGATCCTTGACCTTACCCTCCTATATTCTGGGATTATAGGCCTACACCTCTTGATGATTTTTTTAAAAATGAAGTATCATGTATTAAAAAATGAGTTTAAAAAGTATTTTTGAGTTAAACATTTTTTCATGCCAGGCATTGGTCACTCACGCTCATAATCCTCACTACTCAGAAGATTGAGTTCTGAGAATTGTAGTTCAAAGCCAGAAGTGGAGCTGTGGCTCAAGTGGCAAAGCACTAGTCTTGAGTGGAAAACCTCAAGGCCAAGACAGTACAGGCCCTGAGCTGAAGCCCTAAGACTGGCATGCACACACATACATACATGCTTTCTCCGTCTCTCTCTCTCTCTCTCTCTCGGTCTCTCTCTCTCTCTCTCTCTCTCTCTCTCTCTCTCTCTCTCTCTCTCTCTCTCTCTCTCTCTCTCACACACACACACACACACACACACAATTTTAGACAGGTGCTTGTGACTCACATCTGTAATCCTAGCTACCCAGGAAGCTGCATTCTGGAGGATTTTGGTTCAAGGCCATCCTGGAATGAAAAGTCTGTGAGACTGATTTCTATATTAACTAATAAAAAGCAGGTTAGAGGCATGGCTCAAGTGGTAGCGCATGTCAAGTAAGCATAGGGCCCTAAATTCAAACCCTGGTACTGTCAAAACATTTTCCAAACCATGATTATTGTGCTGGGCATGGTGGTTAATGCTTATAATTCCAGCTGTTAGGAGGATCGTGGTTTGAAGCCATTCAGGGCAAAAAGTCAACAAACAACAAACAAGTTAGACATGGTAGCACAAGCCTGATCTAGCTACATGGCAGGCAAAAGTAGGAGAATGATAGTCTTAGATGCTATTTGAAAAACAAAAATGAAAATTGATGGTGGTGTGACTTAAGTATAGTGCACCAGGCCTGAGTTCAAACTCTAGTACCCTTCCCCTCCCAAAAGGTACAATTAGATTTTTTTTGGGGGGGGGTCTGGTCGTGGGGCCTGAACTCTGGGCCTGGGTGCTGTCCCTCAGCTCTTCAACTCAAGGTTAACACTCTACCACTTGAGCCACAGCGCCACTTCCAGCTTTTTCCCTTTTGTTTATGTGGTGCTGGGGAATTGAACCCAGGGCCTCATGCATGCAAGGCAAGCGCTCTACTACTGAGCTACCTTCCTAGCCTCCCTTTTTTTTTTTGTCGATCATGGGGCTTGAACTCTGGGCCTGGGTACTGTCCCTGAGCTCTTCAGCTCAAGGCGAGTGCTCTACCACTGGAGCTAGAGTGCCACTTCTGGTTTTTTGGTGGTTTATTGGAGATAAAGAGTCTCATAGACTTTTCTGCCTGGGCTGGCTTTGAACTGTGATCCTCCGCTCTCAGCCTCCTGAGTAGCTAGGATTACAGGCGTGAGCCAATGGCGCCTGGCTAGATCTTTTTTTTTTTCCCCCCCATCTTTCCCTGCTTCTCTTATCCACTGTCTACCCTAAAAAGAACCTGGGATAAACTCTTGATTTTTTTGGAAATGAAATGAATTTAAAAATCAGCATATTTCATCAGCTTTCTTGCTGTCTCCACATTTCTCCCCTGTATTTCTTTCTTCCTACCTTTGCATACTCTCTGAGTCCCAAGTAAGCCTCTAGGTATAAATTCTTTCTAGAAGATTGCTTTGTAAGTGCTACATAAATAGTAAATGATTATAAGGGAAGAAGTATAACCAAAGTGATATGGGACCTCTGAAGCAGGAAAACAAATAAACAAGAAATACCTTTCTTCTGGGTTTATTTTTTTTTTTTTAATGATTTTTTTTTTTTTTGTCGGTCGTGGGTCTTGAACTCTGGGCCTGGGCGCTGTCCCTCAGCTCTTCAGCTCAAGGCGAGCGCTCTACCACTTGAGCTACAGCGCCACTTCCGGTTTTCTGGTGGTTTATTGGAGATAGGAGTCTCGCGGTCTTTCCTGCCCGGGCTGACTTTGAACCGCGATCCTCAGATCTCAGCCTCCTGAGTAGCTAGGATTACAGGCGTGAGCCACCAGCGCCCGGCTCTTCTGGGTTTATCTTAACCCTTGAAGCTTGTAAACTCCTTGAAGGCAGGGACAGTGCCTAGGCCCCCCAAGTTTAAGCCCCAGGACTGGATTAAATAAAAAGGGTAGGGGTGGATTTGTGAGTCCTTAAGTTCAAGCCTTAGTATTCCCTCTTCTTTCCCCAAAGAATAAGTGGTCACTTAGTGTTACTTACACCACACTTGTCAAGCACCTTACTACTTGAGCCATGACCCCAGCAATGATCTATACCATACCGCATAGGTCTGTCTAAGTACACTGATACTGTATTCCCTTGTATATAATTGTCTTAGGATGCATTTCTGAGAAAGCATACCATTAAGAGATGCATGATTGTACTTAGAAAGTGACCTGTGCAAGGCAATGTGTGCTCTTTACCCCACCTCTTTCATTCCAGAATGGTATCAGTCTCTTGAATGATACCACCATGATGTTTAGTACCATTCAATGAAATAACTGTTAGCTACTTAAAGTTAGGAGGAAATGTTTCTTCAAATTGTATGTTCTGGTTATTTTACATGGTGAATATAGAAGTTTGTACTCATTATTTTCCCATTACATGGTAGTTGTGGTGGCATTTACCACTATTTGTGTGTATCTAACTTTAATTATATATGGGGGGTGCTCATCAGGAAACCTAAAATATTTATTAATAAGCACGACCAGCTCTTTTATTTACATTTGTGCTTAATTGGTTCTTATGCAGTAAGACCCCCACCAGGCCCCTCGAATTCAAAGTCTGGCATTCACTTAGCTTGCTCGTGTGGCTGGCACTGCACCACTTAACCTGTGCTTCCAGCCCCTGTGCCATAAAAAAAATTTTTTTTTTTTTTGATTGGTCATGGGGCTTGAACTCTGGGCCCGGGTGCTGTCCCTCAGTTCTTCAGCTCAAGACATGGGCTCTACGTGAGCCTGAGCCGCAGCGCCACTTCCGGTTTTCTGGTGGTTAATTGAAGATGAGTCTCAAGGACTTTCCTACCCAGGCTGGCTTTTAACTGTGATCCTCAGATCTCAGCCTCCTGAGTAGCTAGGATTACAGGTGGGAGCTACTGGTGCCCAGCTTGTGCCATACATTTTTGTTTGAGTTTCTTCTGGTTATTTTTCTTTTCTGTGCTACTTCCTCTTCTGGTTTAGGAACAGTTCCTTTCCAATTTGGATCACCTCAGTGTGGTAGAGGGAGTTCCTGTATTGGTCAATCTGACTGTGAGTCTATAGGTAAGGCACTGATTACCAGGGTTATGTTTGATGATCAGAGAATCTCCATCCAAACCTTTCAGTTCAGGCATTGCTCTCCAGCACTCTTTGCGGGGCCCACTGTATGGCCTGGGCATATCAATCAACTCTACCATTGTAATGCCAGAATGGCACACACATTGTTACTTGAAAGTGACCTTTCAGGTACTTGATGTCTCTTCTGATATGCATATGCTTGATGGCTGGGCCGTTTCTCAGGCATTCTTAAACTGAGCACCCAGATTTGAACCTCTTGATTCACATGATTTTTGTGGGTTTTCGGAATCAAAAGAGTAGCAAGCCATTTCTACAAGTCACCTCAGGTCACTTAAAACACATACATGTCTCCCATTTCTACTTTTTCTTTTTTCGCCTGTCCTGAGACTTGAACTTAGGGCCTGAGCACTGTCGCTGAGCTTCTTTTGCTCAAGGCTAGCACTCTGCCACTTGAGCCACACAGCACCACTTCTGCCTTTTTCTGTTTATGTGGTACTGAGGAATTGAACCAAGGCTTCATGCATGCTAGTCAAACACTGTACTACTAAGTCACATTCCCAACCCCTTGATTTGTTTTTTTGATGGTACTTGTATTTTAACTCATTCTTTGTTTATTTGTTTTGAGTCTTGAATTCAGGACCTGGTCACTGTCCCTGAGTCTCTATGCTTAAGGCTAGAGCTCTACCACTTGAGGCACAGTACTACTTCCTGATTTTTGAATGGTTAATTGGAGATAAGAGTCTCATGGAGACTTTTCTGCTTGGGCTGACTTTGAACCATGATCCTCAGATCTCATCCTCCTGAGTAGCTAGGAATACAGGTGTGAGCCACTGGCACCTAGCGTTTGAACTTAAGTTTTTGTTTGAGTTTCTTCTGGTTATTTTTCATTTCTGTGCTTCTTCCTCTTCTGGTTTAGGAATAGCTCCTTTCCAATTTGGATCACCTTACTGTGGTAGAGAGAGTCTGTTAGGTAGGACACTGATTACCTAGGCAAGCATTTTACCACTTGAACCACATCTCCAGCCTGTGAATTATTGAGTTTTTCTGGGAGCTGAAGTCAAGTTAACAATTACTAAAAGTGGCTGTATCTTATAAAAGTATAGTCAGGGGCTGGGAAGTTGGCTCAGTGGTAGAGCGCTTGCCTTGCATGCCTGAGGCACTGGGTTCGATTCCTCAGCACCACATAAGCAAAAAGAAAAAAGCTGGAAGTGGCGCTGTGGCTCAAGTGGTAGAGCACTAGCCTTGAGCTGAAGAGCTGAGGGACAGTGCTCAGGCCCAGAGTTCAGGCCCCACAACCGGAAAAAAAAAAAAAAAAAAAAAAAAAAGTATAGTCATTGTAAAACTGGAGTGTATTGTTTTATGCGGCTAAAGAACCTCCCCCAAAGGATATAAAACTCCTGTAATCCCCTATGGAACAAGAGGATAGTATTTCATGTGACTAGTGACAAATTTTGTTTGTTTGTTTGTTTGGGTCCGGTCCTGGGGCCTGAACTCTGGGCCTGGGTGCTGCCCCTCAGCTCTTCAGCTCAAGGCTAGCACTCTACCACTTGAGCCACAGCGCCACTTCCGGCTTTTTTTTCTTTTTGCATATGTGGTGCTGAGGGCCTCTGGCATGCAAGGCAAGCACTCTACCACTGAGCCACCTTCCCAGCCCCTAGTGACAAATTTTGAAAGGTAAGAGTAGGGCTAAGCCAGAGAAGAAGATAGTGTGCTCTGTTAATTTGGGGGCTATTTTTAATATGCTGTTAGCCAACAACATACAATGAGCTGATAAATCATGACCAGATTGGTCTCAGAGTCTTTCCTGTAGCAGACTTCATGTTTGTTCAGCATACAACAATGTACTGTAAAAACAACAACAATCACCACTTCTTCAACTGGTTAATATAGAGCCTCTGAAGAAAAATGAACTACAAAACCTGAACTTCAAACACATATTCCAATGAAGTTAGTTTGGATCTATATTAGATTTGTTAGAAAAGAGGAGATTATAACAAGCGTTATTGTGAAATGTTTTCATGATTAGTACATGCTGTACTGGAAGGAACTAGGTGGGAGTGGTCACTCAGGAGCACTGGAAGCCAGCCTTGCTAGTACAGTGGACTCCAAAAGGAGGCGAAGGTGTGCTTACAATGATACAATGTACAATATGTACAATGATGGTACATATCCACCAGGCATCCAGGCTCAGGGGAGATGCTATGCCATTACTGTGACATAGCCATCAGAAATGAGCAGTGACAATCAAGTACTAATAATTCCTTATATCTTAGTTTACAATTTATTTCATATCTGTAGGGGTATGTGTGTGTCTTGTGTGTCTGTGTGTGTGTTGGTTCTGAACTCAGGGCTTAGGTGTTGTCCCAGAGCTTTGGTGCTCAAGATTAGTGCTCTAACACTTGAGCCACAGCTCAATGCTTCTGGCTTTTTTAGTAGTTAACTGGAAATGAGTCTTAGAAACTCCTATCAAAGGGACTGGGAAGGTGGCTCAGTGGTAGAGCGCTTGCCTTACATGCCTGAGGCCCTGGGTTTGATTCCTCAGCACCACATAAGCAAAAAGAAAAAAGCCGGAAGTGGCTCTGTGACTCAAGTGGTAGAGCTCTAGCCTTGAGCTGAAGAGCCGAGGGAAAGCACCCAGGCCCAGAGTTCAGGCCCCACGACAGGACCCCCCCCCCCAAAAAAAAGAAACTCCTATCAAAGCCAAACTAGCCCTAGGGGCCAGGCTGGTAGCTCATGATATAATCTTAGCTATTCAGAGGGTTGAGTTCTGTGGATCAGGGTTCAGAACCAGCCCCAGGCAAGAAAGTCTGGGAGACTCTTTGTCTCCAATTAACCACCAGAAAATTGGAAGTGGCACTGTGGCTCAAAGTAGTAGAGTTCTATCCTTGAGCAAAAGAGGTCAAAGATAGCACCCAGACCCTGAGTTCAAGCTCCACAACCAACAAAAAGCAAAAACCAGGCTGGCTTTGAACCGAGATCCTCAGCTTTTAGTCTCTTGAGTACAGGATTACAGGTGTGAGCCACCAGTACCTGGCTTTGTAGAGAGAATTTTTTTTTTCTTTTTGCCAGTCCTAGGGTTTGAAATCGGCCTGGGTACTGTCCCTGAACTGCTTTGCTCAAGGCTAGCTCTCTACCACTTGAGCCACAGCGCCACTTCTGGCTTTTTCTGCATATGTGGTACTGAGGAATTGAACTCAGGGCTTCATGCATGCTAGGCAAGCACTCTACCACTGAGCCCCTTCCTAGCCCCAATTTTTTTTTAATTGCAGTTTTTTTTTTATTGTGATTAAGTGAATACATAAATTTTCACAAATTTTACAGTATCATGAGATAGTGATACTTAAAGTCACACATTCTAACCTTCATAGGCCAGCCTTGATTAAAAAAAAACAAACCTCAAAATATATATCTTACTGTCTAAAGAAAAATGTACTCATCTGACTTACGTAACTGTAACCCCTCTACATCATTTCTATATAACAATTTAAAAAAACTTTAAAAATAATGTCTTATGATTCTTACAGCTAAGCAACCTTTCCAAACTACCCAGCTCACAACTTTTTTTTTTAATGTGGATCTCAAACTGGTGTTCAGATGTGCCAAGTGATTTCTTTTAGAGTAGTGACATCAATGTAAGTTCATATCATCTAGGAATCTTATTACAAAGGAGAATTGGAGTAGGTTGGGGGTGGAGCCTGAGGTTCTGTGTTTCTGACAATTTTCCAGGAGACCTCAGTACAGCTAGTCTAGGGATCATGCTTTCAAACCATAGTTTCATTTACTGTAGAAAAACTTAGCAGATTTTTTTTTTTTTTTTGGTCCGGTCATGGGGCCTGAACCTGGGCCTGGACGCTGTCCCTCAGTTCTTAAGCTCAAGGCTAGTGCTCTACCACGTGAGCCACAGTGCCACTTTTTTTTTTTCTGCTTATGTGGTGCTGAGGAATCGAACCCAGGGCCTCATGCATGCAAGGCATGCGCTCTACCATTGAGCTACCTTCCCAGCCCTTGGCAGATTTTTTTAAACACATGGTAGTAAGCTACCTTATTTATGTTTAGATTTTACTGTGTTCTTTTTAACTTTAGCAGTGGGGCTCCCTCTATTGAACTTATGACCTCACATCTGTAATTAAGTGTTCTGCCATTTGAGCCATGCCTCCCAGCCCAGAAATAAGATTTTAATTCTTTTTTTTTTGGTCCGGTTGTGGGGCCTGAACTCTGGGCCTGGGCACTGTCCCTCAGCTCTTCAGCTCAAGGCTAGTGCCCTACCACTTGAGCCACAGCGCCACTTCCGGCTTTTTTCTTTTTGCTTATGTTGTGCTGAGGAATCGAACCCAGGGCCTCAGGCATGCAAGGCAAGCGCTCTACCACTGAGCCACCTTCCCAGCCCCAAGATTTTAATTCTTTATTTTACTTTTTTTTTTTTTGTTTTTTTACTTATTTTTGTGCCAGTCCTGAGACTTGAACTCAGAGCTAGAGTGCTGGCTTTGAGCTTTTTTTTTTTCTTCTTCTAAGGCTAGCACAGCCACAGCTCCACTTCTAGCTTTTTGAGTAGTTTATTCAAGTCTCACAGACTTTCTTGCCTGGGTTGGCTTTGAACTATGATCCAAAGATCTCAGCCTCCTTCGTAGCTAGGATAACAGGTGTGAGCCACTGGTGCCTGGCTGACTTAGACTATTTATTAGTGTGTGTGCGTGCGTGTGTGTGTGTGTGTGTTGAATTTCATTGTTACTTTATAAATTTGTATCTCTCTTACACTCCTCCCTCTCCTAAAAAATTTACATCCCCAAAAGATTTCCTTGTTTTGTTTTTGTAGATGCAATTTTTCTATTTCTACAGTGTTTGTCACACTTGTAGGCAAGTGCTGTACCACACTCTTTAGTCCAGAAATGGAAATTCTTAAAATGTAATGTTATTGTTACTATTAAGGTGTTGTGTTGTACAGAGGGGTTACCATTCATAATCTAGGTAATGAATACATTTTTTTTCCTGTCTGTTGTGGGGCTTGAAGTTTGGGCCTGGGTGCTGTCCCTCTGTTCAAGGCTAGCGCTTTTACCACTTGAGCCACTTCTGGTTTTCTGGTGGTTAATTGGAGATAAGAGTTTCTTGGACTTTCCTGCGTGGGCCGACTTTAAACCTTGGTCCTCAGATCTCAGCTTCTTGAGTAGTTAGGATTACAGTCGTAAGCCACCAGTGGCTGGCTGTATGGATACTGGCTATATGGGTACCTTTCTGTGATTACTTTTTTCTTTTTCTTTTTGGTTGGTCACATGGCTTGAATTCAGGGTGTGGTCTTTTTGCTTTGCTCAAGGCTAGCACTCTACCTCTTTGAGCCATAGCTCCACTTCTCATGGACTTTCTTGCCTGGGCAGACTTTGAACTGCAGTCCTCAGATCCTAGCCCCCTGAGTAGCTAGGATTACAGGTGTGAACCACAAGTGCCCACCTGTAATCACATTTTTATTGATTGCATAGTTTGTCAAGATGCTGGAGCTCTAAGAATGACCCAGTGCTCCTATTTAGATCTGTGGTGCAACTGAAATATGTAGTATGGGACCCTCTGTGTGTTTGGAGGGGGTGGGGATCATGAGCCAAACCATTACTTAATTCTGTGGAGACAGGAAATGGGGATTGGGAATGGGAAGGAGCTTCAGATGGAGCAGGTGCCTCTGCAGTACTCTGCTGCACAGTTGTGTTGTAACTGGTACACGGCAGCCAAAAGTGATGCTAAAGTTACTTAATCTTTATTATTTATTTACTTTTTTTTGATGGTCTGAGATAGGAGCTCAGTCTTGAACTTGCTTGGTAGGCAAAGGAATCTCACCTAGCCATGCTCCAAGTCCTCATATAATTTAAAGATTAGATTCATGCTAAATATTTTCTTTGAAATTCGACTGATAATTCTGGATAAAGAATCATTTTTTCAAAATAGAGTTCATGTGTAAAAATTGCAGTGAAGTTTTTAGAACATGTTATTTAGTTCCATATTGTATTGAATGCATTTTTTCTGCAGTTGATGTGGTAAATGAAAGTAATGAAATTGGTTGTGAGTTGTAACTGGCATGGTGATGTTAATAAATGCCTGTGGGTGGTATTTGAGAAGTGTTATGTAGTAATTACAATTCAAGAGCCTGAATGGAGTTTTGGTAAATCAATAATGGGAGACTAGTAATTAGAAGTAACGGGCTTTATTCTTGGGAACAGTGATTAGTATGTTGCAGTTAAAAAGTATAGGTTTCTGATTTGTCCTGAAAAACAATCACAAGATCTTTTCATTCAAAAGCTTCACTGTAAGAAGATTAGCATGGACCCTGCTCAAGGATGACAGGCAAATTCGTAAAGCATCTCATATATATTTTTTTTTTTTTTTTTAAAGCTTCCCTGTTGAGCTCTGGGTGTGGTGACAGCGCTTGGGATTTTAAGTTCAAGGGCAACCTGATGACATAAGGAGACCATCTCAAAAAAAAAAGCAACAGCCTCGCTATATTTTTGTCTTGTAAAGTATTAAACTTCAAGCTGAGATGATGGAATTTCTAAAACTTAAAAGTTTTGAGAGATGTAGAAATAAGTGAGCTTCATTTCTGGAGCCACTTTCACTGCGGATACTACAGGAGGGGCCTTTGGACATTTACTGTGCTCCTTTCCATTGTGTTGCCAGTGATCCTAAGCAAGATTTTTTTTTTTTTTTAATTGTGAAAATGCCGTACAGAGGGGTTACAATTACATCGGCAAAGTAATGAGTACATTTCTTTTTTTTTTTTTTTTTGGTCCGGTCGTGGTGCCTGAACTCTGGGCCTGGGTGCTGTCCTTCAGCTCTTCAGCTCAAGGCTAGCACTCTACCACTTGAGCCACAGTGCCACTTCCGGGTTTTTTCTTTTTGCTTATGTGGTGCTGAGGAATCGAACCCAGGGCCTCAGGCATGCAAGGCAAGCGCTCTACCACTGAGCCACCTTCCCAGCCCATGAGTACATTTCTTATCAGGCATTGTTGCTTCCTCCTTTGTTTCCCCTTCCCATCCCTTCCCATCCCCCCCACCCTACCCGCAAGATTTTTTTTTATGGTAATAAAACTTAAAATTTTATGTGTAACTCTGCATAACAAATGTTTGTCTTCATAGCAAAGTGCTTTATTCATTTTTATTATTGTGATATTTCCATATATATGCATATATGCAATGTATATATTTATTTATTTATTTATTTATTTATTTATTTATTTATTTATCCTGGTTCCAGGGCTTGCACTCAAGGTCTTGCACTATTTGGCTTACTTGCTCACAGCTGGTTCTACCTCTTGAGCCACAAGCCACACTTCTGCTCTGCTTTTTGCTAGTTAACTGGAGTTTGACTCCTTCAGACTTTTGTCCTCTGACTGGCTCCAGACACCATCCTCCAAGTCTCAGCCTCTTGAGTAGCTAGGATTACAGGTGTGAGTCACCAGTGCCCAGCTCACTTTGCATTGTTACACCCATGGAAATGAGAAATGCTTCCAGGATACATGAAGTCAGTCTACAGAGACAATAATATTTATTGAGAATTCACCTTGTTCAAGAATTGTGACACAACTTAATTTTTATTCTCAGAATATTTATTGAGTATTCACTGTGTGGTGTGTGTCACTGTTCTAGGAGCAAGAGATGGATGTAGGAAGACAACAAATAAAAGTTCCTGTCCTTGAAAATGAGCAAGTTTATGTAGTTGTATGAACTTATAATTTTTTCCCTACAGTTTTCTGAGTGGTAGAAAAGTAGTTGTATTCAAATTCAGAACAGAATTAGGCTTAAGAACTATTCTCTAGTTCTTCATTTAAAAAAAATGTAGCAATTTTCAAGCATAGTTTTATTTCTCCTTATTGTGATCATAATACTTTCCAGATTTTTCTATTGACCTTTGAGCATGGGCAGAAGCAAAGGGAAGAGTGAAGATGGAGAACTTGTTATGAATGAAGTATGTGGCAGCTGTACAGGAATGCTGTTGGTTTCCCAGAGCCTAGCATATTTCTTTTTGACATTGTTCTGAAAAGTACTGTAAACTTACAGGCAGAAGTAAACAAAGGCAGCCATTTTTGCTACTTACAAAACTTGGAAAGCAAAATAAAATTTGCCAAATAGAGAACAGGCCTAACAGAAAATATGTTATCCTTCAGAAGTTTTTTGGATGAATGCTTTTCTTTTTTTTTTTTTTTTTTTTTTTTTGGTCTGTCGTGGGGCTTGAACTCTGGGCCTGGGCGTTTTCCTTAAGCTCCAGTTCAAGGCCAGTGCTCTACCATTTGAGCCACAGCACCACGTCTGGTTATCTAGTGGTTTATTAGAGATAAGAGTTTCTCGGCTTGGCTTTGAGCCATGATTCTCAGATCTCAGCCTCCTGAATAGCTAAGATTACAGGCGTGACCCACCAGTTCCCAGTGGAATGAATGCTTTTAAAGCTCATAGTCTCATGTGCTTTGGAGGTTAACTTTGATACCCATTTAAAATTCATTAAATCATAAAGGCAGTTTGTTTTAGTTTTAAATGTCAACTATTGACTTGAATTATTCACATATTATTTTGGAACTTTTTTTTTTTGAAGGAGGTTACAAATAGCCTGTCTTGGGCTGGGAAGGTGGCTCAGTGGTAGAGCGCTTACCTTGCGTGCCTGAGGCCCTGGGTTCAGTTCCTCAGCACCACATAACAAAAAGAAAAAAGCCGGAAGTGGCACTGTGGCTCAAATGGTAGAGGGCTAGCCTTGAGCTGAAGAGCTGAGGGACAGCGCCCAGGCCCAGAGTTCAGGCTCCAAGACTGGACCCCCCAAAAAACAAACAAAACCAAACAAAAAAACAAATATCCTGTCTTCAGCATTTCCAGAAATGGCAAACAGAAAATAAAATACTTAGTTTTTATAATTTTATATTTGCTTTATCATTTGAGGTGTCTTTGATGATTAGTTATCAAATGGGAATTTTGCAGTTCTAGATAAACCTAATGATCCCATTTCTTTTTCTTTTTCTTTTTTTGGTCTGTTGTGGGGCTTGAACTCTGGGCCTGGGCAATGTCCCTCAGCTCTTCAGCTCAAGGCTAGCGCTTTACCACAGCGCCACTTCCAGCCTTTTCTGCTTATGTGGTGCTGAGGAAATCAAACCCAGGGAGGGCCTCATGCATGCAAGGCAAGCACTCTACCACTGAGCCACCTTCCCAACCCCTAATGATCCCATTTCTGAAAGCTCTATTCTAGGAAAATGATCTGTATATAAGAATGGGATACACAGCATACAGGGGAGTCTAGCCTTTAATCTCATTTGTAAGTGGAAGGCCCTGAGTTCAAGTCCTATATTGTTTAAAATAAAAATACAGGGCTGAGAAGGTGGCTCAGTGGTAGAGCACTTGCCTTGCATGTATGAACCCCTGGGTTTGATTCCTCAGCACCACATAAGCAAAAAAAGAAAAAAACCGGAAGTGGCACTGTGGCTCAAGTGGTAGAGTGCTAGCCTTGGGCTGAAGAGCTGAGGGACAGCGCCTGTGCCCAGAGTTCAGGCCCCACGATCGGCCCCCCCCCAAAATAATAATAATAAAATAAAAATATAAAAAAAGAACCCTCCCATTGACAACGAGAAATAGCGTGATAGTGAACAACTGATCATGGATTATTTTTTACATTTTCATGGACTTTTCCTCTGTAAAAGAGCATCTATTTCAAGACCTTTTTTTTTATAATTTACAAAGGGGAATTGGGATGGGTGCCAGTGGCTCATGCCTGTAATCCTAGCTGAGGATTGCAGTTTGAAGCCAGCCTGGGCTGAAAGTGAAGCCCTGGCTCAAAGTGGTAGAGTGCTAGCCTTGAGTGAAAATGCTCAGGGACAGCACCCAGGCTCTGATTTCAAGCCACATGATTGACAAAAAAAAAGGGGAATTGTCCTTAAGATCCTTCAAGTAATAGCCGTTCTTTTCCATTTGTTGCAGGTGGTACGGTTGTGTCAGAACCCAAAGCTGGCGTTAAAGAATAGTCCACCTTATATCTTAGACCTGCTGCCAGATACCTACCAGCATCTCCGTACTGTCTTGTCAAGATATGAGGGGAAGATGGAAACACTTGGAGAAAATGAATATTTTAGGGTGTTCATGGAGAATTTGATGAAGAAAACTAAGCAGACCATAAGCCTCTTCAAGGAGGGCAAAGAAAGAATGTATGAGGAGAATTCCCAGCCTAGGTAATGGAGAAAAATACTACACAAATATTGATGCAGGTCTGTGCTTGCCTGGAGTTGGCTTGAGTTTTATTTTAACTGTAGTGAAAAGCTGACATGATATAAAGATGTGCTTTATATAAAAGGTTACCTTGGTGCACTGCACTGTACCATGCTTAGATGTGCTAGATTTGTTTATCTCTGAAAATAAGTGATTTATACACTCACAGAAAAGGTTGTGCATAGTAGGTCCTTTGGAGAGTCTGAAGATCATGAAAGTTTTTGTGTAGATGGAGAATTTGAAAGAAGATTGCAGTTGAGAATAAATAATAGGTCAGATTTTACTATAGTAGCATATTATGTAAGTTGTAAACATTGAATAAAAGGAAAATAAGCCAATAGATTAGATGACTTTTGTTTGGTTATTTTTATTTATTATATATATTTTGCTAGTCCTGGGTGCTGTCTCTGAGTTCTTTTTGATTAAGGCTGGAACTCTACCACTTGAAACATAGAACTACTTCCAGTCTTTTTTTTTCTGTGATTAATTGGAGGTAAGAGTCTCATATACTTTCTTGCCCAGGCTGGCTTTGAACTGTGATCCTTAGATCTCAGCCTCCTGAGTAGCTGGGATTATAGGTGTGAGCCACCAACACCTGGTTATAGCAAAGTGAAGTGACATTTCTTTTCTTTTTTTTTTTTTTTTTGGTCAGTTGTAGGGCTTGAACTCTGGGCTTGGGCACTGTCCTTCAGCTCTTCAGTTCAAGGCGAGCGCTCTACCTCTTGAGCCACAGAGCCACTTCCAGTTTTCTAGTGGTTTATTGGAGATGACTCTCATGGAATTTCCTCCCTGGGCTGGCTTTGAACTGAGATCCTCAGATCTCAGCCTCCTGAATAGCTAGGATTACAGGCGTAAGCCACTGGTGCCTGGCGACATTTCTTTTTTTTTTTTTTTTGTCGGTCGTGGGGCTTGAACTCTGGGCCTGGGCGCTGTCCCTCAGCGCTTCAGCTCAAGGTGAGCGCTCTACCATTTGAGCTACAGCGCCACTTCCGGTTTTCTGGTGGTTTATTGGAGATAGGAGTCTCACGGTCTCTCCTGCCCGGGCTGGCTTTGAACCACAATCCTCAGATCTCAGCCTCCTGAGTAGCTAGGATTACAGGCGTGAGCCACTAGCGCCCGGCTGTGACATTTCTTTTATAACTAAAATAACTTTCTTTTTTAGGCCATGGGGCTTGAACTCTGGGCCTGGGTGCTGTCCTTCAGCTCAAGGCTAACGCTCTATCACTTGAGCTATAGTACCACTTCCGGTTTCCTGGTGGTTTATTGGTGATGAGAGTTTCACGGACTTTTCTGCCCTGGCTGGTTTGAACTGTGATCCTCAGATCTCAGCCTCCTGAGTAGCTAGGATTACAGGCGTGAGCCACCAGCACCCGGCTTAAAATAACTTATTTTAACTAGAGTAGGTAAAGGCAAATATAAGATATTTAATTCATAACACCCTCCTCCACATGTATGCTAGGCATATATTAGGCATTTAGCTACATAGTACCAATTCACAGTTTATTCCATAAACACTGGAGAGACCACCATGTGTTTTTTTATACTAGTTAAATACTAAAAACTATAGGCTGTCCTACATGTTACTCGTTTGCTTATTGTTAGTTATATACTGGGAAGAAGTTAACTGTGGATGTAATTATACTTGATTTTTTTCCAGTTGGAAATAACTATTAACTCATCTAGAACAAGTAATAAAATGCAAATTTCACTTATATATATTTATGTATATATATATAATTTTTCTTTTTGGCAATTGGGCTTAAACTCATTGCCTGGGCACTGTCTCTGAGCTCTTCTCAAGGCTAGTGCTCTACCACTTTGAGCCACAGCTCCATTTCCGGTTTTCTGGTGTTTAATTGGAGATAAGAGTCTCATAGACTTTCCTGCCTTAGCAGGCTTTGAAACTGTGATCCTCATATCTCAGCCTCCTGAGTAGCTAGGATACAGGCATGAGCCACCAGCGCCTCGCTTCCACTAAGATTTTTTTAGTGAGTAATTTACTTTTGAGGAGTGATTTGAGTTGAGGACCAGTACCTAAATGGTGTCTGTGTAGTTGACTAATTTGGCTCACTTGGCTTATGTGTTGACAGCTTGGTGTCACTTAAATTTTTCTCCGTGTCATATGCATGTTGCCTTTACTGTAAGAAATTACTCAGATTTAGTCCATATGTATTATCAGTCTTGTCTTACTGAAAATGTTTTTTGGTGGCAATTCAGAAAAATTTGTGACTTTTCAGGAAGATGTGGAAGGCAGATTATGAGTTTTAGGCCAGCTTGGTCTGCATAGTAAGGGGATCCTGTCTCAAACAAAATGGTTAATAGGATTTTAAAGAAAAAGATGTGTGGGGCTGGGAAGGTGGCTCAAGGGTAGAGCGCTTGCCTTACATGCATGAGGCCCTGGGTTCGATTCCTCAGCACCACATAAGCAAAAAGAAAAAGCTGGAAGTGGTGCTGTGGCTCAAGTGGTAGAGCACTAGCTTTGAGCTGAAGAGTTGAAGGATAGCGCCCAGGCCCAGAGTTCAGGCCCCACGACTGGACCCAAAAAAAGAAAAAAAAGAAAAAGATGTGTTATGAAAAGAGCTGGTGCTAACACTTAAGACACATTGCAGGCTTGAGTGCTCAGAAGGCTTATTTTTGAGTGCACCTGACTCTATTCTCTTGTTTTTTTTCTTTATTTTCTACCATAGCTGAATAGATAGGTCCATACCACCATACCCACTTTTACAAGATTTTCCTCTCTTGTCCCTGTGAAAGAACTAGGAAATTACTATATTCTTTTCAGGTGATTCTTTCTACAGCTTCTGGTATTTTCTTGTGATTTATGCTCATCTAAAGACTTAGAAGTTCCTTTCTGTAGACTTTTAATGTTGGCTCTTTCTGTATACCCTCTCCTCTGTATTTTGCACTATACATACTAGCTTCTCTGGCTTCTCCAGATTTGGAACCAGAATATTAGGTTGCCTGGGCTTCCCCACCCCCTTCCCTCAAGTCTTGGAATTGTCCAGGAGTAAAGTAAGGCAGTCATAGGACTTCTTCATTGGTTGTCCCCTCTGTAGTCACTGCCTCTGTGGCTCATGTCAAGTGTCTAAAAACTTGTTTCATAAGCTTTGTCTAGCATTTTAGTTCTTTTAGATCATGTGGGAAGGTAAGTGTCTCTGTAATTTCATCTTGAATCAAAGCAGAAGTTCAGTCTAGAGCTTAGAGCATTTTCTGTTTCAGATGCAATTAATATTTATCATCTCTTACTTTGTACAAGATATATGTTCATAACTCAGATCTAGTCTTCACTCTGTCATGCTGCATATATTAATGAAACCCTTTACTTACAGTGCCCAACACTTGGGCACTGTATATTTACTGCTGAGAAAAATAACATGGCCTTTGCCCTCTATAAGGACAATATTTTTCACTTTATAGATAGGGAAGTTGGGGGCTGGGAAGGTGGCTCAGTGGTACAGCGCTTGCCTTGCATGCCTGAGGCCCTGGGTTCAATTCCTCAGCACCACATAAGCAAAAAGAAGAAAAAAAGCCAGAAGTGGCACTGTGGCTCAAGTGGTAGAGTGCTAGCCTTGAGCTGAAGAGCTGAGGGACAGCACCCAGGCCCAGAGTTCAGGCCCCACAACCGGACCCCCCCCCAAAAAAAAAAAACAACAGATAGGGAAGTTGAAGCTGAATAAGTAACCTTAGTCTATGTGCCAGTGCCTTAAAAAAAAATCTAACCTTGAAAATGTTACGACCAGAATGACTGTATTTTATTCTCTGCTATAGAAATAGACTTTTGGAAGCCATATTTTTAAAAAAGATTATTAAGTAGTGTGCAAAATAGTTGCAGTTTCCATAAGTTGGGTTGTGAATACATCACATCTTGATCAATGTCACTCCTTCCCTTGTTCATTTCCTCTCTACCCTTTCTATCCTCAAATTAGATAGCTCAGTTTTTTACATATTCTACATTGAATATAATGATTGCATTTGAGGAGGCCACATTTAAAGGATGTCATATCAAATATCAAACTAAATTGGCGAATTTGGGGCCACTCCCTTTTTATGGGTGTTGGGGTTTGAACTCAGGGCCTTGTGCTTCTTTGTCAAGCATTCTACAACTTGAGTCATGCTCCTAGCTCGATTTTGCTTTACTTATTTTTCAGATAGGGCTTTGCAATTTTGTCTGGGCCAAGATATCCTTCCTATGGTTTCCACATAGCTGGGATCGCAGTAGCTATATCACAGTTGCACACTGCTGCTTGTTTGAGCTGGGGCTTTTCAAACTTCATGCCCTTGCTGGCCTCAAACCACAATTTCCCTTCCTCTACACCTCTGTCTTCCCAGTAGCTGGAACCACAGGTGTGAGCTACCACACCTGGCTTTTGACACAAAAATACCAGTGCGGCTTACCATCAGAGTATGTATTCACATAATAAGAGAATTTCACTCCACAGTGTTCTAGTTAGGACACAGGTTGAGTATGTATGGAGAGAGAGAGAATATGGAGATACTGTCCCATGCCTGCCTCTGAATAATGAGCATTAGCTTTTGTAAAACCAGAGTATTATTGAGAAGTAGGCTGTGAATGTCAAGTAGAATGTGCAAAAGTTTTTTTCTAATCACTTTGCTGTAAGAGTGCCAACCTAGAGTTGGTCTACAACCATAATGCTTGTGAGGTCTACAGTTGCATTTAAATTAGAACATTTTAAAGAATGAGCTCAAAAGCTGGCTACAAGAATGTTTTTCTTGCCAGCCTGTAGCATACAAGGCCAACTGAATGCCTCCTAGAGATACATGTTATGAAAATGTTAGCAAAGCTGGCAACTTCAGAAGCATTCTGGCAACTTACTGTTTCTACTTTTTACTTGTATTTGCTATGTATTGAATTTGAAATTTCTTCAGAAAACTCAAATCCTACATACTAAGTTTGTTAAGGAAATGAAGAGCTTCAGTTAGCATTTCGTTCCTCTTTCTTAAGCCCTCCCCTGCCCCTTTTACATGCAAAACACTCAACCGCTTGCTGTGTAATAGAACACATCTATGGTTGAAATTCAAGTTTGAGTATTTGGAGTTAATGCCTCCTAACTTGAATTGTTCTTATTTTTATATTTGTTCTGATTATTTACATAAATAGTTCATTATTTTCTTTTGCTATGAAGTTGGAACTGATAATAGTGCTCCTTTTTCTCCCCTAACTTCACTGGTGTGAGTGTGGTTAAGCCCATCACTTAGGAAAGAAAATCTCCCATTGTTTCTCTGAACAGTGGCCTCATTTCCCTTGATATGAACCTTTGACCTATATATGGCCGAAAAGTGTTTTTTTTCTTCTAGATCAAGGTTTTATATATTATTTTCCTTGCAGACCCATATTGACAAAGCCTCTTCATAGCAAAGTTTTTTAGTCTGGTTTCACTTAATGGTGCACTTACATATCAGAAAATATGTGTGGTGTTGTGTGATGGGTTGAATGTGTACAGAAATATGATGCGGTGCGGGATTGTGGAGCTGGATTGCCTAGATTTATCTCCTCTATTTACTATTTGTATGACCTTAAACAAGGTACTTTTCCCCCCTTTTTGGTAGTATTGAGATTTAAATTCAGGACATGCTCTTGCTAGGCTGTTGCTCTACCAATTGAGCCATGCTCCCAGCTCCTTCATTTAGCTCAGATTTCTCATTTTAAAGTATTTTCATATTGTAACTGTTAATCATTTAATGTAAATATAAAATTACATTGTATCCCATAAGCATATACAATTAAGTAACATTTAGATTGGAGATGTTACTCCAGCTCATGGCTTTAATAGCCAAGAGTGAAAAAGGTAAGCAAGAATAGTGAGAGGGGGGCTGAGAATGTGGCTCAGTGGTAGAGCGCTTGCCTTGCATGCCTGAGGCCTTGGGTTCGATTCCTGAGCACCACATAAGCAAAAAGAAAAAAGCCAGAAGTGTTGCTGTGGCTCAAGTGGTAGAGCACTAGCCTTGAGCTGAAGAGCTGAGGGACAGCGCTCAGGCCCAGAGTTCAGGCCCCACGACTGGACCAAAAAAAAAAAAAAAAAAGAATAGTGAGAGGCTCTGAGTTCAAGCTGCAGTGCTAGCAGTAAACAAATAAGACAAGTGAGCGAATTCCACACTTTTAACCCTAGTTACTCAGGAGGTTGAGACTAGAGGATCATGATTCGAAGACAGATAAGGCAGAAGGTTTCTGAGACATCTCAAAGTATCCAGCAAAGAGCTGGGCTGGCAGTATGCCTCAAGAGGTGTAAAGTACCAGGTCAAGTAAGCCAAGTGACACCCTGAGTTCATACTCTAGTATTGTCCCCCCAAAGTGCTTTTTTTTAGAAATTTTTTTCATAGGATTGTTTTAAAATTAATAAATTAGTAATTAGAAAGCATTTAATATAGTGATTGATTCAGAGAGAGTAGGAGATAAATCTTTGATTAAAGGAAAATTAGATGCCAGGTGTTTGTGGCTCTCACCTGCAATCTTAGCTACTCAGGAGGCTGAGACCTGAGGATCATGATTCGAAGCTAGCTCAGCCAGGAAAGTCAATGACACTTTTATCCCTTATTAACCACTGAAAAAGTCGGAAGTGGAGCTGTGTCAACTGGTAGAGCTCTAACCTTCAGCAAAAGAAGCTCAGGGACAGTGCCCAGGCCCTGGAGTTCAAGCCCCAGGACCGGCAAAAACAAGAACAGGGAAAATTAGAAGCCGAGTACGTATGGCTCATGCCTGTAGTTGTAGCTACTTGGGGCTGAGATTGTTGGGATGGATCATGGTTCAGGACAGTGTAAAAGTTTGTGAGATCCCTTTTCAGCTGCAAGGAAGAATATACCTATGAAAAAGTGTTTTCCAAGAGCTTCACAGCGGAACCAAGCAGGAGAAACATTAGTCAGATGATCAAGATACACTCTTCAGTGATGTCATGTAGTTAGCATGATATGTGATGAAGGGCACTTTGACCTCTTTCCATGAACTGATAACTACCCCGGTGAATACACGAGACGACAAATACATTTGGTAGGGATAGGAGGGGATTGTTGGAGACTCAGTGGGTTGCTACCTTCCCATTTCCTTGGTTAGTTTTATATCCCCTTAAGCTTTATAGTTAACGGTGACTCAGTTAACTAAATGTTCTGGAAGATAAATGGTAGCTATTATTATGTACTGAGGGGTGTGGCTTCAAAAGCTGGATCATGAGTATGCATTAAATATACTTAAGTTCTTAGTATAAAAGGTCATTGATATTTTTAGTTTTATTGACTGAGTAGCTCAACAGTTATTTGAGACAGGGTCTTGCTGTGCAGCTCAGGCCATCCTCAAACTTCATATAGTTTCCAGGATTGACTTGCTCTGGAGATCCCTCTGCCTTGGCCTCCAGTGCTGGGATTACAGGCGTGTACCATCAAGCCTTTTTTCTTAAAAACAGCTTTAGCAGATAAGAGTTAAACAGCACTTCACTGACTTCCTGTGAAATTCTGTTGAAAGAAGTTCCCTTGTATCTATTTTTAAAGCTGGTTACTATGACCAGAGGATGCTGCTGCTACTGAGTTATAAATGTCTTCTTAATATGTTCTCACTCAGTTCTGTGGATGATGCTGGTATTTGTATATGGTTTTTGGCATTTAGCAAATATGAAGAGCAGCACCTAACACTGAAATTGTGTTAGAAAATAAAATACTTCAGAAAACACTAGTTACTTCACCTTTAAGCATCATCACCTAAATATATTTTCAGTTCACATTAACTAAATGGCAAGGAAGGGGTAATACTGTAACCTCATTATGAGCATACAACTCTAAAGTGGTACAATATTTGTGTTTGTTGACCATTGTGTTAAAACTGTTAAGTCACATTGAAATTTTCTGATTGGAAAACAGAATCTTAAGTCTACAAATGCAATTAAAGTGATTTATATCTAGATTTTAAAGATTTTTCTCCAAATTATTGGAAGTCTTCTTCAATGTTGTGGAAATTTTCAGTTATGCAGATTCTTTTGTTTTTGAGAGGTAGCCTAGGCTGGCCTCAAACTCAAGATTCTCCTCTCTGTCTCCTGAAGTGCTGGGACTATAAGCTTGCACCAGCATGCCTAACTAATAGCCTAGATTTTGAAAAAATTTTTATAACCACTGTATACAGAATTACAGTTAACTAAATTGCTGCTTTTAAAAGGAAAGTTCTTTTGCTTTTCTTTGTAAAAATAAAATAAACTTCTTTTGAACTTTTGAGCCATTTTCATATGAGCCTTACATGATTTTTGATGTTCTGTGTTATGTCTGCAAAAATGAAAAATTCTTTTGAATCAGCTATTTCACACATTCTGAGATTGAGCAGGTATCTAGTGTACATACCAAAATTTTAGCTTAACAGATTAACTTTATTTTTCTGACTTCAGATCCAACTATATTTAAATAACATAAAAGCAAGTTTAGCCGGGCGCTGTAATCCTAGCTACTCAGGAGGCTGAGATTTGAGGATCGAGGTTCAAAGCCAGCCTGGGCAAGGAAGACCGTGAGACTCCTATCTCCAGTAAACCACCAGAAATGGGAAGTGGTGCTGTGGCTCAAGTGGTAGAGTGCTAGCCTTGAGCTGAAGTGCTGAGGGACAGCGCCCAGGCCCAGAGTTCAAGGCCCATCACCAACCAAAAAAAAACCAAAAAAAGCAAGTTTATTTAAATTCATAACAGGCAAGAAGAAAATACACTTTAAAAATGACAGTTTTTCACAGTGCAATCTCCCCTTATATAACTAATGTGTACTAATTTAAAAAAAGAAAAAAATGAACAATTTCTGGACATAGCTTCTGGTTCTGGGTCATGTAAGGATGAGCACTAGCTTTCTCATGTCTTTTCCCTTTAATCCTCTTAAGAAAGAGGACTGCTAAAGTTCAGGTTTGCTTCCCAGGTTTTTTTTTTTGTTTGTTTGTTTTTTTGGTTAGTTGTGGGGCTTGAACTCTGGGCCTAAGCTCTGTCCCTTAGCACTTCAACTCAAGGCTAGCGCTCTACCACTTGAGCTACAGTGCCACTTCCTCCCAGTTTTTTTTTTTTTAATAGTACTGAGATTTGAACTCAGGATCTTGTGCTTGCTAGACAGGTGCTCTACTACTTGAGCCATTTACCCTGACCACCTACCTAACCCTGTGTCCTCCTCTCCGCGAGTGCGTGCGTGCATGGGTGTGTTTTGCTAGTCCTGCTGCTGCTTGCTTTTCTTTCTTTCTTTCTTTCTTTCTTTCTTTCCTCTCTCTCTCTCTCTCTCTCTCTTCCCCCCCCCTTTATTCTTTCTTTCTGTCCTGGGGCTTGAACTCTGGGCCTGGGCACTGGCCCTGAGCTTTTTCACTGACGGCTAGTGCTCTACCACATTGAGCCACAGTGCCACTTCTGGTTTTTTGATGGTTTATTGGAGATAAGAGTTTCACGGACTTTGCTGCCTGGGCTGGCTTTGAACCACAATTCTCAGATCTCAGCCTGCTGAATAGCTAGGATTACAGGCGTGAGCCACCTTCTCCGGCCCCTGAGCTTCTTTTGCTCAAGGCTAGGTCTCTGCCACTTAAACCACAGTGTCGTTTCTGGCCTTTTCTGTTTATATGGTACTTAAGGAATCTAAGGCTTTATGCAAGTAAGGCAAGCACTCTACCACTAAGCCACATTCCCAGCCCATGTTTTTTGTTTGTTTTTTGTTTTTTCCTTCCTAGTTTCAAATCAGTGGTTTAGTATAAGCCCATATTGTTTCATAGATGCAGTTAGATCTTTGAGAGTGATTTGCTTTGGCTTCCTCATGTCACATATCTGATACAGTGGAGGCCACAGAGGTATAAGGTAATTGCAGGAACTCAATAAGCGAGTAGATCAGGAAAGGCATTTTAGAAATCTAGTTGTCTTGTGGGGTGGTGCCCTAGGGAGTCATGCATGCTAAGCAAGGGCTCCACCTGCAGTAGACATTTAAGCATCTTGACTGTTCTCTTAAATATGTTTAGACATGCTTGGAGAGAATAAGCTGACCCTGCTTTGTTGAATGGATACTTCATTATTATAAAAATGAAATTTAAAAAAATGTAGCCCTGCCGGGCGCCGGTGGCTCACTCCTGTAATCCTAGCTACTCAGGAGACTGAGATCTGAGGATAGTGGTTCAAAGCCAGCCTGGGCAGGAAAGTCCAGCCTGGGCAGGAAAGTCCGTGAGACTCGATAAGAGTCTCCAGTAAACCACCAGAAGACTGGAAGTGGCGTTATAGCTCAAGTGGTAGAGCGCTAGCCTTGAGCTGAAGACCTGAGGGACAGCGTTCAAGCCCCACCACCACCAACAACAACAAAAAATAAAAATAAAAAATATATATGTATAGCCCTAATGGAGAAAATCTGAGTGAATATATTACTATATTAGATTAATTGTTTTGTAAGTCATCAAGCTACTTTTTTGAAGAACACTTCAATTCATTCTCTTAGTATTCATTCCTTATAGGTACATCTTAAGGGATGAAGCATTCTCATTAACAGAAAAGAATGGTACATTTCAGAACTTAAGCCGTAATAAATGCATTTTTTCGTAGAAAAGGCTCATTTGTGTTCTAATACTATGTTCTTCCTTCCATATTTCCTTTTTCTGTGAAAAACATGCCAAAGTATAGATAATTTTTTTAGTATCTTAAGTAGTAAGTAAATACACTTGTCAAAATTATTTTGAGAGATTTTCTGTTTTTTTTTTATTGTGAAAATACTGTACAGAGGGGTTACAATTACATGGGCAAGGTAATGAGTACATTTCTTATCAAGCATTGTTGCCTCCTCCTTTGTTTCTCCTTCACATCTTCTCTGCCCCCCCCCGAGATTTTCTGTTTATCTCATTCATATATTGCTACTTTTCAACTACTGTCTGACTTGAAATACTGACTGTGATTCCTGTCAAGATAGGTTTACATTTTTAGTTTTGAAATGAAACCAGGAATTACAATTGCCAGTTGAATTTTAGTATACCTGTGTATTGGCATGTCAACCTCAGGTTTTTTTGTGTATGCTTGTGCTGGTCCTGGGGCTTGAACTCAGGGCCTGGGCATTGCCGAGCTGCCCCTGAGTGCTCTACCACTTGAGCCATAGCACCATTTCAGGCTTTTTTCTGAGTAGTTTATTGAAGATACCAGGCTGGCTTTGAATTGCCATCCTTAGATCTCAGCCTCCTGGGTAGCTAGGATTACAGACTTGAGCTACTAGCTCCTGGCCCAACTTCAGTTTTTTATTAGATGAGAGTATACCCAGAAATATATAATAGTAGTACTGTAGGCTTGAGGTACTAGTATTGGCTTTTAGACTTGAACTGGTCACCAGAGGCTCACACCTGTAATCCTAGCTACTCAGGAGGTTGAGATCTGAGGATTACGGTTCAAAGCCAGCCCGGGCAGGAAAGTCCATGAGACTCTTATCTCCAATAAACCACCAGAAAAATGGAAGTGGCATTGTGGCTTAAGAGGTAGAGCACTAGCCTTGAGCTGAAGAGCTCAGGGACAGTGCCCAGGCCCAGAGTTCAAGCCCCACGACCGACCAAAAAAAAAAAAAAAAAAAAAAGATTAAAAAAGAAAAGGAGGGGCTGGGAAGGTAGGTCAGTGGTAGAGTGCATGCCTTGCAAGCATGAGGTCCTGGGTTCGATTCCTCAGCACCACATAAACAGAAAAAGCCGGAAGTGGCTCTGTGGCTCCAGTGGTGGAGCACTAGCCTTGAGCTGAAGAGCTGAGGGACAGCGCCCAGACCCAGAGTTCAGGCCCCATGACTGGCCCCCCCCCAAAAAAAAATTATACTGCATATAGGGAAGCCATGAGAAAAAGAGGAAGATGGAAGCAAGAGAGTTAGATGAAGTAACTTAGATGTACGTGGTTAGCATTAAAGGAAGTCCCTCCAACATTATACAGAAAAACAACAACAACTCTACTATTGGCTGCTACTGAAATTCAGGAACAGAAAACTTTCTGCACAACATTTACAAAAATTAAAGTTTTGGGACTGGGAAGGTGGCTCAGTGGTAGAGCGCTTGCCTTGCATGCCTGAGACCCTGGGTTTGATTCCTCAGCACCACATAAGCAGAAAAAGCCAGAAGTGGTGCTGTGGTTCTAGTGGTAGAGAGCTAGCTGAGTGACAGTGCCCAGGCCCAGAGTTCAGGCCCCAAGACCGACCTCCCCCCCCCAAAAAAAAATTGAAGTTTTGTTTCTTTGTGGATCTTTTTTTGACAGTCCTAGGGTCTGGGCACTGTGCTTGAGCTTTTGCTCAAGGCTAGTGGCCTACTACTTGACCCATAGCACCATTTCTGGCTTTTTTCTGAGTAGTTTGTTGGAGATAAAGAGTCTCACAGACTTTTCTGCTCAAAGTGGCTTCAGACTGTAATCCTTAGATTTCAGCCTCCTGAGTAGCTAGGATTACAGGTGTAGTCACCAGCTCCTGGCTTTCCTTTGTGGATCTTTGAAGAATTGTTAGAACACATTATATGAATTGAAGTAATGATTATAGTTTTGAAAAATACTGCTTATGTTATACTAAGCTCAAATAAGCCCACCAAGGTTCCTTGGTCTCTTTAGATACTAAGACAGATTCTGCCTTTCACATTGTAGATACTGAGCTATAAGCCTGAAGCTTTAAAATGTTATTGAACAGAATTTCTATTAAGAGCTATTACAACGTACTCTGACAATAATTATTTCCTGTTACAAAGTGTGATGCTTACAGAGCACATTTTTGGTTTTAAGATATGTATACTGGCTCGTGGGGGGATGTGAAGTTGAGTAGGAGCCTGTCTTAAATTGATCTTCAGGAACTATTTTAGTCAGCACTTTAAACTACATTTAGATATCTAGTGCTATATCCTTGAGGTCAATAACTTCCTTTTTTGCAGCTTACTTTACAGATTTATAAAAGCTTTCTGTCCATTGTTTTTTGGTATGTATATTCTGTGTGATCCAGCATTGTACAAGATACCTGGTAGATTATCAGTGGACAGTTATTTGAAGAGCTGTGTCACACTTACATGTGATATAGCTTGGTTAGTCGAAACCTCAATCCTTGGCCACACTTCAGACTCACCTTTAAGATGAACATACCAGAGAGGCCTGTAAGCCTGTAAGCTTCATTGCTCTTCCTTCCCTATTTTCCCCTCCCCCCCCCCTTCCTCCCCATTCCTAAAAGAACTTGACTTTACTGTCTGATAAGAATGTAAATGCCTTTTTTTTTTTCTTTTGGTTTTAGGGCTTGGACTCTGGGCCTGGGGGCTGTCCCTGAGCTCTTCGGCTCTAGGCAGTGCTCTTACCACTTGAGCCACAGCTCACTTCTGGCTTTCTGGTGGTTAATGGGAGATAAGAGTCCCACAGACTTTTCCTGTCTGGGCTGGCTTTGATCTGTGATCATCAGATCTCAGCCTCCTGAGTAACTAAGATTACAGGTGTGAGCTACCAGTGCCTGCCTTGTAAATGCCATTTTTAAAAAACTAGGAATTTTGTTTTGTTCACTGCTTTATTCATCCCCAGAACCTTGTGTGTAATAGGCAACAAGTTTTCTGAAGATATAATGAAGGTTAGAAAATGTACCAAATGTCTGGAAGAATATAAATACAAATCAGAAAGGAAGGCAGCCTTTGTGAACACAGATAACAGTGCCTTAAGTTCAAGCCTCTGCTGGCACCAAAAGGTGGGGTAGGCAGAAGGTGTGGCTTAAGTGATAGAACTGTATTGCAAGTAAGAGGCCCTGAGTTCAAACCTAAGTGTCACCACTGACTCAAAACAGACAAACAAAAAACCCCAAAACCATAATTCAAATGTAGGGTTGAAAATGTTGTCAGCAAACTTTTTTTTTAATTATTTTTTGGTACATCCTGGGGCTTAAACTCAGGGCCTACACACTGTCCCTGAGCTTCATTTTGCTTAAGACTAGCACTTGACCACTTGAGCCACAGTGCCACTTCCAGCCTTTTCTGTGTATGTGGTACTGAGGAATCAAACCCAGGACTTCATGCATGCTAGGCAAGCACTCTACCACTAAGCCACATTCCTACCACTCTTGGCAGTAAACTTGACAAATGAGTTAGATAAGCAGAACAAGGGAAATGGAAGCCAAGATGACTCTTAGGCTTTTGAATTTGTGGCAAGTAAGGCATGCTGTAATTCAATACAAGAGCATGGAGGAAGAACAGATTTGAGAAAGAATATTAATTTAATTGTGAACATATTTTGAGGTGGGGAAGTATGGCAGGTAGTTAGAAAGCTACCAGGGCACAGATTTGAGAATTATTTGCGAAGTGTATTTTGAAGACCTGAGATTGCAAAGGAATATGAGACTATGAAGAGAAAGAATGGGAAAATGGCAGAGAGCATGTTCTTAGGAAGTATAGCTTAAAGTGATGGGGGGTGGGGAGTGGGGAGCCAAAGAAACAAAAACCACAAGTAGAATTAAGAAAAGACAACATTGGTAAAACCAGGTAAAGATTCTCATGAAGAAGGAAGGTTCAGATCTGTTCAGTTTAGAAGGGACTCTGTAATCTCGAAGTGTGTGATAGGCAATTGTTCCTCAATATTTTGAGGAACTTCATAAAGATCTTCTCTAGGTTATTATATCTAATACAGTATAAATATAATTTTTGGTATTCTATATTGGCCAAGGAATGACAAGGAATAAAAAGTCCATATGTGTTCAGTAAGACATATTTTCCTGAATGTTTTTTTTTATTCATTGATTGAATCTCCATATAGAACCCTCTGATAGGAAGGCTGAATATATATATTATCCTCATAAAATATGATTCTCTAACATTGCTTAGCATTGTTCTTTAAATGTCATAATTTCTCAGTCATTCAGGCTATCTTATGAAACCATGCGATCTTTAAGAATTAAGCTTTACCTGATAAGTGGATGATAAATCCAAAATGTTAGGTGATATGACAAAACTAACAGGACTTAAGAAACAAAGAACTCCCACTCATCTGGTTGAACCACTACCAAATATCCCCATGCTGCTGATCACATATATGGTATATAACATGTGAGCACCGTTATATATTACAGACTGTGATAGACAATTTGCTCCAGGAAAGTTAGAATGAACTTGTGACTTTAAATGAGCATCATTATTCCACAATACTGTGAATTTCTGGAAATTAAGTAATCACTTAATCACAATCAAAAAAAAAAAAAAGAACCTTGGGGAAGGGAGGGAGGGAGGGGATGGTAGGGGGAAAACAATGGAGGGGGTAACAATGTTCAAGAGGAAGTGTACTCATTACCTCACTCATGTAACTGTAACCCTCTGTATAGTATCTTTACAATAAAAAAATTAAAAAAAAATAAAAAATAAAAATAAAAAAAAGGCATTTAGTCTACTTCCAAGAGTTCTTAAAGTGACAATGATAAAAAAAAAAGAATTAAGCTTTAGCAGGTTATTATATGAATAACTGAGCTTCAAGTTAGCATCCTGCTAATGACTTGAAAGTAAACTCACTGGGAGTAAGTTATGTTTTGCTGGTCCTCTAGAATCAAACTCAAACCCAGGGCTTCATGTTTGAATGAGTACTCATTGAGCAGTACGCCTAGCCCTGCGAAGTTTCTTGATCTTATCTGCATGTGTTTTCCCCTTTAGTTAACGGTAAAACCCCTAGCCAGCAATAATCAAAGGATTTCTCATTGCAAGGAAGAAAACAGGAGGGGTAGGAGGAGTGCATGTGTTTTTATCAAGTTATGTATTTATCAACTTGAAGATAACTTTGTGTATGTGTGTCCTAGTGCTAGACTTTGGGGTATAGGCACTCACTGTCCCTTAGCTTTTTTTTTTTTTTTTGGGTGGGGGGGTCCGGTTGTTGGGCCTGAACTCTGGGCCTGGGTGCTGTCCCTCAGCTCTTGAGCCACAGCGCCACTTCCGGCTTTTTTCTTTTTGCTTATGTGGTGCTGAGGACTTGAACCCAGGGCCTCAGGCATGCAAGGCAAGCGCTCTACCACTGAGTCACCTTCCCAGCCCCCTCCCTTAGCTTTTTTATTCAAAGCTAGTTTCCTACCACTTGAGCCACAGCTCCACTTCCAGCTTTTTGGTGATTAATTAGAGATGAAAGTCATAGACTTTGAAGCATAATCCTCAATTTTAGCCTCTTGAGTAGCTAGGATTATAGGCAAGAGCAATCCTCACCTGATTAAGAATAACTTTTGAAGGCTGGGCACTTGTGGCTCATGCTTGTAAGATATGAAGCTGGGCACTGGTGACCCTGTAATCCTAGCTACTCAGGAGGCTGAGATCTGAGGACCATGGTTCAAAGCCAGCCGGGGCAGGAAAGTCTGTGGGACTCTTTATCTCCCATTAACCACCAGAAACTGGAAGTGGAAAACCAGAAGTGGCATTGTGGCTCAAGTAGTAGAGTGCTAGTCTTGAGTTGAATTGTTCAGGGACAGCACCCAGGCCCAGAGTTCAAGCCCAACAACCACCACCAACAAAAAGTAGAAACATGATCTGTGTTAGATTGGTAGTCCAGTGTCTTTGTAATCATATTGAGTTGGGCGACTGTGGGGAAAAGTTGATTAATTGTCTGGAACCATGACCTTCTCAATCTTTGCCTCCCAAGGATCAGGAATAACAAGTGGGCACCACTGCACTCACCTATTGGCTGTAAAGAGGTCATGTATATGCCCTGGCTGGCAGGCTCAAATCACGATATACCTGAGTTCAGCCTCCCAAATAGGTAGCATTACAGCCCTGAGCCACCCACCTGGTACCCATCTAGGCTTAGGAATTTAAGGTTAAATACAAGACTGAGGGTGGTTTTTTTTTTTTTTTTTAAATTAAAACATCTAAGCCTCGTGCTGGTAGCTCACGCCTGTAATCCTAGCTACTCAGAAGGCTGAGATCTGAGGATCACAATCAAAAGCCAGCCTGGACTGGAAAGTCTGAGAGACTCTTATCTCCAGTTAAGCACCAGAAAACCAGAAGTGGCACTGTGGCTCAAGTGAGCCCTTGCCTTGAGCTGAAGAGCTCAGGGACAGTGCCCAAGCCCAGAGTTCAAGCCCCTCGAACGACAAAAAATAAATAAAACATCTAGAATGGGGAAGTAGGTAACCTGGTAACTGCAACAGTATTTATTGTGTTTAATTATGTTTGCATCTTTTGTCTGAGGGTTGAGCAAAACAATTTTCTGAAGCTCCTATTTAAATAAGGACAATATCAACAACATATTTTCCCTTCTCTCTTCTATAGTTCTGTGTATCTGAATAATCTTGGCTAGAAAATATGTTTGGAGAACTTCTTACTAAATTAATTTTCTTGTTTATATTACTTATATATCATGGTGAATTTAGTGTATTTAAAACTAAAATGGGCTTGTTTAATTATTTTATTTCTGATTATTTGTAGGCGAAATCTAACAAAACTGTCCCTGATCTTCAGTCATATGCTGGCAGAACTAAAAGGCATTTTCCCAAGTGGACTCTTTCAAGGAGACACATTTCGGATCACTAAAGCAGATGCTGCAGAATTTTGGAGAAAAGCTTTTGGGGAAAAGTAAGTCTAAATGATCACTTACTTGAACATGAAAAATTAAAGCTTACAAGTTTTTTTTAGAGAGTCTTAATTCATGATATAAGTAAAGACTTTGAGAAAAGTAAACATGCGTTTCCTACCTATGGTAAATACCAACTTCTTGCCCTTAATTTAAAGAATTAAGTTTTGTAAATTTAATTGAAGCTTGTGCTTTCTGATTGACTACTGTTCTTTTCTCTCCCCATCCAGTCTGCTATAAGAGACATTTACCTTTCAAATTATTCATTATTGCAAAACAGTGCTTTGGTGAACAATATCTTAGGGGTTCTTTTGGTCATGGGGCTTGAACTCAGGGCCTGGGTGCTGTCCCTAAGCTCTTTTTGCTTAAGGCTAGCAAGCACCCTGTCACTTTGAGCCACAGCTTCACTTTTGGTTTTCTGGTGGTTGTTTGAAGATGAGAGTATCACAGACTTTCTTGCCTGGACTAGCTTTGAACTATAAATCCTCAGATCTCAGCCTCCTGAGTAGCTAGGATTACAGGGTCACCAGTGCCCAGCTTCATATCTTAGTTTTAGTAAATAAAATTTCTCATTACATACCTAGGAGTGGTATTGCCTAGTTGCTCTCCAAAGAAGTTGTACCAGTGTATATTCCTATCCATAGTATTAGAGTTCCAGGACTAATGGTGCAGCCCGTGGCCTGGCATGTTCTAGGCACTCCATTTACTCCACAGCTCTGCAAAAATAAGAAAATATCTAGCCAGGCACCAGTGGCTCACGCCTATAATTCAAGCTACTCAAGAGGCTTCCATCTGAAGATTTGCAATTTGAAGCCAACTTGGGCAGGAAAGTCCTAGAGACTCTTATCTCCAATTTATAGCCAAAAAGCCCCAGAAGTAGAGCTGTGGCTCAAGTAGTAGAGCACTGTCCTTGAGCATAAAAGGTATGGGACCAGCACCCAGGCCCTGAGTTTCAAGTCCTAGTACCACTTTATATCTGAGGAGAGAGTAATTAGTAATGTAGTTGAGGCTTTAAGGGTGTGGCTCAGTGATAGCTGATAGAGCACACACTTAGCTTGAGACTTTAGTAGGTTCAGTCCTTAACATTATTCCACCCACCCTAACAGAAATCCTGGTTGTGGGGTTATGATAAGATTTAAGTTCAGGCTGGGAAGTTGGCTCAGTGGTAGAGCGCTTGCCTTGCATGCCTGAGGCCCTGGGTTCGATTCCTCAGCACCACATAAGCAAAAAAAAAAAAAGCCGGAAGTGGCACTATGGCTCAAGTGGTAGAGCACTAGCCTTGAGCTGAAGAGCTGAGGGACAGTGCTCAGGCCCAGAGTTCAGGCCCCATGACCGGACCCAAAAAAAAAAAAAGATTTAAGTTCAACTTTATTCCTTTAACTTGATAACAACATTAGAAAAGACTTCAGCTTAGGGACATGTCTTTAACAAGTTCGAGGCCAAGATTATGAGACAGGAAAATTCTATATATGTCTATAATATGTCTTGTTGGCCTTGTTCTTTTTGCTTGAAGAGTTTTTTTCATCTGTCAGTTCTCTCTTCCAGGATCTTGAGTCTATTTCTTCCAGTCTAGCTTGCTAAAAGAACATGGAATGTTTTACATGCTTAATTTAAAGCTGAATGTATAGGTAGTAAAGGTCTAGCCACAGATCCCACATTTTTCATATAGTATAAGGATAACCTCAACTCTTTCTGCTTCTCTAACAGAAATGTCTGAAGAAAGATGTGAAAGGGGATTAATTTATGATACTCTGCTAAAAAATAGTGGAACTTCTTTGTTATTCACTTGTTAGAAAGTTAAGAAATAATACTATTTAATCCCTTCTTGCTATTCTCAATCCAACTATATAACAGCTCCTGTAAGAGAACCGAAATATTGTGAGCTTAATCTGGCCTTTTTTTCCCTTTGATTATAGCAGTGCCTAGAATGATCTGCTCTCTTACTTTGTGCCTTCTCTCTCATTCCACCCCCCCAACCCCACCCTAGGACAATAGTCCCTTGGAAGAGCTTTCGCCAGGCTCTACATGAAGTACATCCCATCAGTTCTGGGCTGGAGGCCATGGCTCTGAAATCCACTATTGATCTGACCTGCAATGATTATATTTCAGTTTTTGAATTTGACATCTTTACGCGACTCTTTCAGGTAGGATACTAAAAACGAACTTCTGCTGATATTTGAAGAGGAAGATTTTATTTAAAAAAAAAAAAAAGCATTTAGGATTTTGTCTATGGCACAAGTATTTTAATTCATTTTAGAAATTATAACTAAAAAAAGAATATGAAGAAATCTCTATATATTCATTTATTTAATCTAAAATGGAAAAACCATTTTTAAAAGTCTATATGACCTGCTTTTACCCTTCCTATCTTTCTTTGTTATTGAGTATCCTTCTTTTGTATCTTTTTTTTCCCCTTTTTTTGACCTTCCTGGGGCTTGAACTCAAGTCCTGGGCACTGTCCCTTAGCTTCTTTGTGCTCAAGGCTAGCACTATACCACTTGAACCACAGTGCCACTTCCAGCTTTTTCTTTTTTTTCTGGTCATGAGGCTTGAACTCTGGCCCTGGGTGCTGTCCCTGAGCTCTTCAGCTCAAGGCTAGCACTCTGCCGCTAAAGCTATAGCACCACTTCCAGTTTTCTGGTGGTTAATAGGAGATAAGAGTCTCATGGATTTTGCTGCCTGGGCTGGCTTTGAATGTCGATCCTCAGTTCTCAGCCTCCTGAGTAGCTAAGATTACAGGCATGAGCCATGAGCACCTGGCTCACTTCCAGCTTCTTCTTAGTGGTTTTTTTGGAGATAAGAGTCTCACAGATTTCTGCCGTGGGTTGGCTTGAATATGGTCCTCGGATCTCAGCCCTTTTAGTAGCTAAGATTACAGGCATAAGCCACTGATGTGTGGCTCTTTTGCATTATGTTAATGGTTATACAATTACCATAAAATATATGCAATTTGTCCATTTTCTGTTATTGAATATTGATGTATGTTTGTACTTTTTTCCTATTTTATTGAAGTGCTGGAGATTTCAAAATCTCATTTGGTTTGTCCTTTAGTCATATTTTTTCCCAATATATTTATATTAATTTGCATAAACATTTATTTGGAACTTAATTGCACATGTAAGCCTTATTCTGTTTTTCTGGTTTTCATTTGTCATTGTTTTTATTTTTTTATTTTTTATTTTTTACAATATTCTTTTTTTATGATCAAATTTAGGTGTTTATTTGCATTCACATTTTTTTGAGGAGGGGGGGGATCTGGTCATGGGGCCTGAATTCTGGGCCTGGGCTCTGTCCTTCAGCTCTTCAGCTCAAGGCTAGTGCTTTACCAGTTGAGTCACAGCACCACTTCCGGCTTTTTTCTTTTTGCTTATGTGGTGCTGAGGAATCAAACCCAGGGCCTCATGCATGCAAGGCAAGCGCTCTACCACTGAGCCACCTTCCCAGCCCCGTCATTGTTTTTAGACTTACTACTGTTGGTTAGAGTTGTAGTCTGATTTATTGAATTTTAATGTAAAGTTTCTTCTTATAAAATATACATTTTTCTTGCCTGACCAGAATTTTTATATCTTAACCATCATTTTCTTGCCTTGAAGTGACAATATACTTGATACTGTGATAATAAATTGAGAACTTAAAATTGAAAGTTGAAGCTTTTTTTTTTTGCTATCCATTGCTCTGAGGCTGCTTGAATGTCTTGGGGCAAATGGTCTGTGGTTGATCTTTTGTTTCTTTAGCCCTGGTCCTCTTTGCTCAGAAATTGGAACAGCCTCGCTGTAACTCACCCTGGCTACATGGCTTTTCTAACATACGATGAAGTGAAAGCCCGGCTTCAGAAATTCATACACAAACCTGGCAGGTTAGTATCAGTAAGCAAAATGCTCAGTTTTTTCTCTTGTGTCTTCTGCTAGAGTGTTTTTTCCCCCTCTTTTTTATTCTTTTCTTTCTGCTAGAGTTGTATTTGTTTTCTAGTGGCCAAGATTTTGTAGATTAGTTGTAGTATATTTTGTTAGTATAGTTGATGTCTCTATCAGAAACATTGCTCACTGAAATCCTGAGATTTGATAAGTACTTTAAATTTTAGTCACTATAAAATAGAGCTTATAGCTGGGTTTACATATTGGCTCACACCAGTGGCTCACACCTATAATCTTAGATATTCAAGAGTCTAAGACTTGGAGGATTTTAATTTGAAGCCAGCTGGGGCAGAAAAATCCACAGGACTCTTTTTCTCCAGTTAATCAGCAAAACTAGTAGCATGGCTCAAGTGATAGTACAATAGCCAGACAAGGAAGCTGAGAAGTGGAGTCCGAGCACAAAAAACAATCAAAATGAGGTTTATGGACTAGGAATGTGTCTTAGTGGTAGAGTGCTTGCCTAGCATGCATGAAGCCCCAGGTTTGGTTCCTCAGTACCACAGAAACAGAAAAAGCAGGAAATGGTGCTGTGATTCAAGTGATAGACTGCTAGTCTTGAGCAAAAGAAGCTCAAGGACAGTGCCCACACCCTGAATTCAAGCCCCAGGACTGGCAAAAAATAAATATAAAAAGGTTTATGCTGGATGCAGCATTACATGCCTGTATAATCCCAGCACTAGGGAGGCTGAGGCAAGAGGATATTTAAGATTAATGGGATGCTATCTTGGAAGAAAGAAAAGCTGGGCGCTGATGGCTCCTGCCTGTAATCTAGCTACTCAGGTAGCTGAGATGGGAGGATCACAGTTGAAAGCCAGCCTAGGCAGGAAAGCCTGTGAGACTCTTTTCTCTAATTAACCACCAGAAAACCAGAAGTAGACGCTGTGGATCAAAGTGGTAAAGTGCTAGCTTAAGCAAAACAGCTCAGGGACAGTACCCATGCCCAGAGTTCAAGGCCCAGGACAGAAAGGGGTGGGGGAGGCGGAGGGAGAGATCCTTTACTTCTGTTCTAGAGTCATTGGGGATGTTATCTGTCTGGGTGAATGAGGGATTGAGCCAGGCTGTAGTGTGTTGAACACTTACAATCTCCCCCTAAAGTCTTATCTCTCATCTTCAGCCTGTTGAAAATGTGACTCTTCTTTTTTTGTCTGTTGTGGGGCTTGAACTCAGGGCCTGGGCACTATCCCTGGGAGCTCTTTTGCCCAAAACTTTGAGCCACAGGTTTTTGAGAGGCTATTGGTGATAAGAGTCTGATGGGGACTTTTCTGCCCAGACTGGCTTTGAACTGTGATCCTCAGATCTCAGTCTCCTGAGTAGCTAGGATTACAGGTGTGAGTCTCCAGTGCCTAGCAAGAAGTGACTCTTGATGGTCCTATCAGTTTTTTGTCATTCTCACCTAATACCAACACATATTTTAAAACTTTTCTTAATCTCTGTTCTCAGTTACATCTTCCGGCTGAGCTGTACTCGTCTGGGTCAGTGGGCTATTGGATATGTCACTGCTGATGGGAACATTCTCCAGACAATTCCTCATAACAAACCTCTCTTCCAAGCACTGATTGATGGCTTCAGGGAAGGCTTGTGAGTACCACTGCTTATCATCTTCTGCAAGAGTCTGGGGATTTAGAGACTCTAGCCACTTCATCATTATTCTATTTCTTATTCAGATTAAGATTCATTTTATTTTTTTGTCAGTCATGGGGCTTGAACTCTGGGCTTAGGCACTGTCCCTCAGCTCTTCAGCTCAAGGCAAGCGCTCTACCACTTGAGCTACCGTGCCACTTTGGGTTTTCTGAATGTTTATTGGAAATAAGAGTTTCATGGACTTTCCTGCCCGGGCTGGCTTTAAACCTCGATCCTCAGATCTCAGCCTCCTGAGTAACTAGGATTACAGGCGTGAGCCACTGGTGCCCAGCATCAGCTTTATTTTATAGAGATTCGGTAAGTGAATTTTCTCTGTTGCTTTAGTTACTGCCATGAGTACATTTTATCTTTCTCCTTTTCCAAATTATTAACTTCCTTTTAAGTTTGTATGAGGTTTGAAAATGTATAGTTACCAGGAAATATTACCAGGTATTAATCAATCTGATAGTGCTTAGATGTTCTTAATGACAGCAGGTTTCAGTGGCCTTCATCTTAATTTCATTTAGGTTGAGTAGCTTTGCTGGGCTTTTGTCATAATATATGCAGATACTTTATTTCAGAATTGCTGTTCATGTGAGAATTCAAATTATCAGTCAGCAAGCAATGAAAATAAGGAGTGAAGCCAGGTGCTGGTGGCTCACGCCTGTAATCCTAGCTACTCAGGAGGCTGAGATCTGAGGATCAAGGTTCAGAGCCAAACGGGGCAGGAAAGTCCATGAGACTCTTATCTCCAATAAACCTCTAGAGAACAGGAAGTGGTGCTGTGGCTCAAGTGGTAGAGCGCTCCCCTTTGAGCTGAAGAGCTGAGTGCAGAGTTCAAGCCCCACAACAGAAAGGAAGGAAGGAAGGAAGGGAAAGAAAGAATTGAAAAGAAAGAAAATACGGGCTTATCAGAAAACTAGTTTGTGTTTTGAAATGATTAGGAAAATTATCTTTTGTTTTACATCCTCTTCTGTGGTTGGATGGTAGTTGAATGGGGTACTGCCTTAGCTGTCAGAGCAGTTAGATCTAGACACTCCTTGATTATTTAATGATTGTCTCAGTGGCTTCATTTGTTCTTGTCACAGTATCTTTAAGCTGGGAGCTGGTGGCTCATGTAATCCTAGCTACTTAGGATACTGAGATCTGAAGTTTGCCTTGTGAAGCCAGCCCAGGCAGAAAAGTCCCTGTGAGATGCTTATCTCCAATTAACCACTCAAAAATCGGAAGTGGAGCTGTGGCTTAAAGTGGTAGAGCACTAGCCTTGAGCAAAAGAGCTCAGGGACAAGCACCCAAGCCTAGAGTTAAAGCCCCACAATAGATGAAAAAAAACAAAACAACAAACTTGTGTTAGCAACAATATGCAGACTGTGGGATGATGTAGAGCATGCCTACAATCCCAGCATTCTGAAGGCTGAAGCTGAAGGATCTTAAGTTCAGGTTCAGGGTTAGCTGGGAGCCACTACCTAGCAAGATCCTTTTTTTTTTTTTTTTTTGGTTGGTCATGGGGCTTAAACTCTAGGCCTGGGCGCTGTCCCTGAGCTCTTCAGCTCAAGGCTAGTGCTCTACCACTTGAGCCACAGTGCCACTTCTGGCCTTTTCTGTTTATGTGGAATCAAACCCAGGGCCTCATGCATGGGAGGCAAGCACTCTACTGTTGAGTCACCATCCTAGTCCCTAGCAAGGCCCTTTCTTAACAAAACGAAACAAACAAACAAAAAAAATCCATACCACCAAATTAAGTTTAAATTAAGAATTTGTACTTTATGATCATCTGTTTCATCCATTGATTTAATTAGGGATTACACCGAATGTTGGTGGCTCAGCCTGTAATCCTAGCTACTCAAGAGGCTGAAATTTAAGGATCACAGTTCAGATCCAGTCCAGGCAGGAAACTCTGTGAGACTCTTTATCTCCAATTAACTACCAGGAAATTGAAGTGGTGCTGTGGCTCCAAGTGGTAGAGTGTTAGCCTTGAGTGAAATTTCAGGGACAGTGCACAGGCTCTGAGTTCAAGCCCTATGACTGACACCCCCCAAAAAAAATTTTTTTTAATTACAATAAATAAGGGGTTAGTAAACTATGGTCCATGGCCTTTCTGCAAGCCCAAGGTAGTTTCCCCAAGGTGGTTTTGCTTTGCTTTATATTTTTTAAATATGTTAGATATCATTTGTCTGTATTAGTAAGCATTTATAAATTGATGTTAAAAGAATTCCAAGGTTGGTTACTCTTTTTGTAGCTATTTGTTTCCTGATGGAAGAAATCAGAATCCTGACCTGACAGGCTTATGCGAACCAACTCCCCAAGATCATATCAAAGTGACACAGGTGAATTTTGTCTTACAATATGGCCATATCACCAGAGCCAAACTTTTGAGTATACTTACAGAATTGACTATAGTTTCAGTGATTAGAACTCTCATTCTAAACCATTGCTTAGGTTAGTGAATTTCTTTGTGTGTGTGGATTTGTGGGGGGGAGACAATCTTTTAAGCTGTGTGACTTAAAGACAAGACTGGATACTTTCTCGTTTAATAAAGGTACAGTGACCACAGCTATGATATTTTTATTTGAGTAAAATTTATGTAGAAAATAGTCTTTAATTTTCTTATTAGCATTTACAGTTACTGTCATTGATTCATTCCTGTATTCAACAAACTATCTCTTTTTTTAAATCAAAGGAACAATATGAATTATACTGTGAGATGGGATCCACCTTCCAACTGTGTAAAATATGTGCTGAAAATGATAAGGATGTAAAAATTGAACCCTGTGGACACCTCATGTGCACATCCTGTCTTACGTCCTGGCAGGTATGGGTCTAAACCATGTGTTTTCTCTCTCTGCTATATAATTTCACTGAAGAATTGGGTATTGTATATTCTTTGTAGATATAAAGGTTGGTCTGGTTTAAAATCTTATCTCCATCCCTACCTTCCTTATTTCTTCATTCCTGTCCTCTCTTTCTTTCTCTCCTCCTTCCTTTTCCTCCTTTTCTCTCTCATTCTTTTATTTTTTCCTTCCTTCTTTTCCTAGTCCCCCTTTCTTTCACTGAAGTTTGATCCCAAGACCTAGAATGTACTGAACACATCCACTGAGCTTATATCTCTAGCCTGTTAATTCCATTTTTCTAAATATATTTTATTGTCATCTGTGTCCTCTACAGGAATCAGAAGGTCAGGGTTGTCCTTTCTGCCGATGTGAAATCAAAGGTACCGAGCCTATTGTGGTAGATCCGTTTGATCCTAGAGGAAGTGGCAGTCTACTGAGGCAAGGAGCAGAAGGAGCTCCCTCACCAAATTATGATGATGATGATGATGAACGAGCTGATGATTCTCTCTCCATGATGAAGGAATTGGCAGGTGCCAAGGTAAGACTGAATTTTGAACTCAGGGCCTAGGCACTGTCCCTTTTTATGTACAAGGCTAGTGCTCTACCATTTGAGTAACTGCACCACTTCCACTTCTGAGTATATTGGAGATAAGAATCTCACAGACTTTCTTTCCTGGGCTGGCTTGGAGCCTTGATCCTTAGATCTCAGCCTCCTGAATAAGCTAGGATTATAGGTGTGAGCCACCGGTGCCCAGTGACTGAAATGTTTTTAAGGGCTGGGAATGTAGCTCAGTAAAGTGGTTGACTAGGTTAGATGAAACTCTAGATCAGATCATCCACACTACAAAAAAAAAAAAAAATTAACATATCCATAGGGGGAAAAATTGGATGTCTACACCCAAAATTATTCACTATATTTCCAAAGAGAAATTCAGAAGACTGATTTTGTGGAATACTCCTATTCGAATTTTTTTAGCTTCCTTTTTTTTTTTTTTGGTTGGTTGTGGGGCTTAAACTCTGGGCCTGGGCTCTGTCCCTCAGCTCTTCAGCTCAAGGCTAGTGCTCTACCACTTGAGCCACAACCCCACTTCCAGCTTTTTCTGCCTATGTGGTGCTGAGGAATCGAACCCAAGGCCTCATGCATGCAAGGCAAGCACTCTACCACTGAGCCACCACTGAGCCACCTTCCCAGCCCCCCCTTTAGCTTTCTTAAGTATTCAAATTTTTAATAATTAAGATCTTGCAAGATGCTTATTGCCTAAATAAATGTTCAGTGTAGAATGTTATATGAGATCAAATCTCTTAGGCAAGTCTCAGGAGCTGTTATTTGGGAAGAGAATGTGGATACAGGTGAAACTCTATTCAGCACAAGGGATATAGATTAAATGCTGTTTGAGGTTGTTAGGTATGTACTGTTTAAATGCTGTAGTCATTTAGATGAAGGAAATTAGCACTTCCTCTAGATGAGTAGAAATTCAAAGAGAATAAACCAACTTTCTCTCTTTCCCCTCTCCTTCTCTATTCTTCCTCCCTACCCCTTTCTTTCTCTTTTTCTTTGTCAATCATGAGGCTTGAACTCAGGGCCTAAGCTTTTTCACTCAAGGCTAGTGCTCTACCACTTTCAGCCACAGCATCACTTCCAGGACTTCCTGCCCAAGCTGGCTTTGAATCTTGGATCCTCAGATCTCAGCCTCCTGAGTAGCTAGGATTACAGGTGTGAGCCACTGGCACCTGGCTAAAAACCATCTTTTATGAATACATAAATACCTAAGAGAGCCGGGCGCTGGTGGCTCACGCCTATAATCCTAGCTCCCAGGAGGCTGAGATCTGAGGATCTCGGTTCAAAGCCAACCCGCAGGAAAGTCTGTGAGACTCTTATCTCCAATAAACCACTAGAAAAAAAACCGGAAGTGGCACTGTAGTTCAAGTGGTAGAGCACTCTCCTTGAGCTGAAGAGCTGAGGGACAGCACCCAGGCCCAGAGTTCAAGCCCCATGACTGACAAAAGAAAAAAAAAAACCTAAGAGAAGAACATGATTTGACCATCTCATAATTTATTTAGTTTCTTCTTGAGGGATACATGGTTTCTAAACTTACACATATTGATGTGTTTTGCAGGGTACTCTGTTTTCAATTTTTGTTTTTGCTTGAACTCAGGGCTTGAATACAGGACCTAGGTACTGTCTCTGAGCTTCTTTTACTCAAGGCTAGCAATCTACCATTTGAGCCACAGAGCCACTTCCTACTTTTTCTGTGTATGTGGTACTGAGGAATTGAACCCAGGGCTTCATATATTCTAGGCAAACATTCTGCTCCTAAGCCACATTCCCAGCCTTTTGTTTTTGATTTTTTGTTTAGGTCTTGGGTCTTGTCCTTAAGCATTTTTGCTCAAGGCTAGTGTTCTACTATTTGAACTACAGATCTACTTCCATCTTTTTTGGTAGTTAATTGATGATAAGAATCTCTGGAACTTCCCTGTATAGTCTGCCTTTGAACTAGGATTCTCAGATCTCAGTTGCTAGGATTGTAGACATGAGCGTGTACAGTTCTTAACAGTTTAAGCTTATTTTAGTCGTTCCTTGCTTGTTAAATATAGGCAAATGGAAAAGGTTGCATACTTATGTACTGGTTGTCTCTTATAAAATGCTTTGAACTACAATCCTCAGATCTCAGCCTCCTGAGTAGCTAGGATTACAGGCGTGAGCCACCGGTACCCGGCTAGGATGTTTGTTTTTATTAAAATATATTATTTGTGTAGGGGAGAGCCAGGATGCTTTTCCTTTTTTTTTGTTGGTCGTGGGGCTTGGGCACTTGGGCACTGCCCCTTAGCTCTTCAGCTCAAGGCTAGTACTCTACTACTTGAGCCACAGCATCACTTCTGGTTTTCTAGTGTTTTATTGGAGATAAAGAGTCTCACAGACTTTCCTGCCGCAGTGGCTTTGAACCTTAGATCCTCAGATCTCAGCCTCCTGAGTAGCTAGGATTACAGGCATGAGGCACTGGTACCCAGCTGCCAAGATGCTTTTATAGCTTTCCCTTTAGATAGGCATTTGCCTGCAGCTTGCCATCTGTGATAGAGTGCCCTCTTATGGTAACACAAAAATAGTTCATGACTCTGGAAGTTTCTGAGAGCGGTTTGCATAACCCTGAGTGACACTGAACCTGAGTTTGGCCTGTTGCCAATTGTTCCATGCATTGCTGGCATGGTATTTGCTGTTTACAGCTTTAAAAAGAATTGAAAATGCCAGTTTTTCTAGCAAACAAGAGTACCTTGTTACATTTAATTGATTCTAGGTAGAAAGGCCTCCCTCTCCATTCTCCATGGCCCCACAAGCTTCCCTTCCTCCGGTGCCACCACGACTTGACCTTCTTCAACAGCGAGTATCTGTTCCTCCAAGCTCGTCTGCTCTGGGACCTTGTACCAAGGTAAGGCAGTATGCATTTCTGTAGTTTTCTGATTGTTTTTTGTTGTTGCTTGCTCTAGTGGCATTTGCTTGATTTCTTCCATTTTGCTTTCATAGGCCGCTTCTGGCTCCCTTCATAAGGACAAACCGTTGCCAATACCTCCTACTCTTCGAGATCTTCCACCACCACCCCCTCCAGACCGGCCATATTCTGTTGGAGCAGAAGCCCGGCCTCAGAGACGCCCCCTACCCTGTACACCAGGCGATTGTCCATCTAGAGACAAACTGCCTCCTGTCCCCTCCAGCCGCCTTGGGGACTCTTGGCTGCCCCGGCCAATCCCCAAAGTACCAGTAGCTACTCCAAGCCCCAATGACCCCTGGTCTGCACGAGAACCAACCAATCGGCACTCCCTTCCATTTACACTGTCCTCACAAGTGGAGCCCAGAGCAGAGACGCCAAGGCTTGGAAGCACATTCAGTCTAGATAACTCCATGGTGAGTTCCAGTTTTAAAGGTGATTTAGCCTAGCCAGGTGCCGGCGGCTCATGCCTGTAATCCTAGCTAATCAGGAGGCTGAGATCTGAGGATCGCAGTTTCAAGCCAGCTGGGGCAGGAAAGTCTGTGGGACTCTTATCTCCAATAAACCACTCAGAAAACTGGAAGTGGTGCTGTGGCTCAAGTGGTAAACCGCTAGCCTTGAGCTGAAGAGCTGAAGGACAGCGCACAGGCCCAGAGTTCAAGCCCCATGACTGACCCCCCCCCCAAAAAAAAAAAAAGGTGATTTAGCTTATTAAGTATTTGTGCACAGAATTTTCTGGGTCAGAGGTTTTTCTTTTTCTTTTTCTTTTTTTTTGGTCCGGTCGTGGGGCCTGAACTCTGGGCCTAGGCGCTGTCCCTCAGCTCTTCAGCACAAGGCTAGTGCTCTACCACTTGAGCCACAGTGCCACTTCTGGCCTTTTCTGTTTATGTGGAATCAAACCCAGGGCCTCATGCATGCAAGGCAAGCGCTCTACCACTGAGCCACCTTCCTAGCCCCAGGTCAGAGGTTTTTCTAGGGAATATTTAAGCGGACAAAATAAGTCAAAATAAATTTTAGAGAAAGTAGATACCTTTTTCAAGCTACTGAAGTCATGAGGGCTTTGTAGAAAGAGGCATCTGAATCTGCTGAAATATTCTTCGGAAAATACAGAAAGAGGGGAGGTTTGGGTCTGGGTTTGGGTTTTGTTTTGCTTTTTTTTTTTTTTTTTTTTTTAAGGTCCAGTCATGGGGCCTGAACTCTGAGCATGGGCGCTGTCCCTCAGCTCTTCAGCTCAAGGCTAGCATGCTACCACTTGAGCCATAGCACCACTTCCGGCTTTTTTTTTTTTCTGTGGTACTGAGGAGTCGAACCCAGGGCCTCATGCATGCAAGGCAAGCGCTCTACCACTGAGCCACCTTCTCAGCCCCTTTGCTTTTGCTTTTTTCTGCCAGAAAAACACACAGTTATTACATGTCTAAGGCATGGGTTGAGAGTATTAAGAGTCTGACATAGTTTTAATGTAGATCAGAGCTACAGTGACAAGATGCTGTGACTTTTGGGATGATGAGCAGAGCAAAAAGGACATGAAGACCTTCAGTACTCCTCCGGAGAGGTTGAGTTTATTCAGTAGAAAATGAGCAGCATGCCAGGCACAGGTGGCTCATGCCTGTAATCCTAGCTACTGAGGAGGCTGAGATCTGAGGATCACGGTTCAAAGCCAGCCTGGGCAGGAAAGTCCGTGAGACTCTTATCTCCAGTTAACCACCAGAAAACTGGAAGTGGTGCTGTGGCTCAAGTGGTAGAGTGCTCACCTTGAGCTGAAGAGCTGAGAGACAGAGCCCAGGCCCAGAGTTCAAGCCCCCTGACCGACAAAAAAAAAAAAAGAAAAGACAATGAGCAGCATTTGGAAGTTTTACATTAGTGGAATGACGTGACCAAAATGAGGCATTAAAGACATTAAGCTGGTAGTATGCAGGTTTGGAAGGATAGTATATTGAAAAAATACAGGTTAATGGTCCTTTGTCTACACTTGTAGCAAGGGATCAGAATGGTTATAAGAAAGGAATATTATTTTCTTGGTTCATTTGAGTACTCAACAAAAAATTTTGCTTCTCACACTGTATTCTGATGGAAGAAGATAGAAAATAAACAAGGAGAGTAAATATATTTGTTCATAGTGGTAAGTACAATGGAGTAAAACAGCTTAAAGAAGGGTATAGGGAGAGCTGGAGTTGAGGCAGGCAGTTCTGAAAGGGATGGAATACAATCTGAGCCAAGATCCTAAGCAGCTATGGATTGAGTGAGCTGTGTGAACAGTGAAAGGAGACCATTCCAAAATAAAGGGAAAGAAGTCAATTTGGGAGAGGTTGGGTTGAAAAATTATAGAGGGATATAGTGCCAAGTAAGCAAGGGGGAGATTTGTTTCTCTGAGTAGAAATGGACAACTAGATTAGGTGGAGCCAGATAAGGCTCACAAACAGAAGATGAAAAAGATGAGAACAGATCTCATCCTACCCACACACACTGATTTTGTAAACCTCACTTACTAGAGACATGTTGGATTTGAGATGGAAGAACTGACAGGTACAAAAGAGGAGAAGAAATCTAAGGAGGTTGAATGGGAAAGATTTAGTTGAGGAATATGATGGCACTCAGCTAAATATTTCTTGGTTGCACACTTAAGTGGCATCTGTAAGTATGGAATTAGTAAAGGAGGTACTTAGCTGTGGCTTTATTAAAGAGGTTCTTTCAACACTTTCCATTCCAGAATATGAACAGTGGCCCATTAGCAGGCCCAGAATGTGAGCATCCCAAAATCAAACCATCTTCTTCTGCTAATGCTATTTATTCTCTGGCAGCTAGGTAAGTAAACTAAAACTGTATTTTAGTCAGTGAAATTGGTACTTTTTGGGGGGTGGGTGTGAGGGGTAAGATAAAATCTTACCAGCGCAACTTCAAAACTTCTAAGAGAGGGCTTACTTTAGTATATTCTTTTTTGGATTTAGGCTTTCAAGTCCTGCCTGTCTGGTTGCTTTCTGTCTCTTACATAGTATATATTGCCAGAATGTTGTGTGTGTGTGTGTGTGTGTGTGTGTGTGCATGTGCGCGCGCGCGTGCGTGCGTGCGTGCATGTGCCAGAGTATGTGTGCTACAGTTTAAAGTCCAGACCTTAGGCTGGGAAGGTGGCTCAGTGGTAGAGTGCTTGCCTTGCATGCCTGAGGCCCTGGGTTCGATTCCTCAGCACCACATAAGCAAAAAGAAAAAAGCTTGAAGTGGCGCTGTGGCTCAAGTGGTAGAGCAGCACTAGCCTTGAGCTGAAGAGCTGAGGGACAGTGCCCAGGCCCAGAGTTCAGGTCCCACGACCGGACCCCCCAAAAAATAAATAAATAAATAAAAATAAAGTCCAGACCTCAAGCTCTTTCTCAGCCTTTTTACTGACAGCTGATGCTCTGTCACTTGAATTGTATTTCTCCACTTCTGTTTTTTTTTTTTTTTTGGGGGGGGGGTGGGGTGGTGGTTAATTGGGTATAAGAATCTTGCCAAGTCAGGCACCAGTGTCTCATGCCTATTATCCTAGCTACTCAGGAGGCTGAGATCTGAGTGTCACAGTTCAAAGCCAGCCTGGGCAGGAAAGTTGTGAGACTCTTATCTCCAGTTAACCACCAGAAAAACCAGAAGTGGCCCTGTGGCTCAAGTAGTAGAGTGCTCACCTTGAGCTGAAGAGCTCAGGGACAGCACCCAGGCCCATAGTTCAAGCCTCATTACCGACCAAAAAAGAAAGCAACCTGCTTTTTTCTTTTATACCTTGTGAAAGAAGAAGTTGAGTGCTAGCAGTAGAACTGGGTAGTTTAATGAAGCTTACTGGAGGTTGGGACTAACTAGAACCAGGGACCCACCCATATATAACACATCTCAAGCACAATAGCCACACTTTTGGTCAGATGAAAGCAGAATTTGTGGTTGTATGCGTCTTCCTAAATCCTAATTTCTTATGTGACATACGCTTTTGTTCTCTCACTTTTTTTTTTTTTTTTTTGGTCTGGTTGTGGGGCCTGAATTCTGGGCCTGGGCACTGTCCCTCAGCTCTTCAGCTCAAGGCTAGTGCCCTACCACTTGAGCCACAGCACCACTTCCGGCTTTTTTCTTTTTGCTTATGTGGTGCTGAGGAATCGAACCCAGGGCCTCAGGCATGCAAAGCAAGTGCTCTACCACTGAGCCAACTTCCCAGCCCTCTCTCACTTTTTGAGTTATATCTGTTTTGAAGCTGCCTAATTTGTAACAGAGACCTTTTCTAACTAAATCCTTTTTCTCTTATACTTCATTTTCTAGACCTCTTCCAGTGCCAAAACTGCCATCTGGGGAGCAGGGCGAGGGTGAAGAGGACACTGAGTATATGACTCCCTCCTCCAGACCTCTAGGGCTTCAAAAGCCAGAGCTGAAGCGGCCTTTGGAGACAGCCCAGTGTGCACGGTATGCAACAACCCTGTTTAGGGGCAAATACCTTTATATGGGTTATTCATATGCCATTCCTCACCTGCTTGGCTTGCTACTTGCAGTACTGTTATTAGTTAAAATTAAAGTCTAAATATCAGTCTAATCCGTAATATTTAAGGCTCTGATAGCTGCAAGCAGTTGCTCTCCATGTTTTCTTGGCATTGCTGTGACTTTCTGAATGTGCTCATGTTTAACATCAATCATAAAACATTTATAAGTGATAATGCCATAAGAAAAAGTATTGTGTTAAGAAAAATCAGGGTTGGGCCTGGAATATGGCTTAGTGGTAGAGTGCTTGCCTAGGCTGCATGAAGCCCTGGGTTCAAAAAAGAGAAGTGGCACTGTGGCTCAACTGGTAGAGTGCTAGCCTTGAGCATAGAGTTCAGGGACAGAGCCCAGGCTTTGAGTTCAAGCCTAAGACTGGCCCCCCTAAAAAAAAAAAAACAGAGGGAGCCGGGTGCTGTTGGCTCACGCCTGTAATCCTAGCTACTCAGGAGGCTGAGATCTGAGGATCGCGGTTCAAAGCCAGCCCGGGCAGGAAAGACCGTGAGACTCCTATCTCCAATAAACCACCAGAAAACCGGAAGTGGCGCTATAGCTCAAGTGGTAGAGTGCTCACCTTGAGCTGAAGAGCTGAGGGACAGAGCCCAGGCCCAGAGTTCAAGCCCCACGACCGACAAAAAAAAAAAAAACAGAGGGAGAGAGAGAAAATCAGGGTCTTAGGGTAGTCATGAACAGAAGTCTTATGAGTTTGCAGGTAACTGTGTTTTCAAAGATCATTGTGTTTATTTTCCTTCTGGTTCAGAGCGTGTGATTGTGACCAACAGACTGATAGCTGTACTTATGAAGCTATGTATAATATTCAGTCTCAGGCGCCATCTGTCACCGAGAACACCTTTGGTGAGTAGCCTCTCTGCTGTTAAAAATGGACATGCCAGGTGTAATGGTGAATGCTTTTAATCCCAGCATATGGATTACTAAGGTAGAAGGAGAGTGAATTTGAGTCTAACCTGGACTACATTGCAACTTTGAGCCTGGTATGATCTACATAGAAAGACCCTGTCTCAAAAAAGGAAAGAGAAAGCTGGGCACTGAGGTTCATGCTTGTAATCCTAGGTTCTCAGCAGGAGGCTGATAGCTAAAGATTGAAGTTTGTTTTTTGTTGTTGTTGTTGTTGTTTGTTTTTTTGTTTTTGTTTTTTGGGTCCAGTCGTGGGGCCTGAACTTTGGGCCTGGGTGCTGACCCTCAGCTCTTCAGCCCAAGGCTAGCGCTCTACCACTTGAGCCACAGCACCACTTCCGGCTTTTTTCTTTTTGCTTATGTGGTGCTGAGGAATCGAACCCAGGGCCTCAGGCATGCAAGGCAAGCTCTCTACCACTGAGCTACCTTCCCAGCCCTAAAGATTGAAGTTTGAAGCCAACCCAGGCTGGAAAAATCTATGAGACTCTTAACCTCCAATTCATCGCCAGAAAACCCAGAGTGGAGCTATAGTTCCAATGGTTATAGTGCTAACCTTAAGCACAAAAACTCATGGACAGCACTCAGTTCAAGTCCCAGGATCGCCATAAAGAAAACAAAAAGAGGGCTTTGGAAGCATGACTCAATAAAATCATCTGCCTAGCAAATGTGAACCCTGAGTTCAAACCCTAGTACCACCAAAGTGTGGGGGAAGGTAGTAAAGGAAGAAAAAAAATAATTGACATACCATAGGAATTACCTTGTAAATTTGTCTGAGAGAGCTTGACTTAAGGAGAAAATTATTTTTAGTACTCTTTGGCAACATCTTTGATTCATAGGCACACAGCTAGTTCCTTTTGTGCTTTCCCATCTTTCCAGGACCTAGAGACACTCTGTTATATGGTCTGGACCTAAAATGCTGGCAGCTCCCTTTTATTCCCATTGCGTTGATGAAATTCTTTTGTATGTGGGTGGTAAACACTCAATTCCCATGTTAACTAGCTCACTGAGTTGAAAGTTCAAGAAGTCTTCACACAGACAGGCGCTGGTGGCTCACGCCTGTAATCCTAGCTACTCAGGAGGCTGAGATCTGAGGATCGAGGTTCAAAGTCAGCCAGGGCAAGGAAAGTCCGTGAGACTCTTTTTTGTTGTGGGACCTGAACTCTGGGCCTGGGCGCTGTCCCTCAGCTCTTCAGCTCAAGGCTAGCACTCTACCACTTGAGCCACAGCACCACTTCCAGCTTTTTTCTTTTTGGTTATGTGGTGCTGAGGAATTGAACCCAGGGCCTCATGCATGCAAGGCAAGCACTCTACCACTGAGCCACCTTCCCAGCCTCCACCCCCCCCCCCCCCCCCCCCGTGAGACTTTTATCTCCAATAAACCACTAGAAAACCAGAAGTGGCGCTGTGGCTCAAGTAGTAGAGTACTTGCCTTGAGCTGAAGAGCTGAGGGACAGCGCCCAAGCCCAGAGTTCAAGCCCCACGATCAACCAAAGAAGTCTTCACACACAGGAGGACCCTTGGCTGATCCAAGATGAAATGCAAATAGAAATGCTTAAAAAGAAATGGTATCGGGCGCTGGTGGCTCACACCTGTAATCCTAGCTACTCAGGAGGCCGAGATCTGAGGATCTCGGTTCAAAGCCAGCCTGGGCAGGAGAGACCGTGAGACTCCTATCTCCAATAAACCACCAGAAAACGAAGTGGCGCTGTAGCTCAAGTGGTAGAGCGCTTGCCTTAGGCTGAAGAGCTGAGGGACAGCATCCAGGCCCAGAGTTCAAGCCCCATGACCGACAAAAAAAAAAAAAAAGAAATGGTGTTTAGAGTGTTTGGCATCAGTAGCTATTAACCTTAGCAAAGTAATCTCTGACATGTTCAACAGTACAGCCGCAGGATTGGTGCAGATTATTTCTATCCACATAGCCTCACAGACATTGAGAAACTGTCAAATAAAATGAATGATAGGGGCTGGGAAGGTGGGTCAGTGGTAGAGTAAGTGCCTCGCATGCATGAGGCCCTGGGTTTGATTCCTCAGCACCACATAAGCAGAAAAACTTGGAAGTGGTGCTGTGGCTCAAGTGGTAGTGTGCTAGCCTTGAGCTGAAGAGCTGAGGGACAGCGCCCAGGCCCACAACCGACAAAAATAAAATAAATTAATGATATTATATGTATGCATGCATGAATGAATGGTGCCCTGGGTTGAAATGTGCTAGGGGTAGGAGAAGAAGATAACTTTGCCAACTTTTTTTCCAGGTGAAGGGAATTTGGCTGCAGCCCACACCAACACTGGCCCTGAAGAGCCAGAAAATGAGGATGATGGGTATGATGTCCCGAAGCCCCCTGTGCCCGCTGTGCTGGCCCGCCGAACGCTCTCAGACATCTCTAATGCCAGCTCCTCCTTCGGCTGGTTATCTCTGGATGGTGATCCTACTACAAGTGAGTCTCCAAGCTGCTTTTTTGTCTGGTGCTGTTGTCTGGTTCCTGGTTTATTATGTTGGAACACATAGCCAGCTGCAGTGGCAGTCAGTAGGAGGAAGCAGTAGACGATATGCTAGATTGTGTATCTAAATAGGTAGAAAGCAGTCCAAGGTCCCAATTTTTTTTTTTTGTCAGTTGTGGGGCTTGAACTCTGGGCCTGGGCACTGTCCCTCAGCTCTTCAGCTCAATGCGAGCGCTCTACCACTTGAGCTACAATACCACTTCTAGTTTTCTAGTGGTTTATTGGAGATAGGAGTCTCACGGTCTTTCCTGCCTGGGCTGGCTTTGAACCGCGATCTTCAGATCTCAGCCTCCTGAGTACCTAGGATTACAGGCGTGAGCCACCGGTGCCCGGCTAAAGGTCCCAAATTTAAAAACCAGACTATAATCAAATTCTTGAGATTTTGCCAAACTTAGAAATAAAATGGTCTTTGAACCATGGATCCTCCTATGTAGAGGAAAGGTAGAGTTTCTAGCTCTTTCAGATTGCCTTGTGACAGTAAGAATTAAGTTTGATGGTTCAGAATCATGCTCTTTTTTTCTGAGCCTCATCCCACTGGAAAGGAAGTGCACTGTCCTGGAATGTGCATAGAATGAATGGGCCTGGAGCCATCCCACATTGGGCCTTGACTTTGGGGGCTGTTCTTCCTGCACCTGTCACCTGCCTGCCTGGTAGAACAGCAACCAGAGTTGCTGTCGCTTTGGAAATTGAAGACAACTTTTAGGACAGCTGGTAGAAAGGATGTACAGCATCTAGTTTCTCAGACAGGCAGTGATCCCCACCAACCTGAATTAATCCTTCTTCAGTGCAGCTTAGGTTTATTTTTGTCTCCTTATTTGGCAGTTCTAGGGTTTGAAGTCAGGCTTACTAAGCAGACACTCTACCACTTGAGCCACTCCACTGGCTTGTCTCCTTATTTGTAGAAGGAGGAGTATATTACCTTCCCTTGTCCACTCAGAATTGTGTGTGTGTGTTGCTCATGGGGCTTGAACTCTGGGCCTGAGCGCTGTCCTACAGCTCTTTAGCTCAAGGCTAGTGCTCTACCACTGGAGCCACAGCACCAATTCCAGTTTTCTGAATGGTTTATTGGAGATAACAGTCTCACACACTTTCATGCCTGGGCTGGCTTTGAACCATGATCCTCAGATCTCAGCCTCCTGAGTAGCTAGGATTACAGGCATGAGCCACCAGCGCCAGCCCCTGAGCTTCTTTTGCCTAAGGCTAGCTTCTGGCTTTTTCTGTTTATGTGGTTGTGGTACTGAGGAATCGAACCCAGTGCTTCATGCATGCTAGGCAAGCACTCTACCACTAAGCCACATTCCCAGTTCTACTCAGAATTTTAAAAGAAATCCAAATGATCATTTGTGTGAAAACTTGTTGCTAAGTGAAAAGCATAACATGGATGTTTATCATAGTAACAGTTAGTTGTTAATGAAACGGGCGTATGGTGTATTTAGAAGGTGGTTTCTAAATAAGGAAACTAGATCCCCAAACTCTTGAACCTCCAAAACCTACCTTTCAAGCTGGTAATTTAGGTCAGTTGTAGAGGCTCTGGGTTCCATCCTAGCGCAGCAAGTAAATAAAGTTAAGTTTCTTAAGCCTTTTGTGATGAAGGAGCACAAGCCCACAACTGACAGAAATTCAATAATAGCTTGATGTTAGCACACTGTTCTTATTACTGTTACTTCCATTAAATGAGCATTTTTCCCAGACTTGCAATTTTTTCCCCCTGTTTTTCCTAGACTTCTCTGAGGGTTCCCAAGTTCCTGAGAGGCCCCCCAAACCATTCCCTCGGCGAATCAACTCTGAACGAAAAGCAAGCAGCTGTCAACAAGGTGGTGGTGCCACTGCTGCCCCTGGCTCTGGCCCCTCACCACAGCTCTCCAGTGAGATTGAGAGCCTCATGAGTCAGGGCTACTCCTACCAGGACATTCAGAAAGCTTTGGTCATTGCCCACAACAACATTGAAATGGCCAAAAACATCCTCCGGGAGTTTGTTTCTATTTCATCTCCTGCTCATATAGCCACCTAGCACATCTCTCCCTGCCATGGCTTCAGCGGACCCATAAGCCAGGCTCAAGGAGCACCAAGGAGGGCAGAGGTTTCTTTGGGGACTTAAGTGAGCTCCTGCCCTCTCTACAGGGATCATGAGGTGCCCATGGTTCCAAGATTTCAAAGCAGTGGAGCGAAAATGGAGCAGCTAGTCTTCTTTTGTATTGGTCTTGAGTGTATTTGCAGGTGCCCTTCAGTTCCCACTTGGAGAGAGAATGGAGTGGATTTTTATTACATGGTAGCCTACCTGGGGAGCTGGCCCACAAGCAGCAGAACAAGCGTTGTTTTATAAACCCTAATTGAGAACTTGAGGCTCTCCTGGGTTAGAGATGTGACTGTGTGTATGTGTATGCGTATGTGTGTGTCTATGTCTGTGATTGTGTGTGTCCTGTAATTATAAGATGATCCTGCTGTGTGTGCTAATCCCAGATGGGGAATAGCACAAAAGGTTCAGGAAGGAATCTTTAAAAGACTTCCATCTACTGTGGTATTGCACCTCATCTAGTGTGTATTACAGCTTCAACACTCCCCTTTGGCTTAGACTATTATGTGCATAGCTGAAGTCTTTTATGTTGAGAACACCTTCCTTTTCTGTCCTTTCCCTTATGAATTTCCTCCTCCTTCCTCCTCCTGGGCATTCTGTCATTGGCAGTGGGCTTGCTGTCTTGCTGTGACCAGTCTTACTAAAGTCAAGCAGCTTCTAAGATACTCTTTATGCTGTGTGATATTGTTAGTTTGTTGTAAAGCTAGATGGAAGGGAAAGTGCTGTTGCTCTGTGGTTAGTCATGGTTGGTGCTAGCTAGCAGCTAACACTGTGGTTAGTCATGGTTGGTGCTAGCTAGCAGCTAACACTGGTCATTCCAAAGTACAGTTATATAGGAATACTGAATTTGTTAAAAAATAAGATGTTTGAATTATCCTAATACATAATGACCAATTTGAGATAGAGGCCTTCAAATACATTCCGTGTCCTCCCCAGGGTGTTGTCTGGGGACGTTGTTACCTTGGTGTCAGGTATGTGTTTTGGTGCAGGTCATGAGTCTTTCTACTTAATGGGAAGGGAAGAACATTAATTCCAGGGTGACTTTTGGCCGAGTACCTTGAAGCTTTTAGGAAGTTTCATTCATATGCTATTTTGCTGCACAAAATAGACAATAAGGATTTATCTGTTGACTTTTTCTTTTTTTGGGGGGGGGGTCTGGTCGTGGGGCCTGAACTCTGGGCCTGGGCGCTGTCCCTCAGCTCTTCAGCTCAAGGCTAGCATTCTACCATTTGAGCCACAGCGCCACTTCCGGCTTTTTTTTTTCTGCTTATGTGGTGCTGAGGAATCAAACACATGAGCCAGGGTAGAGTTTCAGTAATGATTTTTCTTTGCCCATAAGGAATAGGGCACCACCCATGGTAATAATGTTTTGCTAATAATTAGCACCTTTCTTATACATTGGTGGTGTTCATGGATTTGGTTCTGTTGTGCCTAGGGCTTTGTCTGTTTCTTCCTTTCCTTGGTCTTTTCTTAGGTCTTATATATAATTACTATCTTCACAATAATTAGGTACTACTCATTGAAGTTAATCAAAGACAATAAGGAGAACTGTGGCAGTTAGTATAATTGGGAGTTCATAAAGAAGATTCAGAGTCCAGTTTGGAGACCCGCTTGTCAATTCCTGTTCAACTACTGAGTGGCCCATTGGGTTCAGCTAGGTCTCTGTTAGGATCTCCTGACTTCCCTAGCAACATGTACCCCTTTCCTTATCAGAAGCGAGCTAGCTTTCCCATAAATCTGCCTTGCTCGGGACCTAAGTAATATTATTGTCTTTAGTTTCAGACAAAAATGATGTTCCTTAAGTTAGTTTTTCCCATTCAGACATCTCTAGAGCTAAAAGCTTTTCTAATTCTTTCCCTTGGCATCTGGCTACTCCAGGATCTTTTATTTTATCCTCTTGCCTGAGCTATTTATACTCCCAGAGCAGATAATAGAGGCCCTCCTGTTGATGTTCCATGGTTACCCAGTGTCTCTTCTCATGGCTGGAAACAGCATAACAGTACAGCAGGTGCCAGAGGTCCTGTGTTTGGGGTAAAGGGAGCCTGAGAGAGTGGTTAGAGAAACAGTAGTCTACTTCAACTTCAAGATGCTGGTAACATTGAGTTTTTGTATTTTATTTAAACATTGAAGGCTGGCCTGGACAAAGAACTAGGGAAAAAAATGGCCGCAGTTTCCAGGCCTATCCGTATTATAGTTTTTCTTTCTTGGCAGAAATTGCCCATCGTGTGAAGATCTATGGGCTGGGAAGGTGGCTCAGTGGTAGAGTGCTTGCCTTGCATGCATGAGGCCCTGGATTGGATTCCTCAGCACCACATTAGCAGAAAAAGCCACAAGTGGTACTGTGGCTCAAGTGGTAAAGCACTAGCCTTGAGCTGAAGAGCTGAGGGACAGCACCCAGGCCCAAATAAGATCTAAGAAAAAACACTGGGCACATTTTTTTTTTTTTTTTTTTTTTGCCTTTTCAGTGTACCCAAGTCTTCTGTGGAGACGTGTTCATACCATCTAGACTCGGGCATCTCATCCTTTCCTTTCCTGAGCTTCCATATAATAGCTTGAGTTAGTTCTGTCCCTGTGTTGAGCATGTGTGTCACTGACTGCTTTGGTGTTTAGTTTGTCAGATGTGGGTCACAGGCATTCGAACTTTGGCCATTATGTGAGGACCTTTCCTGGGACAGTGCCCGCCTGTGTCCTGACACTGCCAGGAACCTTTGGAAAGGTTTTGTGCAGCTCTCATCTGGAGGATAGTCCCCGAACTTGGGTATCTTCTGTTTTCTTTTGAGGCATCATTAATTCATTCTTCATCTTCCATTTGTATAGCAATGTTTAAGGCTCTTCTGAGTTTTATTTTTTTTATTTTATTTATTTTTTTTTTTTGGGTCCAGTCGTGGGGCCTGAACTCTGGGCCTGGGCGCTGTCCCTCAGCTCTTCAGCTCAAGGCTAGCGCTCTACCACTTGAGCCACAGTGCCACTTCCGGCTTTTTTCTTTTTGCTTATATGGTGCTGAGGAATCGAACCCAGGGCCTCAGGCTTGCAAGGCAAGCGCTCTACCACTGAGCCACCTTCCCAGCCCTCTTCTGAGTTTTAAAATTGCCCTTTCATGACCAGGCTTTACTTTGAGCTTTCACATTTTGACAAGCCCTTCCTTATTCCTTCTCCTAAATACACATAGTTGGTATAGTCAAGAAAACCACTTTTAACATTTTCCTTTTTTCTCTTAATTCATTAGGCTATTCTATTTTCCTACTTTTATCATATCTGCCTGCCTTATTGATAGGTCACTGTCCTGCAGCTCCCAGGACTGGACTTGCATTGTTGGTGGTGGGTGGTGGTAGGTGGTGGTGGTCATGGGGCTTGATCTCAGGGCCTGAGGGCTGTCCCTGAGCTCTTTTGCTCAAGGCTGGTACTCTCATTTTGAGCTACAGCACCACTTCTGGTTTTCTGGTGGTTAACTGGAGATAAGAGTCTTAAAGACTTTGCTGCCCAGGCTGGCCTTGAACCACAATCCTTAGATCCTTAGATCTCACCCCCCTGAATAGGATTACAAGCCACCAGCACCCAGCTTTTTTTTTTTTTTTTAATCTTTTTTTGGTGCTGGTACTAGAACTTGAACTCACAGCTTAGCACTCTTGCATTTTCTGCTCGTGGCTGACCATGGGGGGAAAAAGTCTGCTTATCCCATAAGTTTTTTTTTTTAAAGGTTCTTAAAGTGGTAACAAGTAAATAAATCACCTTGTGATCTCTATAATATATACCTCCTTTTAAATTAACTAATAGATTAGGCCGCTTACCATCTCAGCCTTTGTCTGTTACTATTTATTTAACCAGTGATTTCTGCCTGTGGCTGGCCATTCTCCACTCACCAGCCCTCTCCTTCCCTAAGCCCACCCTGCATGCTCTGCCATTCTTCTGTTCTTCTGCCATGCGTCTCTTCTCACCAGACTTATCACCAGGAACTCAGATGTATAATATAGTACTGTTAGTAGCATTCATTTGCTAGTAGTTTTTGAAAAACGAGGAGGTCACTATTCTTCATACTTAAAATACTTATTTCCTCTCTAGGAAAATAAAATGTTTTATGGTCCAAACTAGGTTTGGACCTAGGAATTAGCTTGACTATTCTCTTAAGCTACCATTAATGTCTTTTGTAGGCCATCAGCAGTGGTATTACTGCAGAATATTCTCCTACCTCACATAATAAAAGTCAGATGGTAATTACCTTCAAATTAACTTGGTATTGGCCTTTTTTTTTTTTTTTTAATGTCAGTCCTGGGGCTTGAACTCAGGGCCTGAGTCCTGTCCCTGAGCTTTTTTGTTCAAGAGTAGTGCTCCACTACTTGAGCCACAACTCCATTTGGGCTTTTTTTTTTTTTTTCCAATACTTTATTGGAGATAAGAGTCTCATAGACTTTCCTGCCCAAGCTGGCTTCAAACTGTGATCCTCTGATCTCAGCCAACTGAGTAGCAAGGATTGTAGGTGTGAGCCACTGGCGCTTAGCCTCTCTAACTCTGCAAAGACCACTATTCACCTGAACAACAGTATTTGGACCATTGGACTAACTACAGTGTTACATATGTCAGTAGCATCTGCTTGGCGTTGAACATTAGGGCATTAAATGCTTAAGCAGAGCCTTTACCTGTGGTCCCCTTTCCAATCTAGTGCCTTCCTTTATCTTTTCACTGAGTTTTTGTGTCCCTACTTCCCCTTGTTGGGAATATTTCCTTTTCACCTTAGGGATCTGCCACCATATCTTGAAACTACTTGGCATTTGTTTTCCTATCCTAATTCTGTAATATGGCTAATTCTGTACTAGAAAAGCTGGAGGCGTTGGGGAGTGGGTACCTGTTGATGTTAAGTCAGTTTGATTTTATAAGAGCTGGATTCTCAGTATTCTGCATGTCAGCCTGCTTCCCTCCCAGAGCTCACACTCAATACATTACCATTACTCTCCTAGACCTTAAAGCTTCAAAATTCAATCTGATTTCTTCTTTCTTTTTTCTTTTTTTGGTTGATCATGAGGTTTGAACTCTGGGCCTGAACACTGTCCCTAAGCGCTTCAGCTCAACGCCTAATGCTCTACCACTTGAGCCACAGCACCACTTCTGGTTTTCTGGTGGTTAATTAGAGTTAAGAGTCACACAGAGCCGGGCGCTGGTGGCTCACGCCTGTAATCCTAGCTACTCAGGAGGCTGAGATCTGAGGATCGCGGTTCAAAGCCAGCCCTGGCAGGAGAGACCTTGAGACTCCTATCTCCAATAAACCACCAGAAAACCGGAAGTGGCGCTGTAGCTCAAGTGGTAGAGCGCTCGCCTTGAGCTGAAGAGCTGAGGGACAACGCCCAGGCCCAGAGTTAAAGCCCCACGACCGACCAAAAAAAAAAAAAAAGAGTCACACAGACTCCTGCTTGAGCTGGCTTTGAACCGCAATCCTCAGATCGCAGCCTCCTGAGTAGCTAGGAGCCACTGGCACCCAGCTCAACCTCAAATATTCAAACTGTTTAAAGCATTAACAGTATACTTTGATCTCAGTCTGTACACAGCAGTCCTTCTATAGGAATATACTGCATGGACTGCTGATAAAAAAGGAGGGTATTATCATAAGAAAGTTTGGGCTTTAGTTCCATAGGAAATTGAACTGGTTCTTACATGGTGCCAAACTGGGAAATTTTTTACCCTTGGTCCGTCCTCCTACTTCACAGTCTGTTTGTGTACAAGATCCCCAAATAGCACTCCAGTCCTCAAATCCACATAGCCATGGAGTCACCATGAGCAAATAAATGCCCAGTTTGTCTTTGTTCACAACTTAAATAGTATACAACTCATTGATTAGCAGTCCCCCACCAGTGAGACTTCCACAGAAAATAAGAAGCATATAGGCAGCATCAGAAAAATCCTTCAGCTGGAAGTTGGGGGTTCTCCAGAGAAGCAGCTGTGGACTTGGTAGCTACCCTGGAAGGACATCAATAATACTAGTAGCAAAGCCGTTACTGTCTTGCCTTTTTGAGAGGGGAAAGGTAGCCTTGGGAATATGTTTGACTCATCAGGAAAATCCTTAGGCTTAACAATTCGTTTCTTTCATCTGTGGCCTAATCTGTTCCTGACATTTTTTACTCGTTATTCAACTCAGGTCTTTGGCCTTTTCCAGTTTTTTAGGGATCATGGTTTTCACTGTGGCCACTCCTTAAGCTTCTTGTCTCTCTTCAGGTTTTCTTGCTAAAATCCATGTTCGTCTGTGAGCCTTGATCTGTGTCCTGCATTCCCTTCTCCCTCTCATCTTTCTGTGTAGGAGGGAGCTCTGAGGTGATGCTTTTCAGCACCACAGAAATTAGCCTCGCTAGAGCCAGTGACAAGAGAGGTAATAGTCGGGACACTCACCATTCCCGTGTGACTAGAGCTCTTGCAGTGAGCACTTTAGAAAGAATATTTAGATCTCCCTTGTTCACCTGCTGCCCTTTCTTGGCCCTATATCATGGAAGTGTTTGTTTTTCTGACTTCGTTTTATTTTGGCTTTTTTTTTTTTTTTTTTAACTACTGCTTGCCTGGATCTTTGGATCTTATTTATCACATCCTAGAGCCTGTCCTGAGTTGTGGGCATTTTATACCGCCTTGCTTATACCTTTTTTAAACTACTAGAGTCATTTGGTATACACAGAAGTAACTTACAATAATCCAAAGATACACATTGAGGCACATAGAAGGGCAGGTCATCAGACTTTGATAGTCCTAGTGTAAGCTCCTGAGTTCAAGGAGCAGAGGGACAGTAGTGCCATGTGCCTTCACAGTGTCCCAGGGAATCTGGGTTGGTTCCAAAGGGAAGTACTAATATTTCTTGGTTCCAGAAAGTAGCACAAAGAGTGAGACAAGGGGAAATAGGGACAAGGAAGAGCAAGCTCCGTACCTTCAGTGCCAGATGGAAGGCCAGCCCTGACTAACAGCTGTTTGGAGATATTGCAGCCTCTTTCCTGGTATAATGCTTGAGAAACATGTAGCTGACCACTCCCTGTATTTGTCCAGAGCCAATGTGGAAAGCCAACCTCAGATTCCCTACCCATCTGGCAGTAGAACAAATCAGCGGAGTTCTCACTACCGGTTCCTGTATTACTGATTCACTCCTACCACTGCACTTGAGACGGGCTTCCACATTGCCTGGAATGTTTTCCTTCTTCCCTGAACCAAGTGAGAGGCCAGAGAATAGAGTTGTTCAGTGCGCTACACACACAGCTCCTTGGCCTTACACAGCCTCCCGCACAGGCCGAGGTGGGTGGGCGGGGGTGCGAGTGCCGGTGTGTTTCCCTTCTCCCTCTCCCTCTGGCCCTGTGGTGCTGAGGGTGGCGGTGCAGTGGCTGTCTTGAAAGTAAAGAGACGGCCAGTCTACCAAGGAGTCTGCCCCGCTCCTCACCCACAGCCCCTCCTGCTGTCCAGCGGGCCAGCTGCCTCCTGACCTCCCCTTCTCACTGCTCATGAGGTCTTGGTCTGACTTCTGCTGAAATGTGGGTGACATGGCGGCTGGGAGGTGCCTCCTACATCTGCTTTCTGGCTGTGGTGACTTGAGATTTTTAACCTTATATATCTTTTTCCTTTATTCAAAACAAAACAATTTTTAGCACACTGAAAAAAAAAAGAAACCAAATGTTTTGTGCCTTTCTAAGGCAGCACTGTATCCCAGGCTGCATTTTAGGACTTAATATGGAAATTCCAGAGTCTGAGCTCCTCTACCTTGAGTCTCCTAGCCCTAGTGTCACGGGGACAGCAAGGAGTCCCTCTGTGGTTGGAGAGGTGGCACACAGGGACGCTATGTCTGTGGTGCCCTTTCCCGGCCATTAGGCTTTATTGGCAAAGAACAGCATTGTACCCTGGGGTCATTTGACTGGTTCCAATTAGCTTAGTTAGCAGGCTGGAAGCTTTGTCTCTTCCAGGAGAATATTCTACAACCTTCAGGTATGGACCCCTCCAGGTACCCCAGCCTTGTACCGAAATGTAGGGTGTACTCTCCCAAGCGGGAGAGGATAGTACGTTCTGTTGTCTTTTTGTTTTTGCTAGATCTTGAGCCAGCCTCAACCTCCTGCCTCTCCTCAGACTTGGCTTTCCTTCCATTCGATGGTTTCAGACTTAAAGCATTAAGCAATGGGTACCCTCTACAGGGTCTGGTTTTCCCCAGGGCGGGGGGGCGGGGCGGGGAGGGGCAGCAAGGGACCCATACCAGAAGCCTGTCAGAAAGTGTTTTCTATACAGCGACATTTTACTTATTTCTTCCCCTCCCCTTGGTTCTTCCTGCCTTTAACTAATAAAGAATTAAGAGGTAGAAACACTTTTTTTTTTTTAAGGTCCTCCTTATTCAAGATTTTGAAATTCTTGGCCTGGGTGGGGCTAGAGAGAACTTGATGTTTTCTCCAGGAAGAAGAGTCCCAATTTGTACATCAGTGTTAAGAAGAAAATAAAACAGACACTTAGATGAGATACTCATGGACTATTTTAAAAATGTGTCATTAATATAAAAAAATTTATATTAGCAGTATTTAATCATTCTCACCTGTAAAGAATAAGAAAAACAGAAGGTAAATATTCTTACAGAGAATAGCAGAGCTTTAAGATTCATTTTCATCTTAAGTCCATTTTGTTTTGCCAATGTATTAATGTTTAGAGGTCTGTTATACTAATGTTATTTATTAATTTTTTTCATTTCCATACACAAGTTAACTAAAGAGCTTTTTCAAAGCACCTGTGTCTGTAAAAAAAAAAGTATTTTTAAATAAACTTTCTTTTGTTGTAGCAGACTTGAGTTGTGGCGCATATGGAACTGAGCGAGATGCATAGGGCAGTTGTAGGGTGGAAGGTCTTGGTGGGCGCTGCAGTGCCAGCTAACAGATCCCTGGGACGGGGGCCATCGGCCCTGGCCAGCAGCCTGCCCCACCCCACCAAGAGGGGGCACTTATCCTAAGTGCACTGAGACCTAAAGGAACTGCCCTGTCTGCTCCAGAACTGAAACCATTTGCTCAAAAGTGGGGAACCCCCAGGCTGGGAAGGTGGCTCAGTGGTAGGTAGAGTGCTTGCCTTGCATGCATGAGATCCTGGGTTCGATACCTCAGCACCACCTAAGAGGAAGAAGCCGGGAATGGCTCTGCAGCTCAAGAGGTAGAGCGCTAACCTTGAGCTGAAGAGCTGAGGGACAGCGCCCAGGCCCAGAGTTCAGGCCCCACTACTGACCAAAAAAAAAAAAAGTGGGAACTCCCCCCACTTCAAAGGCATACCTCATCAGCAGTTCCCTTGAAAGTAGTTAAGTTCCAGAGGCCCCCAAGGTGACAAATGGAGAGCAATGGCAGGCTTCTGGGGTAATTAAGCTTTATTTTCCATATACATATATATACACACATATATTTATAAAAAGGAAGCGCTTTGCAAATTTACAACCTAGCAAAAACACACACACATACACATTCACACACACGTACATGTAACACCTCCAAAGCTCTAAGCCAGGCCTGTTTTTTATCCAGGTATCATTCTCCCATTTGGGCTCTTGAAGGGTCTGAGCCCATTCGCTTTATAGAAATTTGGTGACCATGTGACTGGTTTCGATACATGAGGAAGTCACTTGGGAGCTATCTTTGTCCCGTCTGCTGCCTCATGACCCCAAGGGGCTGGATATATCCCTCGAAAGCTGTGCCCAACTTCACCGCAGGGCAGGGATGCACCTTGGAAGCAATGATGCCAGCTCCTGGCTTCTGTCCAAAGACAAAAAAGGGGGCCGATGGAGAAGTAAGAGCAACTCTGCAGGGTACTCGAGCCGGGGTGAGCAGTGCTGCTCGGAACACCAGCTCAGAGGCACCACCCTAGCCCGCTGCTGTCAGACAGGACACAGGTTGACAGCCATAGCATGTGTAAGGAGAAAACAGAGCCTCCTCTCCAGTCCTGGGGACTGAAGCCCTGGCCGGGATGGTCAGCACTCGATGCAGGTGGACTGGACCCTGAGAGCCTGCAGGGCGGAGTGCGGTCCTTCCCCAGACGGTGTTGCCCCAGCCCGCTCCTCCGGAGCAGCTGCAGGTGAGCTGGAGCAGGGGTGCTCTCAGTGTTCCCTTTTGCGGGTGTCGGCTGGGGAGAAGAGTGAGCAGGGAGCTGGAAACCTTCCAGGTAGGGACGAAGCTGAGTGACCTCGGGGGCTAATGCCTCAGATCGATGTATTTCTCTCCCTGAAAACGGGTAGAGAGGAGAATTAAGAGGAGAACATGCGTGGGGGACGGGCAGAATTCGCGGTGTGAGCACTGAGGAGGGAAGAAAGGCGGAAGCTGATGAACCTGAGTGTAGGAGTCTGGAGGAAAGAAGCAGGGTTGGGGGCAGGGCAAGGGAGGACAGACCCCCCCCCCGCCTTTGCATCTGCATGAAGAAGCGGAAGTCACACTGTACACTTGGTGGCTGGCGCCACAGGCCCTGGCTAGGAAAAGGTACAGTGGTAAGATGGGGACTCTACTTAGCCGACCTCTGGGGTCCCTGTGACATTGCCTTGCCCTGCATGTGTCAGTAGTATTAAGGACTGAAGATGGGCCTGCTCTCCATCTCCAACCAAGGAGGAAAGACAAGAAAGAGTTAGTGTTCAGAGGAGGAGCCCCGTTAGCCCTTGTCACCCCCAGTCCCTGAAGACGTGTCAGGCAGTGGCCACAGGAAGCACCTCCTACCTGGTCGCCTGGAGCCCTCTTGTCTCCGCTGCTGCCCTGTAGAAGGCCCATCTCTTCTGGGAGCTTATCTGACTTAACTTCAACTACAAATTCGCTCTTACGAGACTGGGGCAGCGTGCTGGGAGGAGGGAGGTGAGAGGTTGGCAACTCAGGGGCGGGGCGGGGGCGTTGGGAAGGACGCTGGACGGGGGCATGGGCTCGTTGGTACCCTGGGCCGGCTTTGGGGAGGATGTCAGATAAGGAAATGAGAAGGCGTGCTTGATGGAAGCGGGGCAGCGGGTTGCGGAGCAGGGACTGCCCCACCCCAGGGTCCCGTTCCTGCTCTGCAGGGCGAGCAGACACTGGGCGGGCAAGGGCAGGTCCCGAGAAGGCAGCAAGAAGCACAGGAGGTCGGGGAGAGGATGAGGGCTGAGAACCAGGCTTACATCTCTTGTTTGCCTGACCGCCCGCAGGGCAGCTTGCCCTTCTTGTAGAAGAAGTAGAGGACAGCGCCCAGCACGGCCAGGACCAGGATGCACACGATCACGGCCACGATGACCACGCCCTTGCTCTCGGGCTCTGGCAGCTTTTTCTCTGTCACACAGAGGCGGTCCCGGTCAGGTCACGCTGTGCTTCAGGCTGCCACCTCGCCGCCTCGGCCACCCCCCCCCCCAAGCCCAGAGCTGACAGAGGAGCCGCTACTCACCTTCCTCCACACGACCCCCCGTCGGGCACAGGGCAGAGAGGGTGCCCTGGCACAGTTCTCTTGCCAGGCCCGGCTTACCTGTGGAGGTGCTGTTGGCTCTGGCATGAGGACTGACCATGGTGGTGCTGAGGCCAGTGGTTGTGTTGGAGTCGGGTGTGAGGGTGGTTAAACTGACTGGGAGCAGAGGGATGGGTTGTTAGAAGCACATGTTAATGTCCCGGCCTGGGAATGCCCCTGCCATCCGCTGCAGGGGGACAGCCCTCACCCAGCTCCAGGACGAGGAGGGTGGTGTTTATTCCCAGGGAGTTGGAGGCTGTGCATTCCGCGCCTGTTGCCAGCAGCTCTGGGGTCACAAGGACATTCAGGGTGCTCAGTACTGTCTGTGGATCCTGTTCTTGTTGACTTGCCTACGAGGAAGGAGGCAGCTCAGGGGGTGGGGAGGATCTCCGGTTATGGCCACAGGGCCTGGGCAAGGATTGATTGACTGACCAGAGGAGGGGGAAGGGGGCTGGGCTGCTTACCGTGCCATTCACATTCCAGAAGATGGTAGGCTGAGGATGTCCGGAGGCCTCACAAGACAGGCTGACCGTCGCATTCTCTCTCACCCACACCTTCCTCTGCTTTAGTGCCATCCATGGGGGCCCTTGAGGGGTCAGGAAGCGTGAGACAGCCCACTGAGCTAGCCTGCTTCCACCCCTCTGGTGTGCCCACAATAGCAGCTGGATTTTTGGTCCCCAAAGCCATGCAACTGCGGGGGTGATCTGGTCTCTGCCCAGACGGCCTTACCAAAAACGGCCACATTGACCAGCTGTGTGCGGTTCAGGCCAGGAACACTGGGGACAGACGCCATGCAGAGGTAGCCTCCTGCGGCCTCCCGTCTCAGGTTGGGAAACCGGAGCACAGATCCCTTTTCCAACACCTGGCCGGTCTAGAGTGAGAGGCGGGTCAGAAACTGAGGAGCAAGCCACCCACCGTCACCCCAGCTCCAGACCCACCTGGATACCTTTTCTCTCAGCCACTGGAACTCCAGGTCCTTGTTGCTCTCTGCCTCACACGTCAGCTCCAGGCTGCTGCCTTCCACGCCCTCAGGAGCTTCGGGACTCACCTGAATGTCCGACACATCTGGGGGCACAGCAGTCATGAGAGTCTGGGCAGGGTGAGGCCCGGCCCCCCCCTTGCCCCAGCCAGGCCCTCCTGTCCTGGGCCCCCAGCCCCTCACAGTTCACCAGCAGCTCCTGGGGGTCACTCATCAGTGGTATCATGGTGTCCAAGTCCAGGCCCTGACATTCGTACAGCCCACTGTGCTGCTTCTGGGCGGGGTCCAAGATCAGGATGCCATCGTCCAAGGTTTTCTCTTCCTCCATCTCCCTGGTGCTGGGGTTCTAGGAAAGCATGAGGGGGTGAGCAGAGCACCCCTCAGCCATCCGGCTGCAACTCTGGTCGGCACCCTGTCCATACCCAGCAGAGACTTCCATACCTGCTTGTTGATGTTGAAGTGGGGCTGGGGGTTGCCATCTGCCAAACACCTGATCTCCACGCGGTCCCCTTCCTTCAGCACCCCCACGGGCTCAACTTCCATCCACACTCTTTCAGCGGGGTCTGTGTGGGCAGAGAGGGAGGCTCTCAGCTCATCAGCAGGGGGCCAGCAGCCCCCCACCCCCACCCCCCAGAGCGGAGGAGCACTTGAGCACTCACAGAAAACAGGGACAGTGACTTCCTTCGATTCTTTCATGTGGTTCCCACTAGGCAGCCGGTAGCTGAGCTCACAGTAAAACTGGGCGTCTTTGTCCTCCTTAACCAGCTGAGCCTTCAGAACACTCTGCAAGGTGTATAAGCCGTTCGACTCCACAATCTGTGATGACTGAATTTGCACGCCTGGGCAGGGAGCAGGAGAACAAGGCTCAGCCTCAGCTCATCCCATGGTCTCCATGAGGGGTGACAGAGACACCGAAAGACCCTTGCCCTGCAGAGAGGGTCAGGGTCAAATGCAAACTGGCAATCCTTCAGCACTTTTACTGATCACTGCCTATCCTGGAAAAAATGAGCCAGGCACTGGCGGCTCATTCCTGTAATCCCAGTGACTCAGGAGGCTGAGATTTTAGGATTATGGTGTGAAGCCAGCTGGGGCAGGAAAGTCTGTGGGATTCTTATCTTCAATGAACCACCAAAAAGCTAGAAGTGAAGTTGTGACTCAAGTGACAAGAGAACCAGCCTTGAGCAAAAAAGCTAAGGGACAGCGTCCTGGTCCTGATTTCAAGTCCCAGTACTGGCACAAAGAAAAAAAATGTACAATGATGTGTACCCCGTAATGCTTCAGTGATGAAAAATAAAATATGAGGGGTGGGCAGAGGTGTAGCTCAATGGCAGAACGTGGTTAACATGTCCCTGGTTCTGCATTCCATTCCTAGCACCCCCTGCAAAGAACCTAAAGTGACTAGAAAAATGAGAAGCACTTGAGATCTGAACCACTAGCAGAAAACTCAGCAGTAAGCAAAATAAGCAGGTATACCTAAATAGACTGACCCGGAAAGACTGCACGCTCGCGATTGGGCGCACATGCACGCACACGCACGCACACACACACACACACACACAGATCAGGCAGTTTCTCAGCCTCAGCATTATTGATATTTCCGGCCAGAATTAACTCAGTGTGGCAGGGCCATCCTGTGTACTGGGGATATTTAGCAGCATCTTTGACCTCTACCCACAGATGCCCCTGTTCTTGTGACAATCTACATCACCTCTAGACACTGCCAAATATCTCTAGAGAGAGTGGGTGTACAAACTCACCCATGGTTAAGAACCACTGCTGAGATAAACCTAACTCCACGGTTCTTGCATGCACGAGTAAGTGCATGGAGATAAGCCTGAAAGAGTACTGACAACAGAGGTTACTCTAGGAGGATCTGGGCCAGGAAGAAGGAACTCCTAGCTTTTCTTTTTTTTTTTTTTGGTCCGGTTGTGGGGCTTGAACTCTGGGCCTGGGTGCTGACCCTGAGCTGCTTTTGCCCAAGGCTGGCACTCTACCACTTGAGCCACAGTGCCACTTCTGGCTTTTTCTGTTTATGAGGTACTGTGGAATCAAACCTGGGGCTTTGTGCATGCTAGGTAAGCACTCTACTATTAAGCCACATTCCCAGCCCACTTTTTTTTCTTTACTACAAACTCAAGGAAATGAGAGCTGGTATGTGTGGTCCACAGCAAATACTACTCACGGTTCTTCTCCTCCCTCAGAGGCCGACCGTTCTTGTACCAGATGACTTGAGGAATAGGGTACCCGTTCCTCCCCACGCAGGTAGCAACCTAAGGAGGGCAGAGTGTGCATTTCCTTGCCTGTCACCCCCCACGCTCCTCAGCCCCCGCTTGCCACCCTGCCTCCCTGGCATAGCTCACCTCCTCAGGCTCTGTGCTGTCCACGGGGATGCCCACGGCATTGGCCTGGATGGTTGGCTCCTCTGGAGCTTCTACAAGGGAAGGGAAGTGGTCAGGGTACAACTCCCAGCCTGCACTGCCCTGAGAGAAATGGAGGGGGGGTCACTCACTGTAGACGCGGAGCTGGATGCGGTGATCCTGGAGCCGAGGGCTCTTGCTCTGACACAGGAAGACCCGGTCATCGTGGGGGGTCACCTGATGCAGGGCCAGGGTCGCCCCTGGCCCCTGGAGGCTGAGTCGGTGCTCATACTCCCCGTGGGCGCTCTGGCCCTGGCCCTGGCGCACATGGAAGATGGCTGTTTGCTTTTCCTTGTGGATCTGAAAGGAGAGGAGAGAGAGAGAGGAGGGTCCTGGGGTACCTGGAGCAGACCTTCCACCACCCCCACCCCTTGCTACCCTCCCAAGCCCAAGCACTCACAGAAAACCAGTCCACCTGGCTGAGGTTGCCCAGGGCATGGGGTGGGCCACACTTCAGGAGGGCCGTCCCGCCCACTTCTACTTCCACCAGCTCGGGCGCCGGCTGCTGGGCCTCTCCGGGCACACCTGGGGGGGGACGCAGGGGGCACCCCAGCAGCTGTGTCAGCCCTGGTGGGCTTCCTGACCTCCTCCCCTCACAGGATCACTGCAGCTGTTCCTCTGCCACGCAGAGGGCCTGGAGAGGGCCGTCCTCCCTCACCCTCCACCTCACCCTGCTGTGCCCCCCCACACACCCGGGGACAGCCCTGTCCCAGCCCAGGGGATCCCTGGTCCTTGGAGCCAAGATGAGCAGCTCCCAGACAAGGCTGGCAAAAAACAGAAAGGGGCAAATGGGCTGTGGTCCAAAAGGAAGTCCCCTTGGCTCCTGGACCCCTCCTCTCCGAGTGAGCTCAGAGGGTGGGAATGCAAGGCATGTGCCAGGCTGGGGCACACAGGCCCCTTTGTGTCCCACCCGAGGGAAGATATCACTCTTCTTACCCCCCTCCCCTGAAGACTCAGTGAGCCGACTCCAGCCAGAAGCGCTCAGCTCTGTGTGTGTGTGTGTGTGTGTGTGTGTGTGTGTGCCAGTGTACCATCGGGAGACCCCCCATGTTGGGGGTCGGGGTCAGGGCCGGGCGGCGCGCAGTGACGTCAGCAGTGCCAGCACGCCGCCCGCGCCGCGAGGCGGTGAGGTCACTCAGCGCCATCTGGCCGGGCCCGGGCCCAGGCTGGCTGCGGGGCCAGGGGGCAGGTGGCGAGCCCGCCCCCCGCAGGCGCCTCGGATCCCCCACTGCCCCGGGAGCCAGAAAAGCAGGGAAGGGCGGGGCCGGGCTTGGCGGCTGCGGGCGCGCTTCGCCCTTTCCCCAGAAACCCGGCCGGTCGTGCCAGGCGGCAGGCCGGGGAGCCGGGCGCCCCGGGGACGCGGCTGGCACCGGGCGCAAGGCCGGCGGAGGGAGCCAGGCCAGGCCCACAAGTAACGCACCAACGGGGCCCGTGCGGGGCAAGGGACCCGGCCGCTAGACGGTTCCAGAAAGGAGATCGGAGGTGCCAGAGCACTCGTGCTTCGGTCTAAAGCCGCTCCGCCCCGGGTCTCGGCCACCTGTGACCCGCTCCCCCCCGCCCCGCCCGGGCGCGCGGCGACCCCGCCTGCCTGCCAACGCCCCGCCAGGCCCGGCTCCCGGCCCGGGGCGGGGTGGGGGGATCCGGCTCCCCCCCAACCCGGCCAGCCAGGCTGCCTTTCCCAGCAACAGGCGGCGCGGGGTGCCCGGATTTGGGGGTGCGGTCGAGCTGCGCGTCCCCCCGCGGCTGCAGCCTCGGCGCCCCCAGAACGAGCACCCGCGGGACCTCCCCTCCCGCCCAGAGCTCCCCGGGCTCGGCCCCACCCCTTCCCGCTCCCGCGCCCCGGGACACTCGAATCCCCGCCGCAAAGTGGAGTTGTGCGGGGGGCGCGCGGGGAGCCTGGGTCCCACCGCGCTTCCAGCTCCGCTCCGGGCCCGTCCGGAACGCGGGTTCCCCGGCGAACTCACCCGAGGCGCAGCGCCAGCCACAGCCGGCAACGATCACCCAGGCGCAGACGAGCCGGAGCGACCCCATGCTTCCCGGCCGGAGGGCGAGAGCCAAGTGAAGAGCTCGCGGCCGCCGGGGGCTGACGTCAGGGGGGCGGGGAGGGGGCCCCGAGCGCCGGCCGCCCCGCCCCGCCCCGCGCAGCCCCCCGCGCCCGCCCCGCAGCCCGAGGGGGCGGGCCCCGAGCGCCGGCCGGGGCGCGGCGCCCCTGAGCGCGGCCGAGGTCGGTCGGCGCCCGGGCCCCGGGCGCGCCGAGGCTGAGCGGGCAGTGACAGGTGTGTCGGAGCCGGGCGGACCGGCCGAGGCCGCGGCGAGAAGCTGGCCCCGATGTCCGCCCAGGGCAGGGCAGGGCCGGGCGTCCCCGCAGCGCCCTGCCCCGCGCAGCTCCAGCCGGCCGGCGTCGGGGGCGTCCCGGGGGGCTCTCCCGGCCGGGCCCCTCCGCCCCCGGGACTCCTAGAACAATCGATCCGCGGCGGCGGCCGGGGCCTGGCGGCTTCGGGGCGGACCGCGCGCCAGGTCCCACAGACCCAGAGGTGTCTGCGGAAGGGTGGACACGGTGCCGTCCGGGCTCCCCTTCCATCGCACGCTCCCCAACAGCGAGGGAAGGGCCCGATTCACGAGCCCAAGGTGGGCACTGTCCCCGCCCGGGCCCTCTTCACTCGGCCTGGCCTCAGACCCCTCCACCCACTGGGTGGCGAGAGGAAAGGAGACGCAAGCGTAAAGGATGCCGGGCCCCACCTGGACGGGCAGAAACCTGTTGGCCGTTCCCAGCTTCCCCTACCTGACCGACTGGGGCTGGCCGCTGGCTCTGATCACCCGCGGCCCCAGAGCCCGGTCGGCACGGCAAGGGGCGCGCGGTTCTACCGCCACTCTCCTCCCCGAGCCCAGCTTCTTCTGGAGTCTTCTGGCCTCTTGAATGGAGACTCCAAAGCAAAGTGCATAGCTCTCGCCTCACAAAGACCCCAGCCGTCTCCTGCGGCTCTTTCACCAGAGTCAAATAGGGGCCTGGATTTGGGGGTGTAGGCCTGTCACCCCTTCGGACAGCCTTTCTGCTGGGCCGCAGGGGGTGGGGGAGGCAAACCGAGGCAGAGCCGGCCAGGTGATCTGCTAGCGCCCTCTGGGTGGTGTTGGGATGACGCAGAGATGACTGGCAAACCACACCAGCCTCTCTTTCAGAGCCTTGCTGACCCCCTCCCCCTCCTCCATTAGCGTCCAGCCAGAGACGATGCCAAGCTGGCCCGGGCCAGGGCCTTGGAGCCTGGTGGGAGAGAGCGAGCGGGGTACCGGGCTCTCCCACTGCCCACGGCCATCATACAGACTCTGGCCCCAGGCCCTGAGCAGGATGGAACGGTGAGCTTGCTTGTCTGCGGGGCAGGCGAGGAAATGGCTGAAGGATGCTGTCTGCGCTGGCAGGCCAGGAGCCGGGCACCGCGCAGCCGCCCGCCCCCCTCCCCCAGACACCATTAACTAATCATTCTCTTCTCCCGAGGCCTGAAAACAAAGGCAGCTAACCACCAAGGACAGTCAGTTCTGGATTCTTCTTCCGCCCTTCGTCGGGAGAGAGAAGCCAGGTGGGGGTTGGAAGAGGCCCTGCAGTGAAAGGGAAATAAGATTAAAGGCCAGGGTGACAGCCCCTCCTCCCGGCCGGCACACAAGCGCTGGGTCTGTCCCTTGGAGAAGCGCTCGTGGCCGAGAGTGGGTGGGAGAGGTCAGGGGGCACGCAGCTTAGGGAGGGGGGGCACGTTGGGGTTCCACACCAAAGAAGGGTCAGGACCTTGGAGGGGACTCAGAGGGAATGGAGCCGGAAGGACAGGAGAGAGGGCAAGGCTGGAGGACGGAACAATTCCTCCAAGACACCAGCCTAGAGCAGCAGCAGCAGCAGCAGGCTTTCCGGCTTTCCCGCAGGCCGGGAGACCAGCGCTGAGAGGAGGAGGTGGCTGCGGAGATGGAGGTCGGCAGAGATGGGCCTTCCACCTGGCAGGAATCGTATCTGGCCTGGGCCAGATTTAGGCCAAAGCCAGAGCAAGGGGCAGAGTGCTAATCCTGCCCCATCTCCCTCCAGGAGGGGAGATGAGGGGATCCCCGTCCTGCTTTCCTCCCCTCGTGGGTAGGCCCAGGCGCCCCAGAGCTAAGAAACTCCTCTCCCCTCTGCACAATGCTCCCGGTGTATCACTCTGGTTTAGGTCTGACCACAGGCAGAGAAACTGAGGCAGGATGGCGTGGCGGCCCCGGTCTAGTCCTCCGGGGAGGTGGCACTTTCCACTCCTTGTAAGGAGACTTGGGAAGGAATAGTGCTGGCGATAGAGACAAGGAAGCAGCCCCCCTTGCTGGAAAGGGCGGGCTGGCCGAGGAAGGAAGCGGATAAAGATGTGTTTGCAGCTGGGACCCGGCGATGGGGGGTGGCAGTCTTGGCATCGGTGGAGGCTGGGGAACCCCCTGACCGGCGGGTCTTGGGAGAGGAGGCCGGGGACGTGCGGTGGGGGAGCGGACCGAGGTTTTATTGAGGAGTGAGTACGGGTAGGAGTAGGGCGAGGTCGCGGAGGACACGGAGCCAGGAAGCCGGAAACTCGGGGGCCGGGTGGGCGACGCGTGGAAGGCTGAATGGGGGGAAACAGCCGCGCCTCCCCAAGTTAGGTCACTGTCTCCCCCACGTCCTCCGCACCTGACCGGGGCGGGAGAGGAAGGAGGGGCGGCCGCCCGGGGGTCCCCGGCACCCCACGGGCGGGGGTGGGAGGGGCTGCTTCCAAGCTTGGAAAAGCCCTGAGTTCATCTCCACCCTGGAGGCGCGGCAAAGGCCCCATTGTGCCGGGGAGGGGGAGGGGGCCGGGGGAGGGCGAGTGGCACAAAGGGGAGGATTATGTGGAGCGCAGGCGGGGAGGGGCGGGTGGGGACCTCCTCGCTGGGGGGGGGGGTCTCAGGCATCCGGTGGCCCGTCCCGGGGAGGGGGGCCGAAGACGGATTCCCGCGGCCTGGCGTTCCCAGGGTCCGCGGGTTCTGTTCCCAGGCCCCGCGCATTCCGGGGCCTCCCCTGGGAGCCGCGGGCCGCTTCCCCGCCGGGAAGGGCGGGCGGGGGGGGGGGGGGGAGAGGATGTGGGTGAATCAGGAGTGACCGGGGGGCGCGGCGCCCTCCAGCCAGGGGGGGAGCGGGCGGGGGAGGGTCACGACCTCCCCGGAGCCCCGCCGAGCGCGCGGAGCAGCCCGGGGTCCCGGGGTCCCCGGCGATCCCGGTCCACCTGCCCCAGGCCGCCGCACGGAGCCCCGGCGGGGCCGGGGCGCCCCTGGCCCCCAGGCCGGCCCGCGAGGCCGGGGGGAGGCGGCGCACCCGGCGGCGCGCACCAACCCAAACATTACCATAAATGCTCAGGCCGCGGGCGCGGGCGGGAGGGGACCCGGGCGGGGACCCCGGCTCTCCGGAAGCCCGGATCCGGCTCTCCAGCCCTTCCCCGCGCGGCGGCGAGTCCGTGTGTCCCCGGCGTGGGGCCGGGGAGCTGGCGCGCGCTGCCCCCGAGGGCGGGAGCCCCCGGGGCTCCGGGTTCCTGGGAGCTGTGATTGTGGCCCCAGCCCTCTGGCCTCCAGTTCCTCACCCCATCCTCTTCCTGCCCCCCTCCCCGCACCCCCAGGCTTCACTCGGGGAGTGGAGGATGCTGGGGGCGGGTTAGGATGCGGGAACTTCACACCTCGCCCCTGGGGAGCACTTCACATCCGCTCCCCAAAATACCACCACCCAAGCCGGGGAGGAAGGTCCCCGGAGAGCTGGTTGGACTTGGAGTTGTCCCTGAGGGAGGTGCAGCTGGGCTGAGTGGAGGAGCCGGTGGGAACCCCCCTGGGCCACGTCCCGGGTCTCCCGGAAGGGCGCGTGTGCGAGGCCCAGCCGCCTCCTTGTTTCTCCCGGGCTCTAACTTTGCCTCCTTAATCCTTTTTTCCTCCTGAGTCTCCGCAGTCACCTTGGAACAACCAGACTGAGCCATAGCTATCTTTACGCTAAGGGACAGAAGCTAGCCCGAAATTAAAGCCAGTCCCACAGGGCGGATCACCTCCCCCCCCAAAATCCCTTACGGGGGTGGGTGGCCCCCTGGGCAGGAGTAATCAACTAGACCGCTCGGTGATTTCTCCAGAAGCCCTCGCACACCTGTGATGGCAATCATGTTCACCTGTCCTGCCTGTGCTGCGCGCCCCAACCCTCTCCTCCGCTGCCGTCCCCCAACTCCCAAGGCCCTGAGAGTCCCCAAGATGCACTTGGGGCCACTGAACCCCTTTATCTCTTCTTCCTTATATGGCTACCTTGATTCAGATGAACTTTCTCTGCCTTTCACTACCATCAGTCTGTAAATCGGGACGCCACCCGACCCAGGTGGGGATTTGTGAAGGGGGAAGGGACTCTTCACTTAGGGTCCTTGACTTCAATCACAGAATAAGAATTTCTGGACAAATCATAATGGTAAGGAAGCTTGGTAGAGCTCTATAAAGTGAGCACGCAGACAAGCAGATGCACACTCTAGCAGAGTGTGAGTACTCTCAAAGGGAGAGACACAGGTTTTTTTTTTGTTGTTCTTGGTGTTTGTTTGCTTTTTGCCAGTCCTGGGGCTTGAACACAGGGCCTGGGTACTGTCCCTGATTTTGCTCAAGGCTGGCACCCTACCACTTGAGCCACAGAGCCACTTCCAGCTTTTTCTGTTTATGTGGTACAGAGGAATCGAACCCAGGTCTTCATGCATGCTAGGCAAGCGCTCTACCACTAAGCCACATTCCCAGCTGAGACACTGAGGTCTTGACATCAGGGGTGTATTTATGTTATTAAGGCAGGCCTGACTTAAAGTTATGCAAAGATAGGTATTTATATTTACTCTTAATCACTTTTACAACTTAGGCTCAGGGTCTCTGAGACTGACTAGTACTTTTTTTTTTTTGCTGGCCCTGGGGCTTGATCTTAGGACCTGGGAGCTGTCCCTGAGCCTCTTTGTGCTTAAGGCTAGTGCTCTACCGCTCAAGCCCCAGTGCCACTTCCCACTTTTTCTGAGTAATTTATTGGAGATAAAAGTCTCATAGAGGGGCTGGGAAGGTGGCTCAGTGGTAGAGCGCTTGCCTTGCATGCCTGAGGCCCTGGGCTCAATTCCTCAGCACCACATAAGCAAAAAGAAAAAAGCCGGAAGTGGCACTGTGGCTCAAGTGGTAGAGCGCTAGCCTTGAGCTGAAGAGCTGAGGGACAGTGCCCAGGCCCAGAGTTCAGGCCCCACAACCAGACCCTCCCCCCCAAAAAAAAGTCTCATAGACTTTTCTACCTGTCTGCCTGGGCTGGCTTCGAACCATGATCCTCAGATCTCAGCCTCCTGAGTAGCTGGGATTACAGGTGTGAGCCACCAGCACCTGGCTCTGACTAGTACTTTAAACATATAACCATTATGTTTAGACATCCTTTTTAGGAAAGAATGCATCCTGTCATATTTGAAAACTGGTGTTTATCTTTGAAATAAAGAATGCATCCTGCCAGGTGCAGGTGGATATAATCCTAGCTACTCAGGAGACTGAGATCTGAGAATCACCATTTGAAGTTGGCCTGGGCAGCAAAATCCCCATGACACTCATCTCCAATTAACCACTCAAAAACCGGAAGTAGTGCTGTAACTCAGTTGCTAGAGAGCTAGCCTTGAGTACAAAGAGGCTCAGGGACAGTGCCCAGGTTCTGAGTTCAAGCCCCACAACTGACCAAAAAGAATGTATCCTGCCTGGTGTTGGTGGCTCAAATCTGTAATCCTACCTGCTCGGGAGACTGAGATCTGAGGATCATGGTTCACAGCCAGCCCAGGCAGGAAAGTCTGTGAGACTCTTACTTCCTATTAACCACCAGAAAACCAGAAGTGGAGCAGTGGCTCAAAAGGGTAGGGCTTAAGCCGGGCGCTGGTGGCTCACGCCTGTAATCCTAGCTACTCAGGAGGCTGAGATCTGAGGATCACGGTTCAAAGCCAGCCCCGGCAGGAGAGACCGTGAGACTCCTATCTCCAATAAACCACCAGAAAACCGGAAGTGGCGCTGTAGCTCAAGTGGTAGAGCCCTCGCCTTGAGCTGAAGAGCTGAGGGACAGCGCCCAGGCCCAGAGTTCAAGCCTCTCGACCGACCAAAAAAAAAAAAAAAAGGGTAGGGCTTTGCCTTGAGCAGAAGAGTTCAGGGACAGTGCCCAGGCCCTGAGTCCAAGCCCCGTGACTGACAAGAAAAAAAAAAAAAAAAGAAGACTGCATTCTCGCCACAATGTTTATCCTTTAAGATAAACACTTTGTGCCAGGAGGAGCCATTTTTCCAAGTATCTGCTTCTTCAGAATAAATGGAGGGTTTTTTTGGTTTTTTTGTTTTTGTCAGTTGTAGGATTTGAACTCAGGGCCTGGGTGCTGTCCCTGAGCTTTTGTGCTCAAAGCTAGTGAACTTCCACTTGGAGCCACAGCACCACTTCTGCTTTGCTGGTGATTAATTGTAGATATCTCATAGCCTTTCTTGCCCAGGCTGGCTTTGAACCATAATCCTCAGATCTCAGCCTCCTGGGTAACTAAGATTACAGGTGTGAGCCACCAGTGCCCAACTATGTATGTCTTTTTAAAAAAAATTAATGATGTCTTTTCTGAATTTATAGAACATACTAGTTGTTTAGGGACATCAGGCAAGGTCAGATGGAAAAAGCTGTTCTTGCTCTTTCCCCCCTCCCCTTGTTTTAATACTGCAGCTTATTAAGGAGTTCAAGGGTTAAAACAAAGAAGATAGTTCTTCTATGTTTCTAAATATACTGTTTCTAAATTCCTGGCTGCCATCCAACATGCCTCTTTTTCTCTAGTCTCTCCTGCCTCATTTCCTCCTAAAACAACTTTGATCCCTTACTCTTAAGGGAAACTGGTGGGTGAAGATGAGTCTCCTGTATTTACTTTAAGCTCAGTTTTGAATTTCTGACTGCTGTTTACCATGCCCATTCCCTCTTACCTATCCTGCTTCAAGGTCAGGCGGCTGAGCCTTATCTGTTGACCCCCAGGGAGCCAGGCTTTTACCCCAGAACTCTGCTAACCTGCACTTTGCCCTTTGAGGGGACTAGAAAGAGCCCTAGGGGAGAGGCATTCTGTAGCTGAGTTTGTTGGGGGCGCTGAATGGGGAGCTGTGCGTAGAGGAGTGAGGGAAGAAGAGAAAAGTCAAGACTGCGGCTGCTGCCACCCGGGACTCAAGGGTTGGCACATGAAAGGAACTCAAGGTGTAGAGAGAACACAGTATTTGGACCCCAAACCAGATTAAAGCTGGGAGCTGGTGGCTCACACCTGTAATCCTAGCTACTCAGGAGACTAAGATCAGAAGGTCATGGTTCAAAGCCAGCCCAGGAAATCTGTGAGACTTTTATCTCCACTTAATCACCAGAAAACTGGAAGTGGTAGTGTGACTCTAAGTGGTAGAGCAAAAGGAGCTCATGGACAATGCCTAGGCTCTGAGTTCAAACCCCATGACCCCCCTCCCCCCCCAAAAAAAAACACCTATAATTTAAAGGAAGACTTAAATCCCAAACTTCTATACCATAGCTGTAATTGTTATAGATGAATTAAGAGATGGAAGTCATGGCATAAACAGGAAGTATGACAAGGATCCGGAAGAGTGTGTCAATGTAATTACATACAGCTGTGTGCCTAGATCTACTACAAGGGAAGAACCATGCATGTCTATATATAACATTTAGTTATACATAGTACTTGAAGCCAAGTTCCCATAGCTATGCTCCTACATGTAACCATGTTCCCACAGCCATGTCCATATGTACCTACAGTACAGCCTTGTACCTACAGCCCATATGTATACCTTCAGCCAGGCCCACGCAGTGAGGGAAGCTGCCCAGATGGGGCTGGTGGGGGGGGAAAGTGAGGGAGCTTGCAAGACAAACCCTCTACTTTTATTTCCATTATGCTTACTTGGAGGTCTTGGGAGATTTGGCTACCCAACCAAGTCTTGACAGCAGGCGTGGTGACGAATAATCAATGCCAAGGGTGACTAGGCTAGGCTAGAGGGCGCTTGCAGTTGAGGTGGAGTTAGACTATGAAGAAAGAACTTGGAACGTAAGATAGGTTATAGGTTAGGCAATGAGAAGCCACTGCAGCTTCTTAAGCAATGATAAAATTGTGTGTTGAAACTGGAATTTGGGTGTACAATGGTTTCTGATTACTTCTTGACCCAAGAGCGCCCTCTGGTGCTCCTGATTGGCTAATCCGACTTGTTCCTTGGTTTTATGGACTAAGTTGGGAGGATGCGGTTGGAAAAGGATGAAGGCATTATAGAGGTAGACTCTTGAGTCTCATTCTACATCATCCTGAGTGATGACGGAACTTCAGCAAGACAAGGTGAGAGACTGGGAAGGTTTGAGGTGACAGGCAAGGGTCTGGTAATGGTTCCCTTCTGTCTGCCCCACAACCAAGTACTAACTACACAGGGGCTAGAGATAGAATGAGTGAAGATGAGGTCCCTATGTTTGGGAAAGGCATTCAGGCAAGGACTGTAAACAAATCAGATCACAACTTGCTGGGTACAAGAAGCAAATACACAGTCTTTTTTTTTGGGGGGGGGGGGAGAGTCCAGTCGTGGGGCCTGAACTCTGGGCCTGGGCGCTGTCCCTCAGCTCTTCAGCTCAAGGCTAGCACTCTACCACTTGAGCCACAGTACCACTTCCACTTTTTTCTTTTTGTTTATGTGGTGCTGAGGAATCGAACCCAGGGCCTCATGCATGCAAGGCAAGCGCTCTACCACTGAGCCACCTTCCCAGCCCCACACAGAGTCTTTAAGAACCCCATTCTGCATGGAAAGTGGGAACTATTTATTTTTCTTTCTACCTAAGCCCTATAAGATAAACTCCTGCTAGAACTTCAAAATAAAAAAGACAGGAAGCTAACCCAGTTCTGTGTAGTCAAAGAAGGCTTTGTGGAGGAGAGATGACTAGCCTCATTTGAAAGGATAAAGGGGGGCTGGGAAGGTGGCTCAGTGGTAGAGCGCTTGACTTGCATGCATGAGGCCTTGGGTTCAATTCCTCAGTACCACATAAACAGAAAAAGCCATAAGTGGCGCTGTGGCTCAAGTGGTAGAGTGCTAGCTTTGAGCTGAATTGCTGAGAGACAGTGCCCAGGCCCAGAGTTTCAGGGCCCACAACAGACAAAAAAAAAAGGATAAAGGGTGGGAAACCAGGTAAATAGAGTGGGAAATTTAAACTGGAGTAGCACACTGGGTGGGGTTTTAGCTCTATCCCACAGGGAGGAGGTTTAGGGAAGGAGGTGGCTAGATTTCAGATGACTTGTAAACTACAAGGAGTTATCATCGGCAGCTGGGGTGTGTGAATAGTTTGGGGAGGGATCACAATCCACTTTAAATCCATCAGAGTTCTGGCCCCAGAGGGATAGAACCAAAGGCCCTACTTTCTAAAGGAAGCATCCATTTCCTTTCTAAGTCCCACCCCTCCTCTGGATGATGGAAGTTGGAAAGGACCAATAATTTCTGGGAAAGCTGCCAGCTGCACACAAGGTGTGGCCTTATTTTAACCATTTGTCTCCCACATGTGACTGAGATCTTGGTAGCCTCTCTTCCTTTCCATATCCTACTCAATGTGGGACAGAACCCTTCACCAAGGCCTCTAAAAACAGTGCTTGCTGCAGCACCTAGGAGGGGAGTACCATGCATCTGTTAAGAAAATAAAGACAATTTCTATACACAGGAATAGTCCACGATGTATCTTTTTCAATCACAGAATGCTATATATAGAAAAAGCTTGATGTGGTGCTGTGGTTCAAAGTGGTAGAGCACTAGACTTGAGCAAAAAAGCTCAGATAGTGCCCAGGCCCTGAGTTCAAGACCCATAACTGACAAAAACAAAACAAAACAAAAACAACCAATCTGGCTGGAAATCTGGCTTAGTGATAGAGCGCTTGCCTCACATGCATGAAGCTCTGGGTTCGATTCCTCAGTTCCACATAAACAGAAAAAGCCAGAAGTGGCGCTGTGACTCAAGTGGTAGTGCTAACCTTGAGCAAAAGAAGCTCATGGAGGGCTGGGAAGGTGGCTCAGTGGTAGAGTGCTTGCCTTGCAAGCCTGAGGCCCTGGGTTCGATTCCTCAGCACCATATAAGCAAAAAGAAAAAAAGCCGGAAGTGGCGCTGTGGCTCAAGTGGTAGAGCGCTAGCCTTGAGCTGAAGAGCTGAGGGACAGTGCCCAGGCCCAGAGTTCAGGCCCCACAACCGGACCCCAAAAACAAAAACAAAAACAAAAAATAGAAGCTCATGGACAGTGCCCAGGCCCTGAGTTCAAGCCCCAGGACTGGTAGAAAAAAAAAAAAAAGCTACCTGTTGTGTAAGATATGATAGATATTTTATACACTATAATCTGTAGTCACACTTTCAAATATAAACAATGTCAAAATCAACTAAAAATAGGGAGCTAAAGGAGATATAGAAGGAACAGACCCACCCTTCATATTTGTGAGGCCAATATACACAGCAGACTTCAAATGTCCTATGTCTAAATGTTAGAACTATTTGATTGTTTTTTTGGGTCCAGTCATGGGGCCTGAACTCTGGGCCTGGGCGCTGTCCCTCAGCTCTTCAGCTCAAGGCTAGCACTCTACCACTTGAGCCACAGCGCCACTTCCGGCTTTTTATTTTTGCTTATGTGGTGCTGAGGAATCGAACCCAGGGCCTCTGAGGCATGCGCTCTACCACTGAGCCACCTTCCCAGCCCTGTTAGAACTATTTGAAAGCTAACCAACTTTTTTTTTCTTGGTCATGGGGCTTAAACTGGGCCAGAACGCTGTCCCTCAGCTTTTCAGCTACCATTCTACCACTTGAAACACTGCACCACTTCGTTTTCTGAGTGGTTTATTGGAGATGAGATTCTCATGGACTTTCCTGCCTGGGCTGGCTTTGAACCATGATCGTGAGATCTCAGCCTCCTGAGTGACTAGGATTACAGATGTGACCCACTGGGGCCGTTGGTGTTGTGAACATAAATTTTGAACTCAATATTCTTCAGAGGTTCATGTGTCCCTAGTGTATTATAAACCAGCTGGCTGGGACCTTTCTATTCTACCTACATAGAAATCATAGGTAGGTGGAGAAGTTCCTCCTTATTGTGAATATTTGCAGGGAGTGGAGCAGATGGCAGTAAACAGTGACAATCAGCCTCAGGCCTTTGACAGCTACTTTGTCACCTATGCGGGGTGACATAGGGTTTGGGCCTCAGGAATCAGATACCAGGTCCCTGACAGGTAGGGCATTGGAGCTCACAAACTGAGGTTGACCAGCCCGTCAGCCTGTCTGGAATGGACAGGTGTTACACCAAGCACAGTTTGCTCATGTTCGGTTGGCACCAATAACAAGACAGGCCATTATGTAAATGAAGAACCGAGTTTGCACCAATCACTGGACAGTCTGTTATGCAAATGAAGGATCTTGTTTGTACTAATCACAGGTCTCATCTCTTGGTCCAAGTACTTCCTCTCCTCCCCACCACCCCCCAGCTCGGGTGAAGTGTCTGTTTATGGTTTGGTCTGGCAGTTGGTCATCTGTTTGGCCAAAGCACCTTCAGAAGGGTGCTTTGCACAAAGGGCTTATGTAACAGTACTTCGGGGGGATTTTAGACTGCCCTGACTTCTACCCCAGTGTTGCAGGAGGAACAGATGGGCCCGAGTAGAAGGGAGTTAGGCCACGGTCAGGACTTTGGCTGCTCCTCGGCGCCAAAGGAACCAGTTTACCACGGGGCCGTGGTTCACGTGGTGGAGCACCAGCAGCCAATGAGAGCACCCGGCCGCGTTCAAGCCCCAGGGCCGGCACTAAAAGAAAACTGGTTACCACGGGTACTTTGTCATCGGTCACACAAAGCTGACACAATGAGGATTTCACCCGCAAAGCATTGTAGGAGCTGGATAACTGATAGAATGAGGGAATGAACGAGAAGAGGTGCGAAGGCGGGTCTGACCGGGACGCGGAGACGGCGATGGCCCAGGCCCCAGCCCACAGAGGGCGTGGCCACGAGGCCGTCAACGGACCAATCACCACTTAAAGGGGAGGGGCTATTGTACGTGTCCGCTCCTCTCTTTGGAAAGTACGTCCATTTGGGCGCCTTTCAAAGGGACCAATGAGCGCTCGAGGTTCCTGCGGCTGGACCTCGCCGATTGGCTGGCGGTCATCGTCCCGCCCTGCCTAGGTCGCCTCTTGCCCACCCCTCCGCGCACAAGATGGCGGCGCCCAGCGGAGTTGAGGCCGAGGTCGGGCCTTGCTGAAGCTGACTCTGTTTCCCACTCCTCCGGTGGGCGTCGAGCGCCGCGAGCAGGAGGACGGGGGCCGGGCGGGGCCGGGGGCACCTGCGTCGCTGGACCGCGAACTCGCGGCCAGCCCGCGCCGCCCCCACCCGGCCCCGGCCCCGGCCCCGGCCCGGCCTGGTCCCAGCCTGTCGGTCCTCGGTTCCTCCAGGTCTGACCCGTTGCCCGGCCGTGGTACGCCGCCCGGGGCCTCCGAAGCGGAGATCTGCCGTGCAGCCCGGGTTCGCCTTCACTTCAGAGATGTTGGGCCTCTTCCGAACTGGCCCAGCCTCCAAACAGGGACCCTTGGAGTGGCACCTGGCCGCCTCTCCCTCCGACCCACTCCTTCCTTAGGACTGCGGTTCCCTTCCAGGTTAACCCCCGACTCCCCACAATATTGACAACGCCCTCCCCGAGGAGCCAGCCTTCCTTCCGGACCACGCTCGACTCGTCCTGATCATGGAGGCCGTGTACCTCGTAGTGAATGGGGTGGGCCTGGTGCTGGACGTGTTGACCTTGGTGTTGGATCTCAACTTCCTGCTGGTGTCTTCCCTCCTGGCTTCCCTGGCCTGGCTCCTTGCCTTCATCTACAACCTGCCACACACGGTACTGACGAGTCTTCTGCACTTGGGCCGAGGTGTCCTGCTTTCACTGCTGGCCTTGATCGAAGTCTTGGTCCGGTTCATCTTTGGGGGCTTACAGGCTTTGGGTACCCTGCTCTATAGCTGCTGCTCTGGGCTGGAGAGCCTGAAGCTCCTGGGACACCTGGCCTCTCATGGGGCGCTACGGAGCCGGGAGATCCTGCACCGGGGTGTGCTCAACGTCATCTCCAATGGCCACGCTTTGCTGCGCCAGGCCTGTGACATCTGTGGCATTGCCATGAGCCTGGTGGCTTACGTGGTCAACAGCCTGGTTAATATTTGCCTCATTGGCACACAGAACCTTTTCTCCCTGGTGCTGGCCCTGTGGGATGCCGTGACAGGACCTCTGTGGAGGATGACAGACGTGATGGCCGCTTTCCTGTCCCACATTTCCAGCAGTGCTGTGGCCATGGCCATCCTCCTTTGGACCCCCTGCCAACTAGCCCTGGAGCTGCTGGCCTCAGCCGCCCGCCTCCTGGCCAGCTTTGTGCTTGTCAATCTCACTGGTTTGGTGTTGCTGGCTTGCGTGCTGGCAGTGACTGTGACTGTGTTGCACCCGGACCTCATCTTGAGGCTGGCCACCCGAGCACTCAGCCAGCTTCACACTCGCCCATCCTACCACCGGCTCCGAGAGGATGTCCTTCGGCTGTCTCGCCTAGCACTTGGCGTGGAGGCCTGGCACCGTATTTGGAGCCGTAGCCTACAACTGGCAAGCTGGCCGAACCGGGGAGGGGCACCAGGAGCCCCCCTGAGTGGCCCTAGGAGAGTGTTCCCCACCAGGACCCAGGGTCAGGACACACCTCCTGAAGCGGGGCCCAGAGCTGATGCAGAAGAGGAGGAGGTCAGCACCATCAGAAATCCACCTGCCCGGGGCCGGGAGAGACTCAATGAGGAGGGACCCACGGCTGGACAAGACCCATGGAAGTTGCTGAAGGAGCAAGAGGAGCGGAAAAAGTGTGTCATCTGCCAGGACCAGAGCAAGACTGTGCTGCTCCTGCCTTGCCGGCACCTGTGCCTGTGCCAGGCTTGCACTGAAATCCTGATGCGCCACCCCGTCTACCACCGCAACTGCCCGCTCTGCCGCCGCGGCATCCTGCAGACCCTCAATGTCTACCTCTGAAAACCACTCTGCCTACCCACCCTCCACGCTCCTCGCAGACCCTCCCACGCAGAAACCTCCAGGTTATGGCCTGAATCACCTCTGTGGCTATGGCTTCCCCGTAAGCATCAAGCCATACATCTGTGGAGATGGGATACACTGGAAAACGGTGATCTGGGTGGGGCAGGCTAGCATGGCTTTGCTGAACCCCGTGGGTCCCTTAATCCTGAGGGTGGTGAGTATTTCACTATGCAAGGGTTCTGAGACTGTCCCCAGTGGCCTCTCCTCAAGTCTGCCCAGGGCCCACCCAGATGTCAGCTTCTGGGGCTATCCTTCGCTTCCTGTTCGTGTTTTCTGTTGGTGATTTACAATTCTTTACCTGCCACTTTCCTCCTAGCTTCTGCAGCCACAACACATCAGTGTCATTTGTGTATTTTGATAACTTAGGGGCCTTGGGATGGTCTTGAACTTTGGTGTTCAGCCAGTATCCCTGTGTCCTGCTAGGTTTGGGGGTAGACTCAGGTGCTCTGAGAGCTGCTTCTGCCTGTCACGATCTGATGAGACTCCCTCCAAACTCAATCCAAAAGCTGGGATCAATTTTCATTTATGGTGTGTGTGTGTGTGTGTGTGTGTGTGTGTGTGTGTGTGTGTTGTGTGTGTGTGTGTGTGTGTGTGTGTGTGTGTGTGTGTGTGTGTGTGTGTGTGTGTACCTGGCTTTGGGACCATATGCCCTGGGGCTCCCTAGCTCCACAGGGAACCTCAGGAGGAAAAACCAAATTTCTACTCATTCCCTCACTCCCCACATGGCATAGAAAAATGGCATTTCTCTTTGTCTCTCCCTGTTAGTGGGGAGGGCAGACTGTGCACATTTCACTAGGGTCCAAACAGAAGGGGCCAGTTTCTGATGAATAAAGTTCTATTGACAGCTCTAACCGCCTCAGCATCCATCCCTGCAAAGGTGAGCAGCGTCTGGGTGACAGATGCTGCAGCAGGGTCTCTCACATCCGTTGTGTCTTGAAGAACCAGGCCTTAGAACTGGGGAAGATGAGGTAGAGTGGCAGGGCTGTGCCAAGGAAAAGCTTGTGACAGGCTTGACCGGCTTAGTGCTAACTCTGATTTGTTCTTTGTGTTGCACACATGGGTCTGGACATGCCTCCCCTATACCTTCCATTTTTGCCAGAGTCAATCCCTCAAGGAGCCAAAGGTATCTTCTTACCCGTTGAATCAGTCTTCCCAGGAGAGGACTTGGGATCTCTGCAGAACTGGTGCGTGTCTCTGTGTCTCTTGGCTGAGAGCCTGCTGCAGTGTTGGGCTGGACCGTGGAGGTGGGACCTCCTAGTGGAGGCAGGGAGCTGGAGCCCGAGAGGCCTGCGGTCTGTCTCCAGTGCACTTGGGCCCCAGCCCCCTTAGATTGTAGCTGCCCTCAAATGACCAGCAGCACCCCCGCCCCATAATTGTATGTTATGTCTAGGAGTGTAATGCCTTCTGGAAGGGGGAGGAGATGGTGGGGCCTGCAGAAGCTGAGGAGAGCCCCGCCAAGGCTGAGAGGCTGCGCACACCACCAGCAAGTTTGTTAGTCTTTAACTTGACTAACTTGTCCCAGGCTAGACCCTGAAGATCACAGGAGGTGAACCTCTGGGGCGCTTTGGGGCCAGCCTTAGACTTAAAGGCTTGGCCCACCCAGGCTGTGTGCAGCACCTTGGGGGAGAGCTCCCCACCTTGGCCCCTGCTGGGAGGCCTGAGGCAGGATTGGGCTTTTGTTTCCCTCCCCCCATCCTGGACAGGGGCCTGAGCAAGGGGAGGCTGGCTCCTTCCAGTCTCTGTTTAATGTAGGAATAAACATTTTACCAGGGAAGATAAACTTCCTGAGCCAGGAGCAGAAGACCCTCCCCCTCTTTTCTTGCTCCCCCCCATCTGGAATTCTTTCGGCAGCCGGAGTACCCTTCCTCCACATAATCACCCTTAAGAACTTAAGGCTTAAGCAGAGAGCAGTTGCTGCGTCGCACCCCCTGGTGGTCATCCCAGAGACGACTCAGCGTTTCCAGTCACCCAGGGACCAGGCAGAGCCTGGTACTCGCGGTGAAGGCAGCCCCCACCTGGTTTGGCATCCTTTAGAAAAAGGCACCTTTTTCTCCGTATGACCAGAGGCCCACACCAGACCCCTGCCGCCCCCCCCCACGGCGCTCAAGGCAGGGCACCCCCACTACTGCAGAAAGGCGGACACCAGCAGCAGGAAGGGTTTAAAGTTTACTGAGTGACCTCTGAGAGAAGGGCCGGCCCTGCGAGCACGAGGGACGGGGGAGGCTCAGAGAAGCAGGAAGAGAGCATCCCACTTCGGGGTTCTGGGCCAGAGAAATCGAGGGGGAGCCGGGGACCTACATTTGCCAACGCAGCACATTGCTTTGGTCTCGGGCAGAAATCCAGCCACTGCCCCGTGCTGCCGCTCCGGTCTCCTCCCCGGTCTCCATCCTTGCGGCCGCAGGGCGCCACGGGCAGGGTCCCAGGGGGTCCGGCCCTCCCGGGCGCAGGGCGGGCGCAGGGCGGGCGCAGGGCCGCAGCGCCGCCCTCCCCGGCGGGGCCTACGCGAAGACCGGGGAGCCGTGCCAGTCGGAGTAGACCAGAAACCCCGAGAAGGTGCTGTCGGTCTTGACGCTGGCGTAGATGCCGATGTAGTCCCCCACGCCCACCTGCACCCACACCTGGTCCTCGGGCTCCAGCCGCACCATGGCGCCGCCCGAGAGCGAGGCCGGCTTGGGCCACCCCCCGAAAAACTGGAAGAAAGAGGCGATGGACTCGCCGTTCTTGACCAGGTCGAACTGCAGGCTGGCCCGGTAGACGGTGGCGTGCACGGCGAAGTAGTAGACCCCGGGCACCTGGCAGGTGAACTTGCCGCTGGCGGCGTCGTAGTGGCCCTGCTCGTTGAGCAGCACGCGGTCGAAGGGCAGCGGCGCGTCGGCCGGCGGCGGCTCCCGGCTCTCGGAGCGCTTGGCGCTGAAGGCCGAGCGCGGGGGCACCGCGCACTCGCCCGCAGGCCCCGCGACCCCCGCGGGGCCCGCTTCTCCTCGAGGCCCGGGCTCCCCACGCGGCCCCGGCAGCCCTGCGGGAGGGAAGAGGAGGTGCAGGGAGGGCGGCGGCAGGGGCGCCCTCCCCTCTGCTGTCCCCCCCAGCCCTCCACCCCGACCCCCGCGTCCCGTTCCTGCGGGGCTCCCGCCGATCTGAAGAGCTCCCACAGCCTGACCCCCCCCCCCGCCCCGCCCCCGCCCCGCCCCCCCGCCGGCGCGCGGCGCCCCCCGGCGGGACCCGGGCCTGGTGCCGTCTTACCCGGCCTCCCGCCCTCGCCTCTCTCGCCCGGCGCTCCGGGCGCACCGTCGCGGCCGTCGCGGCCATCGCGGCCGGGCAGGCCCTGGCCGCCATGCTGGCCCGGGGTGCCGGGCAGGCCGGGGTGGCCCGGGCACAGGCTGGGGATCTTGTTGTTGTCCAGCGGGGACGAGCCGGACGCCAGGTCCAGGAGCAGCAGGGCGAGGAGCGGCCTCATGGTGCTGGAGCCCGGAGCCCGGACGCTGGGGTCCTCCGGTGATCTGGGGGCCGGGCAGCGGTGGAGTCGGGGGCGGGGGGGGGGGCCGGAACCCCAGGACCCGGGACCCGGCTGTGGGTCCCACCCCACCACCATGTACCCGAAGCTGGGCGGCCACGCGAGGGGGACGGACCCCCACGTCTGGGGAGGGGTCGGCGGCTCCCCCCACACCGGTGCCCCACCCCCCGTCGCCCTCCCCCCAGGCTTCCCCGCAGGCCCCTCCCCCATCTAGACTCACCCCTCCCGACGCCCCCTGGATGTCGGTCGGCTTTGGGGGCGCTCGCTGCCACGCCGGACCCTCGGGCCGGCCCCACTCCCGCCCCTGCCCCTGCCCCTGCGGGTCCCCGGCCCTGGTTCGCGCCCCGCTCCGCTCCGGCCGCTCCGCGCTGCCCCTCCCAGACTTCGAGAGGAAACCAGTTGTTCCCAGGCCAAGAACTCTGGGCAGGGAAATAGCAGGGAAATAACTCGTGGTGTCGCCCGGCGGCCGGCCAAAGTGTGGGGGGAGAGGAGGAGGAGGGAGTCGGAGCCCGGAGCCCGCGCCGAACAGCCGCGAGACACGCGGGCTCCTCCGGAGACCTAGGGGCAGCCGAAGCCGCGGGGGAAGGGGCCAGCGCGGGCCGAGGGCAGGCCTGCCACGCTGCTCTGCTCTGGCCCTCGAACAGAGCTGTTGACTAAAAGGAAAGAGCAGAGGAGCAGGTGGGAAGGGATTGGAAGCAGCAGATGGAAAGTTGGATGCAGAAGATAGGAAATCCAGGTCAGGGCCTCGGCTGGGACCCATCTAGATTGTCCAGTGGCTCAGAGGGGAGCAGGGGAGTGGGGGGACAAGGGAGGAAGCAGGGAAGCTGGGGGGCGGGGGCAGGAACCCCATGAGCCCCCGATTGAGCCCTGAGGGGGGGCATGGGCAGAACCCCATGCAAGGTCCCCTCTTGTGTCTCCCTCCTGCCACCCATATAGGCAGAGGAGAGCAGGCAGGCAAAGGGGCAGGGGCTGGCTTTGGGGTCAGGGCTGGGCACAAGCCTCCATGCCAGCTGCTGCCGGCAGCCTGTTACAGTTGAAGGGCCAGGGGGTGCCCAGCAGCGCCAGGCTAGACTGGCACTGGTGCTCTGCCTCCTGGCAGACAGAGCGGCAAGGAGGAAGGATGCGGCCTAGGGGTGTGCAGTGGGGCACAAGCAGCCCGCACAGGAGCCTCCGAAAGTTCTGGTAACAAGGAAGACTGGTCAGGCTCTGTGGGAAGAAGAGAGCCATCCTCAGTGATTTGTTCCCAGGCTCCCTCCCCTTCTTGGAGCCCAGGACCTCCGCTGGCCTCTGCCCCGCACCTTGTAGCCTCTGAGCACCTCTACCACCTCCTCCTGGGTGGCCATGCCCACCCAGATGTTAGGGAAGGCAGTGGTGTTGTAGCTGAGCCCGAGACACATCTCCACCTGGACAGGTTCGCAGGCTAGCTCTGTGGGGGAGAGGAAGGTCACTGGGGGCTCCTGGTTTCAGGTGTGTCAGATGGGGTTGCGAGGTGGGAGGAGCTAACATGGAGAACTGTTACTGGAGAGCCAGCTCCAAGCGTGCTGTCACCCTGGGCATTGTACAGACCCCTCCCTGTCCAGGGAAGATAGCCCCTCAAAGGGGCCAGGGCCTGCCCTGTGCAAAAAGCTCCCCTAAGTCTGAAGCGGGCTGTGAAGCAGGACTGTCTGAGACAAGATAGCTGACATTGTTCCCAGGGTTGCCAGTGTCATCCCTTTGGGGTGACACTCCCCAGCGGGGGGCCCAGCCCCTCTCAGACAGGAGGTGTGTGGGGACATAGGCTGTGGGGTTCCTCTGAGTGGGGTGCCCTGCTGACCAGGGCACAAGGGGCGGCTCCTCACCTGGGGGCGGGAAGGAGGGGCTGCTGCAGTTGGTGGCCCCATCTCCGGTGCAGTCTCTCCACCAGTCACACGCCAGCCGCAGGGCTCCACAGCCTCCATCCTGGCAGAGCTCCCCCGGCCCACAGGGGTCTGTAGGCACACAGGCATTGTGGCACCCGGGCTGTGCCAACGGCTCTGGTCTGTTCCAGGGGGCCACTGCCGCCGCCCACACCAACTCTCCCAGAAGCACCTACTCTGTGTGGCGTTGAAGGCCCGGTAGGTGGCTGAGAAGCCCCTGCTGCGGGTGCCCTGAGCCGTTCTGAAGAGCACAGCCAGCTGGTGGTGTGAGGAGATGAGGTGCCGGGGTGGCTCAGCCCCACAGAACCTGCTCAGAGCAGAGTGGTCCTGGGCCCAGGCTCTGAGCTGGGCTGTGGGGGGGGTGCAGTCCCCCACATGCAGAACTTGGGGTCTGAGGAGGAGGGTGCACACTTGAGCTGCCAGGACAGAGTCAGGGTGGGTTAGTGGGAGGTGAGGATGGCCCCTCAAGGTGGGAAGGGCTGGATGAGGAGAGGTTTGAGGGAGGACAGCAGGAGTGAGAAAGAGCAAGTCACGGGTTAGGGATTCTGGCCTGGCAGATGGAGGATGTGTGGGGGGGGTGGACGGTCTTCCCCTGCTCTGTACCTGCCCAGGAGGCTGGGAGGTCCTGGGTTGCGCCCTTCATACACCTCCACGTAATCAGACTGGCACTCATCGTGCTCTTCCAGGCTGAAGTTGTGGAACTGGAGTTCTATGCCATGTCCCACCGGCACTGAGATATGCCAGGTGCAAAGCTGGGGGGGAGGCAACAGATGGAGACATTCGTGGGTGCTGAGCTCCAGAGGGGTTCTGTGGCCCCCAGGCCACGCTGGGCAGGGCCCTAACGGAAGCCCCTGCTAGGTCTTACAAAGGGCCTTTGAAGCTAGGGGCCTGTAGTACTAGCCATGTAGGAAGCTGAGACCCGAGAGTCATGGTTTGAAGCCAGTCCAGGCAGAAAAGTGTGTGAGACTTTATCTCCACGAGAATCAGCAACAATAAAAGCTGAACTAGAGGTATGACTCAAGTGGTGGAGTGCCAGCCATGAGGGAAAAAGCTTAATGAGGGATACCAGTGCACGCGCGCGCGCGCGCACACACACACACACACACACACACACACACACACACACACACACACACACACACACACACACACACACACACACACACACACACACACACACACACACACACACACACAGCCTTTTAACTTGTCTGGTTCCCAAGATGGATGAGTTTGCCCATGGGCATGCCTTAGTCCTTAATATAATATTCCCTTCCTGCCTGCTTGATCTCTGGCCTCCCAAGCACAGGACAGTGTGCACCATCCTGCTCCTAGGCACCCTAACCTTGGTGGCTCTGCTGTCACCATGTGTGCTATCCTATACCGGCGCCCTGTGCTTACCTGTTGGACAGGGTATTGCTGTAGAGAATTGGGGGTAGAGAAAGTGCCCTGGAGCCCAGTCAGGTTCCCCCCACACCCTGTGGAGAAGCAGAAGGGCTCATGAGCGGCTGGAATCTAGGCCCAGCAAGGCCTCAGCGATGGTAGAGGATGCATGTAGGCCATGCCCCTAAGCAAGCAAGGTCTGGCCAGAAGAATGACCAGGCAAGGAAAAGCACTGGGAATACGGGTCCTGGCCCCACCTGGGGTCAGGTGCCTAAGACAGTCCCTCCCGTGGGCCTGGCCGGGCTCATACCCGAGATGTTGGCACTGCAGTTGGTCTCATCACTACCATCGGCACAGTTGGCAAAACCATCACACACTGAGTCCGGTAGCAGGCAGACGAGCTGGTCACAATGGAACTCATCCTGGACACAGCTCCCTGGGGGGGGGGGACATCTGGAGTCCAACCCCACCCATTCCCGGAGAGTTGGGAGTCGCGGGAGCTGTTGGTGGGCATGGGAGGGTATGTGTGGGGGGACTTGGGGGGTGGGGGAGTGAGTGGATGGGCGGCAGGCAGCTGGGACATGGTGGAAAGACACTCACCGTGTCCGGGGGCCATAGCCTGGTACCAGGCCTGGAAGCCAGATCCTTCCACACTGCTGTCTGAGACAAAGGTTGCTCGGAGGCGGCTGGCATTGGTGTTGAGTGTGGGGGGAGGCACCCTCCCACACACCCTGAAACAATCCAGGTTGAGGGTGATGGGTGCTTTAGAGTTTCCTCCAGGCTGCGCAGCCAGGTAGTGACAGAGCAGGTCCCTGGGGTCCTGTCTCTCAACTCCCTTCCAGTCTAGATTATTCTGTCTTCACACCCTTTAGACAGGGTGGAGTTTCTGAGGGGAGGAGGACCTACCTGAGGAGGGCCCCTTCAGGCTCTGTGAAGATTTCCAGGCGATCGAAGAGACAAGAGGCCATGCCCTCTATGCCGAGGGCTTCGATCTTGAGCTGTATGGCGTGGTCTTTGGCCACCTGGATTTGCCACACGCAGTGGGCATTGGGTGGGTAAGGGTCTGGGTAGTTGGGACTGCTGAAGAAGCCGCTTGGGCCAGGAAGAAGACCCCCGCAGGCTGCAGAGTTGGAGGTAGAGCTTAGAAGTCAAAAGGTGGGAGGTCCTTCCCCCCCTCTCTCCAGCCTGGCTTTCTGGCTGCCGGAACGCCCCGGTACTCACTGGCATGGCCGCTAGGGCTGGAGTCTGCCTCCCGCTGCCCTGTCGTTGTTGGGGAAGCGGTGCTGCTGCTGGTGGTGGTGGCAGAGACAGTGTTGATGGTGGTGAGGCTCTGGGTGGGCCATGGGCTCCCAGTAGTCCCAGATAGGGGTGCAACCTGCAACTCTGGGGACAAGGGATTGAGGATGGTGATTTGGAGGTGCTGGATCCCTGGGGAGTGTGTGTGTGGGGGGAGGGGGGTGCTGTTCACAGAATCCCAGTTTAAAGACCTTTTCCTGAGCAGTGCTGGGCACTTACGAGCGAGGATGACGGCCACCAGCAGCCCGAGCAGCAGGAGCAGCAGGCTGGTGAGCAGGAGGATACAGAGGCAGGAGAAGTGACAATCGGGTCGCAGCCCTCGGGGACGCCGGCCTGCAGGCGGGGGGGGGGGGAGGATGGGGGGGGAGTTTTCTCTTGGACATCCCTCTACTGTCCCCTGGGTCCTGTCCCCACGAGTTACCATGCCAGGGAGCTTGGATGGTGCATCTACCATCCTGCTGGAAGGCTGGAGGGAGGCACGGTGGCCCTGCTTCCGGTTCAAAGGCAGGGTTGCAGAATTCGTTCTGGAAGGTAGAGAGGCTAGAGGTAGAGAGGTAGAGAGGGCCAAGGACAGGCGTGTGTCCGGTGGGGGCGGGGGTCTTGGGAGTGGTGTTCTCTGTGGCCCTTACCTTGCTCAGTTCTGTGACCTCTGTGTAGAGGATGGCATCTGAGTGGTTCTTCATGGCCCAAACATCTGCATGGCTCTCTGGAGTCTCCTTGAGAGCAGCCCCTCCCTGGGATCTCCCCGAGGGCTCACTCCCGTCCACGAGCCCCCTACCAAAGGGGCAGCTTCTACTTCCAAAGAAGAAAGGGCTGCGAGGCTAGACCAGCAGCTCTTGGCAGACTGGCTGGCTACTGGCTGCTCAGTCCCCATCGGGGAGGGGATCAAGTGTGGAGGAATTTGCAAAGGCATGAAATGGGCCCTTAATCCAACTCAGCTGAGGATGCTGAGGTCCAGACCCCAGCGAAGGGTGGAAGTTCTTAAAGGCACAGGCAACGCCTGGGTATACGGGTGAGGAAGCTAGGCACACAGGGGTCTGGGATTAGGGGAGCCACTCACCAGCCCCTTATGCCTCACCCCAATGTGCTGAGCAAACCTCCTAGGGCACTGGAAGAGAACATCAGGAGGACTCAAATGGTCTGGGAGACAGAGAGAGGAAAGAAGGTGGGGGGTGGGTAGGACTGGTAGCTTCCAGGCCTCTGCCTTCTAAGGGCTGTGGACAAAACCAGCTGCCCACTGGTCCTGTCCTCACTACTTTGGTGATGTGGCCATTTGCCAAGCCTGGGTCTTCGGCGGACCCTGTTATACCACCTATGTGACCAGAATAAGAAGAGAAGCCATTCCGGCACGAGCTAGGGTGGGGAGAACTGGCTTCCCAGCCCCAGGCCCCCAAGCCTGCAGGGGAAAGGACCCAAGGGAGAAGTAATGTGGCAGGGTAGGGGTAGAGCTGCCGTTGGTGCTGTTTGCTTTCATGGGGTCTGCTGTAAGCCCGTACTGCCGGGATCACTTCATGCCCCCTTTTTTGTTTTTCTTTTTGGCCAGTACTAGAGTTTGAACTCAGGGTCTTTCAACTTGTTTGCTTGGCTGGTGCTCTACCACTTCAGTCATGCCTCCAGTCCTGCTTTTTGCCAATTGTTTTGGATATGGAGTCTCATGGACTGTTCTGCTTGGGCTAGCTTCATTCCTTTATTTTTTTTAATTTTAATTTTTTGTCAGTCATGGGGCTTAAACTCTGGGCCTGGGCACTGTCCCTCAGCTAGCTCAAGGTGAGCACTCTGCCACTTGAGCCACAGTGCCACTTCCAGTTTTCTGAGTGGTTTATTGGAGATATGAGTCTCATAGCCTTTCCTGCCTGGGCTGGCTTTGAACCTTGATCCTCAGCTCTCAGCTTCCTGAGTAGCTAAGATTACAGGCATGAGCCACCAGTGCCCAGCTAGCTTCATTCCCTTAGATCTCAGCTTTGTGAAGCTAGGATTATAGGCATAAGCCACTGGTGCTTGGGTCTCTTGTCCTTTCCCCATATATGAAGCTATCCAGGAAAATCCTGGGCTGGCCCTGTGTCCTTGGGGAGAAAGGAGAGTCAGTTTTGTATTAATCCTGCTTACACTCAGAATCAAGCAGGGAAGAGGGTCTGAAGCAGCTCAGCATCGCTGGCTACCATTTGTGGAATTTGGGCCCTGGGCAAGCGTTTCTCTTCTTCCATAACCATTTTACAAAAGACTGAAAAAAAAATGCGGAGGTGAGCTGAACACAGAACAGAACAGATCCAGTGTGTTTTTCCTATGGCAAATACTTTCACCCACAAGGTGGGGGGAGGTGTGGTACAGGAGCAGAGGGGCAGAGTGGTAGAGGGGAGAGCAAGGAGGAAGAGCCGAAGGAGAGGCTGGTTTGTGATCCCAGGTGGATCTTCTGCACCCAGGAGCGGCTTCCACCCCCCAGTTGCTCTCCATCTTCCTCATTGGGGACTGCTTTCCATCTAGGGCTCATGCCTCTCCCTGGAGTCTAGTAGCGCTTGGTTTTGAGGGGAAGCCTTTTACATAGCTTCAAGGACTCCCTCCCCCCAGTACTGTGTGCTTTATTTAATACAGGAGGTCCCAGGTTGCATCCCAAACACCAAACAAATCCCCCAAAGCCCAATTGCAGCAAAGTGAGTATCTGTTGAGTACCTACTGTGTGCCATACTGTTATTGTGTGTGTATGTGTGTGCCAGTCCTGGGGCTTGAACTTAGGGCCTGGGCGCTGCCCCTGAGCTTCTTTTTGCTCAAGGCTGGTGCTCTACCACTAAGCCACTCATAACTCTGAGCTGGTAGTTATGTTCCGATCACAGATGAGCAAACCGAGGCTCAGAGAAGTAATCTCGGGTTTAATTCCTGGCTGCTCTCTGCTGTCTTTGGCTTCCTGCACAGGCACTTGCTTGTGCCTGGGAGGGTTTGAAAGGTCAGGACAGTCATTCAGAGGTGTCCAGCTCAGATTGACCTGCTACGGCACAGGTAGCTAGCTCATGTGGGTCTTTTGGGTATATGAATGTCACATTGCTATTCAGCTGGGTTCCTAATAGGTGCAGGGTGGGAAAATGCTGCAGAACGTCTTGCACGAGGCTGGTGATGAAGCAGTTAGAAACTGTGCTCAGATGGAAAGAGAACCAACTCCATCCAGCCTTTGCCTCTCCCAGGCCCGGCAGCCATGAGCTCAGTGCAGGATGGACAAGGGGACGGCTGTGGTTCTGGCTCTGAAGCTTTAGAGGCTGAAATATGAATTTCTCTGAGCACTGATCACTCAAAATAGCAGTTCTTCAAATGGGAACAAGGGAGCCGTGGATGTGTGAATCTCCTCCTGAACATGTAATTTGGAGGAAAAATGACTTAGAATGCACACAACTGAGCCAAGGCCTTCAGGACTCACTAGATCTAGCCAATTTGTGGATGAGGCACAGAGGCCCCTGGAGGGGGAGGTTCTAGTTCAAGGTTATACAAGAGAAACTGCGAGTTGAGGGAGCACCTCCTCCCCGGGCAAGGCCCGCAGGAATGCCAGCACCGAGGAGAGAAGAAATCCCAAGTTGCTAGGAGGCAAAGAACCCTGAGGACAGATCTGCTTCTGTTTGAGGGTCCGTGTTGCACCTTGGCCTGTTGCCCAGGCGGTTAGAAAGCACCACAGGTTAAGAACCGAAGGGAGAGCTGGGAGCAAGAGTGCCAGGCCTGTGTTGAGTCCCCGCTACCGTATCCCCCATGAGACAAAAATGTACAATCGCGTCTACTGCCAGCACAAAACGAATCTGAGGCATTAGAACACTCGCCTCCAAGCTTATTCCATTTTGAAGAGGTTTTGTTCATCTTAGGCGTGTGGGAAATAATTGGCTTTTAAAATCATATCCTGAAGCCGGGTGCTGGTGGCTCACACCGGTAATCCTAGCTACTCAGAAGGCTGAGATCTGAGGATTGCAGTTCAAAGCCAGCCCAGGCAGGAAAGTCCGTGGGATTCTTTATCTTCAATAAACCACTCAGAAAACCGGAAGTGGTCCTGTAGCTCACGTAGAGCACTCTAAGCTGAAGAGCTCAAAAGGGACAGCACGCAGGCCCAGAGTTCAAGGCCCACGCACGACCAAAAAGAAAAAAAAGTCATATGCTGAAATGTCCTCATTACCTGACTTATGTAACTGTAACTCCTCTGTACATCACCTTTACAATAACAATTTAAAAAAAATCTCAATTGATCATATCCTGGTTCAGGTCCTTCCTGGGGTGGGCAGGGAAGTGTGAGTCCCTCAGTAAAAGTCACAGTGATGGTGTTACCACTTTCAATCCTTCTCCTGTCTCAGGAAATATCCAGAAAAATGCCCCCACGATTACCCATCCACGAGGAGAGTCACACAACCCACAGGTCTTAAATCACAGCAGGTAGGTTTCTGGCTCAGTGAGAATGGGAGAGATTTGCCTTGATTTTTCAAGTATTCACAGCTGTGAAGGCAAGCCGACTCCCTCTCAATGGCAGGCTTAGCTGGATACCTCAGTTTCTTGGGTCTAAGATCAGCAGGAGGAATGGCAGCTGGGCAGGGCTACCTATGGAAAGGCCATGTCCCTGAATGCCCCGGTGAGCATGTAGGGGTTAGAGCTGAAGAGCTGAAGCCTTCAAACAAGTTCTTTAGTAGACAGAGGTTATCAATCAGTGGCAGAGCACTTACCCAGAACGCATAGGCTCTGAGTTTGATCTCCAGCACCCTAAAAACCAAATACTCCCAGAGCCAAACACAAGCCACCAGAAAAACTCCTTAGGGGACTAGACCTTTATCACAGATAGCTGTTCTTAAGTCTTGTTGAAAAGCTGAGACTTTTTTTTCTTTTTTTGCCAGTCCTGGGGCTTGAATTCACGGCCTGGGCACTGTCCCTGACTTCTTTTGCTCAAGGCTAGCACTCTTACCACTTGAGCCACAGTGCCACTTCTGGCTTTTTTCTTTTTATGTGGTGCTGAGGAATCGAACCCAGGGCCTCAAGCATGCAAGGCAAGCGCTCTACCACTGAGCCACCTTCCCAGTCCCCCAGCTGAGACTTTTTAATCAAGAGTCAGGCCCCTGCCATGCCTCCTCCAAGACCCCAGGAGCCAGAGGCCTGGGCCTGCCCTCACAGCTGTGCACCAGCACCCCGGTGTTTCAGCAAAACAGCAGATCACCCAAGCTGGTAGTAGTTCAAAACGACCACTGATCATACACAAAAGTCCCCACACCAAGCAGCGATGTCAGCATTCTCAAGTATGAAATCTCAGAATATACTGGAATTTATCTCTAGAATATATTAGAATATGGGACATGACCTGTCACCCTTCTAATGAAGGCTATATAAACAATCGTGAGTTTGAGAAGAAAATCATGCCTGATGTGTATAACATTTCAACTTCTTACCAGAAGTGAAATGTCTAAGAACAAGTTGGCAACTTTTGCCAGAACTTAGCATTTGCAGGCTGAAGCAAAAAAAAAAAATATGGCCTTTGCTCTGCTGGGGACCCTTTGCAGGCTCGACCTCCTCCCAAATCAAGACTCCACCACTTGCCATCTTCTTCCTCAAAGCTACTATTTATTCTGTACAAGGTTCCACTGTACATCAGACATTCTTCTACCCTTGCTTACACAGTAAACAAGTGTACACCAGCCCTTGGGCTCAGGTTCACAGGTCTTCCCTAGAGAAGGGTGTCAGGCCAGGTAAACTCAGGGATCTTTCTCTGGTGCCTCTGCCTGGGAGCAGGGGCCCTCCAGGCTGTGAAGGCACAAGCCAGGCCCGGCTGTGGGGATGTGTGGAGCACTGTGCTCCACGCCTTAATGCCCAACAGCTTTGCTCTCTGGGACAGCACGGAGTTCTAAGGACTCAGGGCAAAAAATAGCAAGCCCATGGAAAGATGATGGAGGCAAGATGTCCTCAGACCCCAGGCTCCAGCTCCCAGGGAAGGACTAAAGACCAATGCCAAGAGGAGCGTGAGTGAGGCGCGGCACGGGCATCCCTGAGAAACTCAGTCCAGAGGACCTGTGTCTAGGCGGCTCTGAGAAGGGGCGGGGCAGGGAGCCTAGGGGAGAGGGGACTAAAGAGAATAAATTAAAGGTGAGAGCAGCTCTGGGGACTGGGGCTTGTGCTACCCTTCAAACAGCTGGGGAGTAGACCAGGGGAGGACGAGGAGTTGGGCAGGAAGAACTTGATACACTATCTTAAGAAATCTCCTTCTGTCCATTTCCCTTTACCTCACTGCATTGTACAAAGTGCCCGGGGCCGAGGGGAGGGCCCTCCTTGCCCACAGGCTCGAACATGGCACTGGGGAAATGGGAGAGGCTGAGGGATATCTCAGGGAGGGGCAGTTACCCCCTGGTCCCCAAATGCTATAAGGCACAATTCTTGGAGGCAACTAGATTCCATCCAAAACATTAAAATAACAAAAACAAAAGCAAAAAAAAAAAAAAAAAAAGAATCCCAAACCACCCCAAAACAAAAAACTTTTCCATCCCAGGTCTACTGTGGCTATGTTTGGGCCTGGCCAACACCCACCTAGCCACCACAGGGGGCGAGCATGAACAACATTGTACTTGAATTAAAAAGAAAAACAAGTCAGCCCCAGCTGTGAAGAGGTGTGAAGTCGAGCATCTCCAGTTCGTTCGTTACAGTAATTAAGAAAAAAGTTGGGCTTCTAAAAACCCAAGCCAGCTTTTGTCAAAAGACGTGCCCTAATCTGTGCCCCTGGACTTAGCAGCCTAACGAGGGCTCTTGGCTCATGGGTGGACTGATGAGCAGGTACATGCAGACACTGGGGTCCTCCATCTTGCGATCCAGGCAGCGATGCTCCCCGCGGGCTCCAGAGGGCGCTGTCTTCCCGGAAGGCGTGGGGGCTGGAGAGGGCAGCAGGTGGATGATGATCCTCTCCCCACAGACTGTTGTTGTGACACACAGGAAAAAACCACAAGCTTAATGCAAACAAGAGAAGCCGAGGGAGTAACTGTGCCGACTCCAGTCTCTGTGTCCAGTCCATCTTCCCTGCCAGGCCTGGCTCGGGGCACCTGGCTCCTTTCGCTCCAGACCTCGACCAGGCTGCATCAACTCCTGCTCGGCAGCTTTATTTTAATTTATTTTCTCTTATTTGTCAGGATTTTGTGTGTGTATGTTGGTTTTTTTTTGTGGTTTTCTTTTTTGTCTTTTTAAAAAACAGAAAAGGGGCCACCACAGGGAGGGGGAGGGGAGCAGCGCCTCACTGCTACATTCGGGAGGGTGGACTGGCCAGTTCATAGAAGAGCAAGTAGGCGTCGCTGGTGCGCACTTGGCTGGAGGACATTGGTGTGACACTGTGGAGAGATGGACAAGTGAGAGCCCTGTGAGGCGGCGGTGGGGACACAGGCAGTGCTGAGGAGGGAGGGCCCGTCTCTCACGTCTCTGTGGTCCACCCAACACTAGCCTCGGCCTTTCAGGCTTCTGAGTGGGCCGCACCTCCTGGGTGTATTTTGTTGCTTTCTGGCCCTGATTCATTCATTCATTCATTCATTCATTCTTTGCTGGTCCTGGGGCTTGAACTCGGGGCCTGGGTGCTGTCCCTGAGCTTCTCTGTGCTCTACCCACTTGAACCACTTTCCAATTTTTTTTTTTTCTGAGTAGTTTTATTGGAGATAACAGTCTCATAGACTTTCCTGCCTGGGCTGGCTTCATACCTCGATCCTCAGACCTCAGCCTTCTGAGTAGCTAGGATTACATGTGTGAGTCACTGGTGCCGGGTTTCCCTGACTCTTTTTGTCCATTCAAGATGGAAGCCCTGTAGATGAGTGAGGTACAGGTGGCCAGCCAGCCAGGAGCCCCCGGTGGAGCTGTCTCTCACCTGGAGTCATTGAAAGTGTGCCATTCGCCTGTCACTGGACTTCGGCAGTAGGCTGTGTAGTGGCCGCCCATGGTGGTTCCGGAGTGATTGGACACAGCATACAGGTTGTAAACAGCATGGTCTGCAGAGGGGACAGGCATGGAGCCCTGGAGGTCTTTCTTGGCCCCACACTACCTCCCCTCCGCCTCCCCTTCCTCACCTCTACCGACTCACGCTGGCAACCTCATTTCTACCCGCTTGTGTCTGACACACTCGGGCCTGCTCAGAGATACTCACTGGTGTTTTCTGAGGCGAATTCTCTCAAGTCCAGGTCTCGTAGTGGGAAATTCACAAATGTTGTGAGCTTGCTGGTTCGTAGCCTGGACTCTGAGAATCGTTTCAGGTCTGGGGGTGTTGAGTCAAGGGCAATGCAACAGGAACAAAGTGGAGGGATCAAGTTCTACACCGGAGAAGCTGAACAGCAAAGAACAGGAGCCAGTCCCCACTGCTCCTGTTATCTTTTGGTCAGTCTCCGGTCATCAGTTACCCTCCAAGTCAGGTCCCTGCCCTGAAGGACTTAAGGATACGGAGCACCAAGATCTTTGGGAACCTCTGGATGGAGAACTTCTTTATACATCGTTTTCTGGCTCGGCAGCGACAGCAGGTCTGGAAGACAAGATAAATGGGGCTAGAAAGAAGTCAACGGAGCCAATGAAGCCAGGTGCTAGTGGCTCACGCCTGCCATCCTTGCTGCTCAGGAAGCTGAGATCTGAGGAGCTGGGTTCAAAGCCAGCCCAGGCAGGTAAATCTGAGACTCTCAGCTCCACTTAACCACCAAAAAGCTAGAGGTAGAGGTATGGCTTTAGTGTCAGGGCCCCAGCCTTGAGTGAAAAAGCTAAAAGGACAATGTCTAGGCCCTCAGTTCAAGCCCTAGTACCAGCAGCGATGTGTGTACACACGCGTACACACACACACACACACACACACACACACACACACACACACACACACACACAAAACGCAAAGTCAATAGGTCAAGCTTGTAACTCCTCAGCTGGACATTCCCCAAAGCAGTCCCATGGAAATATGTTCTAGCCATTCCCAGAGAAGGACTTACCGGCTTCTCATCGCCATCGAGCACATCCTCTTTGGTGAAGAGCCTCATGCAGTCCATCAATGTCACCTCAGGATAGCCTCGCTGGAAAGGAAGGGGTTAGCGGTACGTGATGCAGAACAACGGGAGAAGGGGCTCCGGAGGGGTGGCTGCAGTGGTGTGTACCTTAGCAATGGGCAGTGAGAGGTCCCAGAAGGGGTCAAAGACTGTAGAACAGTAGCCACAGTCGGTGCACGTCAGGGAGCTCTTCAGCTGCCCAACAAAGAGATCTGGGAAAAGAAAGCCAGGAGATGCTGACACAGGAGGATGAGCACCGGGTCTCCCTTCTACAGCTCCTGCCTGGTTTACGGCACACTGGCCCATAGAGTTCCCTGAGAGAAGAGTCTTCAGGGCTTTGCATGCTCTGCTCAGGCAAAAACAGTGAAAGCTGGCATTCCGTCTGTCCATGCACTTACCCCCAATCCGGCTGTCTTCCCGCTCTAGGTATTTTCTCCACATCTGCCGCCCTTTTTCATCATCACTGGGAATCAGAGACAGGAAATCAATTGGGTCAGAGCTAAAACTATGGGTAGTTTAAGGGTCTATCATTCTAGGTCTTTAATCTCTTGCCCAAGTTGGAACTCCCAACAACGTAGGTAAAATTCAAGTTCCTTGCACTCACGGGAGGTGATCGAGGTTCTCCGGATTGGACTTCGGCCTCACGGTGACCCGGTTCACCTCATTGTGGAGCCCGTCCAGAAGAAAGCGAAGGAACTCCTGAGCATCCTGCTGACTGAACCCAAAGAAGTAGTAAGCAGCATATTTGTACTGAGACCCTGCTCATGCTGCTGTGTACCCTGAAAAGGACATACATGCAAGGCCCTTACTTATAGCCAACGAAGCGTGGTGCATATCTCTGGATCTGGGTCTTAAACTCAGATGGGCTCACCACATCATTGGGGGATGAAGTCCATATGGTCTGAATTAGTTTTGCAAACTCTGTTGGAAGAAGAGATCACAGAGAGGGTGTGGAGGAGAGGTAAGATAGTGTCTACAGAAACTCTGGCAAACATCTGAAGTCCTAGCACTCAGAAGAATGAGGCCAGATGATCTTGAACTCAAGGCCAGCTTGGACTATGTAGCTAGATCCTGTCTTAGAAAATAACAACCAAATCTCCCCGAACCTAGAATCCCAACAAGAAGTAGGCAGAGAAAGAAAACCAGGCACATGTACATGCAGAACGGAAGCGGGGCTGGGTATGCAGCTCAGCAGACGGTGCGTGTAGCACACGAAACCCTGGGCTTATCCCCAGGACCTCAAACCACCACATCACAATCCCATGACCCCCCACAACTAGGAAGCAGAGACCACCGAAATAAAGTGTTGAGGGGGGAGCAGGGCTGTGTCCACTCAGGTCCGTGAGCTCACCTTCCATGAGGGCTGTGTGTGCGTTGCTGGTGTGGCTGAGGTCCCGCATGTAGAGCCTCTGCAGGCAATAATCTCTCAGCTCCCGTGTGTTGCTTAGACACTGCAGAATCGAGTTCATGAAGCACTGCAAGACACCATCGGACCAGCAGTGGGTGCCACCGGCCTCTGTGTTGGGAAGCCTTGTCCCCAGCCAAGGTGGGGCTGGATGTGGTACAGGTTTTAGGAGGTGGAGCCTGATGGGAGGCCTCTAGGTACTGAGAGAATGTGCCCTTGAAGGGGTTCCTGGAGCCCCAGTCCCTCCCTTTATCACTCTCCCATGAACTTCTGCCACAATGAACTACCTCACTACAATGGATGAGGGACTTGAAACCTCCGAAGCGGAATCAAGTGTGCTGATTCTTCTTAGAAGGTAATTTACCTCATCTATTTGTTATAGGGGTGGAAAGCTGACTAACACCATAGGGGAGATGCACACAACCCCGCCCCCCGACATTTCCTTTAGTGAGGACCAAAGGCTCCCATTTCCAGTTCATCTACTGCAGTTCCTCTCATGAACCCTCTTCACAGCCTCAGGTTCCTCTTTTCCTAAGTGTGACATGAGGCCAATCTCTACGATGGGGCCAGGTGATGTAACTGGTTATTTACTACAGAGGTGTGCAAAAGGGTGGACAGAGGGGGTGGGAAGTGATGCGAATCCTGGAGGAGGAGGATCCAGGAGATGAGCATGCTGGGAGTTATACGGCCAACCTCCTTTTAGCAGTACTTCCTGTTGGGGGATGGGTGAGGCAGAGCCCAGCAATTCTGTGAAGCACCAGCCGGGAGGGACAGGTACTAACTGCCCTAGAGGGTCAGAAGTCAGCTGGAGGTGGGAGACTGGTTAGATCCTTCAGTCAGGGGTGTGGGGGATGGGCTCAGGAAAGGAGTGAGAAGAACTTACCGTGTTCCCAAGGTTTCGAAGACCAGCCAGACCCTGGGCACTCTTAGAATTCTGAAAGCAAGAATAGGTGGCAGGTAAGCATACGGCAGAGGCTGGCCTGGCTAGACTCTCTCATGTAACATTCTGCGACCGGGGCCATGGGCAGGGGACAGCCATACTCTCTCTTCTACCCAGTCTTTGTACCAGGGAAGAAAGAGAACTGAGAACTGCTTTGTATTTCAACTCGGCCCCAAATACTCTTCAGGGCTTTGTTTTCTTGTATTGACCATGTATTTCCCCTTACGTCTTTGTTACTCTTCATTCTCTGCTACAGTGAATACCGGAGATTAGAACTAGACACGAGGAATGGTAATATCTGGGTACATATTTGACTCCAAGCTACAGAAAATTTCAAGTCCCAAATCCAGACATTATCTCAAATGACCTATATTTTTAGTACAAGTTCAACATATAAGGCAGCTATAATAATAGGCACCTCAAGGAGCTTATGAAAAGTTAAATGATCACACACCCTGATTCAGTTTCCATCTTCTGCCGGGAAAAACTCAAGCTTGCCTGCTGTTCTGAACTGCCAGAGACAGGTGGAATTCCTTCCAGCTGACCTCAGCTCCAGCGGCTGATTAAGAGCTGAGAGAATCCTCCCTGCCTGGCTCAGGTTTCAACATCCTGACCAGCCACTGGCTGGGAATCCCTGCGAGGGCAGATTGCACCAAGCCGAAGCACCTGGCTGAGGTGCCACCGCCGCTCTGCATGGTGTGGCGGCTGAGAGGGGGCTGGAGAGAGAACAGATACTAGATCTGGGCTCTGAGCACTGTTCTGAGGTAAGGCCTTTTGGCTAATACTGATCACTCCCAGGAGTCAGAAAAGCAAGGGTTAAAGAAACAGTTTGGTAGATGAATCTGCCACCCCGTGTTCTCAGGAAGGAGATTTGGGTGCAGGCAACTCTGGAGCAACACTGGCTGGGGCATGCGTGGGGCCAGCTCAACCCTGATCAGAACAGGAGCCTGAAATAACTCAGCTAAAATTACTCATGCCGTGTGCTGACAGCCTCCATAGGCTGTCAGCTCAAAGCCCAGGAGATTGTCAGCTGGGGGGGGGGGGGGGAGGAGCAGGCCGAAGGAGGGCTTTTCTCAACCACTGCTTTGCCCATCCCATGGTAACAGGATCCCTTCCCTGGCCAGTTGTCAGGTCCAGCACTAACAGGTAGGAGTAGGAAACATACCCAGAAAAGAGACCTGGTTTACACCTGCTGCTGGACAGAAAGCCCGCTGTAGGAGCCTGCTAGAGCGAGCAGTGTAGGGTCCCCCAACACCCAACACAATGTGAATCTTACCCTACGGTCTAAACCCCAATAGGTCCAGTGAGAGGACCACCACAGAGAGAATTCCCAGGGAATTTATCTCTGGTGAACCCGTAAAAGACTTCGCCATGGTCCAACAAAAAATGCTGCAGAAATCTCCATGCTGCCCATTTGGAACCAACAGTTAAAGCGTGCCCACACAGAATGCCCACTTACACCTATTTTTGGCAGTGCTTTATTGGTTCTTACCCCCTGTTCCTCAGCCTACATCTGTCTGAACAGACTGTAGATGTAAAGTATTCCATCACGGGTGACCATGCCCACCAAAGCGGACCCTGAGCTAAGGTCTCAGTGCCAGTGGGGGCGGGGATGGGGAGATGGGGTTCATCTGTCTGCAGAGGCGCACCTGGATTCACTCGGACCCAGCAGTGTAGGGATCAAGAAGGGCCCCCTCTTCCCCAGGCTCTTTCCTGGGGCTACTTTACACCTTCTACTGGTCTAGGGGTGGGGAGAAGGGGAGGATTGCGACCTCCTGTCAATTTCAGTGTTTTTTTTTTAGGTCGAGAGTTATGTTTTTGTCTACATTTTCCTGAGCTCAAAACAACATACTCTTTTCTGCGGGCTCTATGAAGAAAACAGGGGATTTACAGAAGTGGGGGTGGGAGAGAGGGGAGAGGGGAGAGGGGAGAGCTAGCTTGCTCAGCCAGATAGTCTTCTGCCATGAATAGGAAATCAGGAGCTCCAGGGAAAGTCAGCACTTTCCATTCCAGAGAGGAACAAAATGTCCCAGGAGTGACCTTTCTTACAGGGCAAACAATTCTACCTCCGAGCTGGCAGGGAGAGAGCCAGGCTAGAACTGGAGGAGGTGGGACCCAGGCGGGCGCAGCCAATCGCTCACTGGAAAGCAGAAGGAAATGACCCCAGCTGCTGGACTGTGACTCAGGTGCAAAGAGTTGACAAAGTTTGAATCTGGCACTTCCTAACCCTTGGCCACGGCAAAACTACAGCCGTCTAAGAACCAAGCAGGGTTCTAGAGGGCAGCTGCCACCTTTCAAAGAGCCGTCCCTGGTTAACTGCGGAGGTGGCATCTGGGGATGGGACTGCAAGCGCAAGGCCATCTGAGGTGGCCATGGCTACAGACCCCGGTCCAGGCCTTTCCTGCCCGATTCACCGGCACCACGAGGGTCAGCCATGTGTCCTGGCTGCAGCCAAGGAGCGTAGTGTGGCCCTGGCACGGGGCAGGGCGCGCACTGCCAACGGGAACTGGTGCCTGTTACATAAGACCTGTCAAACGCGGGTCCCTGCTCCCTTCCCAAGGGGACAGCGGCCAGCTTCGGCCTGGCCATCACTCTGGGAGCTGAGCTGCTTCCCGGGAGGACCCCCCCCCCCCCGACCCCCGGTCCCCATCCACCGGGCGCAGCTGCCGAGGGCAGGGGACCGAAGGAAAGCCACCCTCCCTCACCTGTCTGCAACTCCTCTGCCCTTCACAGGGTCAAAGGGCCCCCGGCATCGACCCGTGGGAAGAGACCCCTTTGGAGACCTGAGGGGAGGCGCCCCCGACCCCCGGGGCAGCCCTCCCCGGCGGGGGTCTGGCCTTGGAAGGGTGACCCTCGGGGGCCGCGGGCTGCGCGCGCCAGCCCGGTCAAGGTTACACTTTGCCCGCACCTGTCCCGATGGGTGCCCGAGAGCCACCTGGTGCCCGGGATGCGGAGCGGGGGGCTGAGCGGGGCCCGGGCCGGGGGACACCGGCCGGGGAGGGGGCGGAGCACGCCTGCGGCCACGGGGGATGGGGTGTGGGACGTTCCTGCCCGGAGACCCCGAGCAGGGCGGGGGGTCGTCCCTCGCCGGGGCACCCCGGAGGAGGCAGGACCCCAGACCCTCGGCGTGGGGAGGGGACCCCGGGAAGACAGCCCGCGTACCTTGGCTTTGTTGAGCAGAAGCCCCACGAAGGTGGACAGCAGCAGGGACGGGGAGAGGGGGGAGCGCGGCCGGAGCTCCTTGGCGAGGGCGGGGAAGGGGGCGGCGGGGGGCTCCTCGGGCAGGGTCACGGTGTACGAGGTGCGCATGCTGGGGGGCGGGCAGGGGGCTCGGCCCCACGCTCAACGCTTGGCCGAAGGGGGCGCAAGGACGTCCCCGCGCCGTGCCACAGCCCGGACACCGAGGCCGGCGAGGCCGCCACCGGACACCGTCCGCGGCCGTAACCGTTACTGCGGGGCCGATCGCACCCTCGTCCGCCTCAACCTCCCCACGGCGCGCGTCCAACCGCCCCAGCCCGGCTCTCGCGCTCCGAACGACGGGCAGCCTCGCGGGCGTCTGGAGCCGCGCGACGTCAGCGCAGGGGCGTGGCCTGGCGCCAAGCCCCGCCCCCGCCCCGCCCCCGGGCGGCCGCACGCGGACCTGAGCGAGGCCGCCAGCCCGCTGCCCCGTGCGTCCTACCCGGTGGCCGTTCCCGGGCGCCCCGGGTCTGCTCGTCCCCTCGGAGGGCCCAGGCCGGGGCCCGCAGTCCGGGGCCCGCAGTCCGGGGCCGGCCTCGGTGTGGGATTCTCTTTTGGGGGGACCCCGCAGTATCTCGGGGGTCCGCAGAGCAGGCCTCCTTCAAGGCTGGCATCAGCCAGGAGAGGGCCGCTCCTCATCGCGGGGTGGGTGAGGCTGAACCCTTGGGGATCCAATGTCTTCTTTCCGGGGGACCCCCGACCCTCTGGCCGGCGCGCATGCTCACTGTCCGCGGGGGGGGGGGCCAGTGGTCCCCGATGGAGGTCCGCCCCGCCTAGTCGGGCCCACTATCAAAACGGAGGTGCGATAGGTCCTTGGCCTTCGGGGCTCCAGGAAAGAACTTTTTTCTGGTCCCTGGGAATTGCTCAACCCGGCCCCTCCGAGGTGGCGCGGGGTGGGGGGGGGGGAGGATGCTGCCGGGTCCCCGCGGGGCGGGGGACGGGGCGGCCCGGGGGGCGGCCGGGCCGGGGCGGGGGGCTCTTTCCCACGCCCCGCCCCCCCTCCCCGCGTTGCGCGCGGAGCCATCTGCGGGGAGAAAGTTTCTGGTTGGGAAGCGTGGCAGGCTATTTTTAGCTCGTATTTTTAGCGTTTAAAAATACTCGGCGAGGCGGCAGCGTGTGCCGTTACTCATCTGCGGGCTCCTTCTGTTCCTCCCGGCGTGCTCATCCTCGCAGCGCACACGCGCCCCGCGCACACGACCACGGCCCCACGGACGCGTGTGGGGCCCGGACTCGAGGCCACCCACCCCCGGGGCAGCGGCTTGGCGCGGCGGGAGGGGGCAGGGCCTGCGTCCCCCCCTCCCGCGCCCCGTCAAGGGCCGTCTGGGCATTTATAACACTGCACGTTTATGCGGCTCCTAGGTTTTCTGGGTGTCCAGTCCTGCCTGAGGTTGCTTTGGCAGGGACCAAATGGTTCCCCCCTCACCCCAGGGGAGGCATCCCCCACCTGTGTCTGGCGATTCTTGAGGTCAGGTTATGCTAGGGGCATCATCCGACTCCAGGCCCGAAGCCTGGAACCAGGGCAGTAACGTTTGTATTTTTATTTTTAAAAGAAACTTCCTGCTTTGCAGCCACATCGCTCCCAGGGCTACGGCACTCTGCTACAGTGCTCACAACTCCACCCTGTATCTTGCCCTTGCCCCTTGATGATTATTCTTTGAACTCAGGGCCTCCTGCTTTCTATTTCTAGGTAGACACTATCATATGAACCATATCCCCAGGCCCCTACCCCCTCCCAGCCACCCCTCTTCCTCCTAACACCTCCTCCCCCTGTTTTTCTGAGACAGGATCTCACTATGTAATACAGGCTGGCCTCAAACGAGCAGTTCTTTTATCTAAGCTGCTCTAGTGCATCACTGATATATTTTTTTTTTTTTGTCCATGCTGGGGTTTGGTGCTAGGTTGGTAATCTTGTAGATCTACTGGTGGTCTAGTTCTTTTAGCTTTAGTTACTTTTTCATGTGGGACCTTGCGTTACCCCCTCCCAGCTTGAGTTGGCCTGAACTATCATTCTGCTTACTTAAAGCCTCTCACCTAGTTGGAATAGCTGGGATGATGGGTGCATGTCACCACACATAGCTCTCTCTCTCTCTCTCTCTCTCTCTCTCTCTCTCTCTCTCTCTCTCTCTCCCTCGCTGTATGGAGGTTTGAACTCTGGACTTGGGCACTGTCCCTTAGTTTCTTTGTTCAAGGCTGGCACTCTACCACTTGAGCCACAGTTTCGCTTCCCGTTTTGTGGTAGTTAGTTTGAGATGAGTCACTCAGGCTTTCCCCCTCAGGCTGGCTCAGATCTCAATCCTCAGAGTCCAGCTTCTTGAACAGCTAGGATTACAGGTATGAACCACCAATATCTTCTTATACGTACCTTTCTGCTTGGGATGGGGTCTTGCTAACTTTTGTGCCCAGGCTACCCTCAAACTATGATCTTCCTGGTCTCTGTCTTTTTATTTTATTTATCTATTTGCCAGTCCTGGGGCTTGAACTCAGGGCCTGGGCACTGTCCCTGAGCTTCTTCATTCATGGCTAGTGCTCTACCACATTGAGCCACAGTGCTACTTCTGGTTTTCTGGTGGGTAATTGGAGCTAAAAGTCTCACTGACTTTCCTGCCCAGGCTGGCTTTGAGCTGCAATCCTCAGATCTCAGCCTCCTGAGTAGCTAGGATTACAGGCATGAGCCACCAGTGCCTGGCTAAGCATCTTTCTTGATCTGAAACTACTAGGGCATCTTACATGCAGTCTAAGAGTAAGACCGTTTTCCCATAACTACCTTCTATTGTCACCATCCTCACATCTCCTTGACTTATGCCACTGTCTGACCTGCTCTTCTGATTAAAAATAAAACTGTAGCTGAGAATTCCAGCATTTGGGAAACTGAGGCAGGAGGCGATCCAGTACAGCTTGGGTTACACAGTGAGACCTTGTATAAAAAAAAAAACCCTCTGGGTGCCATTGGTTCAAGCCTGTAATCCTAGCTACTCAGGAGGTTAAGATTTGAGGATCATGGTTAAAGCCAGCCCAGGCAGGAAAGGAAGTGGCCTTGTGGCTCATGCGGTAGAGCACTTGCCTTGAGCTGAAGAACACAGGGATAGTGCCCAAGCCCAGAGTTCAAGCCCCACAACCAACAAAACAAAACAGCAAAAAACAAGTCTCAAACTAAGCCAGAGCAAATCCACTGCCAGTGATTAAACAAGTTCTTTTTCAACAGATACTTATCTCTAAGTATATATATATATATATATATTAAGTATAGCTATATATATATATATATATATATATATAGCTATACTTAGCTAGGCATAAATATACACAAATATATATTTAGCTATATAGCTATATATAGATCTCTATATAAATGTATATATCTGTATAAATATATAAAATATAGATACATAGATATAAATATCTATATAGGTATATAGACATACATATATATGTAGATATACTATATAGATATAAAGAAATATATCCAGTTGCCATAATTATATCATGAACTAGTATCTATTACCTCTATTTTACAGATGAGGGACTTTATGCTTAGAGGTCAAAATAACCTACCAGAACCATAAAATGAATAAAAATATAGAGCTTTGAACCCAGACCTAAACCCTAAGAAATTCTGGGATGCCCTTCCTTCTCTGTCAATACTTATTTAAAAAATTGATTCAGCCGGGCGCTGGTGGCTCACGCTTGTAATCCTAGCTACTCAGGAAGCTGAGATCTGAGGATCGAGGTTCAAAGCCAGACCAGGCAGGAAAGTCTGTGAGACTCTTATCTCCAATAAACCACCAGAAATCTGGAAGTGGTATTGTGGCTCAAATGTTAGAGTGCTCGCCTTAAGCTGAAGAACTCAAGGACACAGTGCCCAGGCCCAGAGTTCAAGCCCCATGATGGACAAAAAAAAAAAAAAAAAAAAAAAAGATTCAAAATTTGGGTCTTAGTACACATGTAGCTCTTGATAGAGCACTTGCCTAGAGTGTGTAAGGCCCTGATTTTGATTCCCAGCACAACAAACGAACCAACAAAGACACCAACCTCAGGTCTTTCATGAGGCCTTTCCCATTAACTCTACCCATTTCTAAACACCCCATGACTGCATGTACTCAGTCTACTGGAGTTGCATTTCAACACTGTTAACTGTTAACTTATCATCTTTATCTCTGTTTCATAAGTGTTTGGAAAACTTTTATCAACAGATGGTATATGGCTTGTCTTGGTTGTACCAATACACCAAAGGCTTTTCCCGGACAAAGTTGTGGGTTCTCTCTTTTTTGGAAGATTGTAGAGCTTGAACTCAGGGCCTGGGCACTGTCCCTGATCTTTTTTCACTCAAGGCTAACACTCTACCACTCTGTGCCATAGCTCAACTTCTGGTTTTCTGGTGGTTCATTGGAGACCAGAGTCCCTCGGGCTGTCTTGGCTGAGCTGGCCTGAACCTGGATCCTTCAGATCTCAGCCTCATGAGTAGCTAGCCTTACAGGCATGAGCCACTGGTGCCCAGCCTTTGTGGGTTCTCTTAGTGAGGTCTTAAGAGGGCCTGGTCAGACTCTGCCTGTAATTCTGAAAAGTCCCACTGAGCCTCTGAGGGCAGGGTGTGGGTCTGGTTTTGCATGCTAAGCCAGTGTGCTGTGGGTGGGGACAGTGCCCAAGAGATGCTCAGCCACTGTAACATTTGGTCTATATCCCTATGACCCAGAGACATGATACTCATAACCCAGAATACCTTGGTACTTTACCAGCGTGCTCTCCCTCCTTCCTGGATGTAGGAGGTTGCGGGGTGGGGGGGTATTGTCTCAGAGTTGGAAGGTTAGATGGAGAAAGCTCTGACATAAGTACTTTAAGAAGCCTGGGGTGTGGGGAAAAGATTCACACAAGGTCCAGTCTTGTCCACAATGTCTGACTGCTGTAGGACATAGGTTTCCTTTTCTTTCTTCTGTCTTTCTTTCTTTCTTTCTTTCCCTTCCTTCCTTCCTTCCTTCCTTCCTTCCTTCCTTCCTTCCTTCCTTCCTTCCTTCCTTCCTTCCTTCCTCCCTTCCTTCCTTCCTTCCTTCGTCAGTACTTAGACTTGAATTTAGGACTGAGACTCTGTCCCTTAACTTTTTCACTCAAGGCTGGTGTTCTACACCATGTGAGCCACAGGTCCATTTCCAATGTGGCTTACTTCCTTAGTAGCCAAGTAAGTCTCTATAAGATCCTTTCTCCCAAGATCCATTTCTCCAAGTGGGCTATGTGCAAACAGGAGTGTCTTTGGAACCCAAATCTAGCTTAGTCAGGCTCTGAGATTTTCTGTGCTTCAACTATCTGGAGCTCATTCCTAGCCCCACACTGCTATTTCTCAGAGTTGTGCTCTGAAGCATATGTCAGTGCCTTCTCCTCAAATCCCTTCTGGCATGGCATGAAGTATACATTAAAGCCAAGTCTGGTCCTCTTCAGGCAGGACCCGAGAATGTCCTGCTTCTCCCAGATCTGAGTGGCAACTTCATCCAGGGCTTGATGACTTTGCTTGGGCTCAGGCAGATGACTCGAGGTCAGTGGGCTGGCCCCCTGCATGTGCCTGCCATCGTCACAGCAAATGGATAGACTGGTGGCTTGACTGGCCGCAGACAACAGGGTAGAGGCCCCTTCCATAGTTGCCATGGGGAGGTCAGCTGACCCCACCAGCTGTAGGAAGCCCTGCTTCCTGGTATGACTTGGAAAAACTCTAAACTCCTCCAAGCCCCAGGCAATCTGGCCTGAACCAGCCAGATTCCAGAAGCCCACACACTTCTTTCTCCTGCTTCCACCTCTGTCTGGGATGCAGGTTTTACGCACGCATTGAGGTAAGAGGGGACAGGGAGCCACGTGGGCAGCTCTAGCTCTGAACATGATGTTCATCTCCGAAGCTGGTGGTCAGGGGGACGGCTCCCCTAGGGGCAGGGAACGTTTAGCCAGGCTCGGATTAACTTCTGCATTGCTAAGCCCCACCAAGCGCCACATTAACTCACGGAGTCGTCCTGGAGTGGGGGTGGAGGGGAGGGGCAGGGAGAATGGAGGGTGCTGGGCACTAATTGAGAAACACAGCTTGGCTAGGGACTGTGCCAAAGCCACCAGGCAGGTCACAGCCCACAGCAAGTGCATCCTCACCAGCAGCATCTTGCTAACTATAATCACATACCCCCATGGCTGCCCTGGTCCTGGCTGGCCGGGAGTGGGAATGGGCGAGGACAGGCCCCAGCGCGGCTGAGTGAGAAGACAACAGACACGCAGTCCAGTGCGGCTGAGCCAGACGCGAGACAGGCAAGGGATGGAGGAGGAAGGTCAGCGTCTCATCGGAAGCTCAGGGCAGCTCCTGCCATCCTCCACTTGTTCTCTGCAGGGCAGCTTTCAAGTTCAAAGTCCCCCCCAAGAGGAAAGTCACATGACTTGAGTTTATATAATCTCCCTGTCACTGAACAGCTGGAACCCAAGGCTTCAGAAGATGAGTCAGCAGCCCTAGTGACAAACAGGACCCAGGGACTCAAGTTTGATTGCTTCCAGAAACAGGTCCCCAAGCAGAGGGCAAGGGTGTGAGAGAGGCAGCGTGTGGGAGAAGAGGCTGGGCCAGGCATGGAGCCTCGGAGCCTGGGTGACTAGCTAGCTCTGTGAGAGGAGCAGGTGCCTGCCCATCCTGCTATCGGTGCTTGGGAGGGGCCTGGGAGAGAAGGGGAAGGTCTGGGCGGGGCCAGCGCGAGTGCAGGGCTCAGGCCAGCGGGCAGCGTGCCAGGGCTGGCCAGGGAGCAGCTGGAGGGGTGGAGCAGAGGAGGATTAGGAAGGATTGTAGGGGTTAAAGCAGAACCCTGGCAGGGCTCAGTGGGAACAGCTTGTCCTTCCATAGGCCCCGGGTACGGGAGAGGTGGGGCGGGGGAGGAGGGGCGCGGCTGGTTGGTACTCTGGCTTCTGGCTGTCGACAGGGCCAAGCCACCTGGGCTGGCTTGGAATCCCCACCAGGGGAGGCAGTGAAGGCATTTCCCCCTGCTGCACCCCCACCGACTGGCATCCGATTGGCATTTTGTTGGTGTGAAAGAGGGGTGTTCCAAATTCATCCCCCACCTCCAATTAGTCCTTGACTTGTGCTCACTGTGATATTCCAAGTACATGTGATCTGGTGGAACCCTTCTGCCCTGGTGAGGGCCTGCATCTTGTGTGTGTGTGTGTGTGTGTGTGTGTGTGTGTGTGTGTGTGTGTGTGTGTGTGTGTGTGTGTCCTGGGACTTGAACTCAGGGCCTGAGCACTGTCCCCGAGCTTCTTTTGAGCCACAGTACCACTTCTGGCTTTTTCTGTGTATGTGGTACTACTGAGGAATCGAACCCAGGGCTTCATGCATGCTAGGCAAGCACTCTACCACTAAGCCACATTCCCAGCCCTGTGTCTTTCTTTTTTTTTTTTTTTGGTCCGGTTGTGGGGCCTGAACTCTGGGCCTGAGCACTGTCCCTCAGCTCTTCAGCTCAAGGCCAGTGCTCTACCACTTGAGCCACAGCGCCACTTCCGGCTTTTTTCTTTTTGCTTATGTGGTGCTGAGGAATCGAACCCAGGGCCTCAGGCATGCAAGGCAAGCGCTCTACCACTGAGCCAACTTCCCAGCCCCCCCTGTGTCTTTCTTTATGAAAGTCAACTGCAAGTCAGTCACCCTGAGAGCCCTGGGCTACAGGACACACATTCTCCTGTCCCTCCTGCAGGACAGGCCCTCCCCATTCAATGCCCTTTCTGTACCCTTTTAAGTTTATTTTTGCATTGAACCCAGAACCTCACATGAGTGCTCTGTCTCTGAGCTACATCCCCATCGTTTTCCTTTTAAGTTGAAACAAACTCTTCTGCAGTGTCTTTTACTGGTTAACATATCCACATTCATTGTTTGCTTTAGGTCTAATGGCATGCCATGAGGTGGCAGGGCAGGTGTGACCGTACCCTTTTATAGATGAGGAAACAAAGTTCAGCTGACAGGTGTCCAAAGTGAATGAGGCAAACCATCTCTCCCAGAGGTCCAGGCAGCCTGCCGCAGCCTCAGGTGACCTCTGCCTTTCTGACCACTGCAGGCACTTATTAACACCCATAGCCACCTCCTACTGGAATTATTTAAGAGCACATTTCCCCAAGTGAACCGTGAAGGCACGAGGGCAGGGATCGTGACTCCTACGTCTCCCGTAGCATTGCAAGGCGCAAGGAGCAGCAGCAAGCACATGTCAGGCTCTTTCCCAACCATCTATGAAGCTGGAACTCTGAGCATCTTCAAGTTACAGAAGAGAAAACAGATTTGGAAGTTAATGCCTCAGGAAAGCTAGGATTTCACTTGTAAGTGAGTGAATGGGAATACAAGGCCCTCAAATGGAGATCTGAATGGAAACTGGGCCTGGTTTGAAAAAGAAGTGGTAGGTAGTGCTGGGTGCCCGTGGCTCATACCTGTAACCCTAGCTATTCAGGCCGAGATCTGAGGATCATGGTTCAAAGCCAGCCCAGGCATAAAAGTCCCTGTGAGACTCATCTCCAATATACCACTCAAAAACCAGAAGTGGCACTGTGGCTCAAGGTGGTAGAGTGCTACCCTTGAGCAAAATTGCTCAGGGACAGTGCCCAGTCCCTGAGTTCGAGCCCCATGACCAACATGGGTTGCTCTCCACTGTCACTTCTAGAAGTGAGCACAGGAGTAGCAAAGTCAAGAAATGGTCTTAGGCCACTGCCCTAGGACTGAGCTCAGGCACTGAAGGAACCCGGACAGTCTCACCTGCTTCTGGGCTGGAGGGAGGGGTGTTTGGGTGGCTGTGTTTGCCCCAGAACGATGTGTCACCCTTCTGAGGCCTTGTCTCTAAGTTCCCCTCTCCTTGGCCCTGGGGTGGAGGTGGGGCTAGGTGGCCCCCGGGGAAGAGGTGGAGGGCAGAAGACCCCCAGAGAGGTTTGGGGTGTGGATGGGAAGAATGAGACTCATTCCTAGGGGAGTCTTGCCATAGGAGATGAAGGGTGGGTGGGGATGCGGTCAGCCTCAGCATGCTGAGCTATCTCCCAAAGAACTGTGGCAAGAACAGATTTTGAGACCCCCCCCTCCTGATTGGATTTGGCTCAGTGGATCCCAGGGAACTAAGCTCAACAGGTAATTCTGAGGTGGGTGGTCTGCAGACCCCACTCAGAGAAGTTCACCAGAAAGAACCCTTCTCTTCTGAGAAGGGGAAAGGAGTCCCCCCATTGGGAGCTGCTTTTTTTTTTTCCCCTAGTGCCAGCACTGGGGCTTGAACTCAAGGCCTCTGCATTGTCCCCTTAGCTTTTTCTGCTCAAGGCTGGTGCTCTACCACTTGAGCCACAGCTCCACTCTTTGGGAGCTGCTTTTGATCACTCCCTGGATGAAGAATACCCAGCATGTCTGAGTGACTCCTGTTCCACTCAAGCACAGCCTGCGGTGCTCCCGCAGCCTTCCCTCCCAGGCCAGCTGTGTGGACACGTTCTCCCCTTCTACTAGCTCGCCAGGCTAGCCAGCTGTGCCTTGTCTCATCTGAATGTCCTGAGAGACACAGCTCTTGTGTCCCCCATAGCATAGCACTTCCTAGTTGCCCTCCCTAAGTAATGTTAGCAAAGCTGTCCTTTCAAGCTCTTAGTTATGATATATGCACTGTACAGGCTACAGTCCAAAAGCCTGCCCAAGTCCACAACCCCTCCCCACTCTGTCTGGACAAGCCCTTTTGAGCAAAATTGCTTGCTATGGCCCAGCTCCCCTTGGTCACAGAAGGTCTATGTTCTACAGTATGGGGGGGGGGAAAGGGGGGCTTTAAGAAAATAGATAACACACAGCACCCAACCCCCCTGGGTCCACATGCTTAAATGTCCACCTGTCCATCTGCCTGACCATCCATCCATCCACCTGTCCATCCAGGCAATCAGCAGGTCAGCTGAGCTGGGCACTGCCAGGGCACGTGGTGAGGGATCTAGAGATAAGATCTTTCTCAACCTCTGGGAGCTTGCCACCTAATGGGCACATTAATAACTACAAAAAAAGGCAGAAGATATGGTGTGTTGGTGGCTCACACCTGGAATCCTAGCTACTCAGGAGGCTGAGACCTGAGGATCATGGTTTGAAGCCAGCCCAGGCAGGAAAGTCTGTGAGACTCTTATCGCCAATGAATCACCAGAAAACCAGAAGTGGCACTGTGGCTCAAAGTACAGAACTAGCCTTGAGTGAAAAAGCTCAGGGGCAGTACCCAGGCCCAGGCCCTGAATTCAAGCCCTACAACCAACTAAAAAAAAAAAAAAATTCAGAAGGCAACTGGTGCCCCCGAGAGGCATGTACAGAGATTAGATCCTTGGTCAGTTTCCTGCACAGTTTCTTTCCTATACCAGCCCAGACAAGGCTGGGCGAATGGGAAGCCCTAAAGACAGGTAAATCTTGATGTCCAGATCCCTTGGCCTGAGCTTGACAGTGTCAATTAGAGGCACGTCCTGCCTCCCCTGATGTCTTCTGCCCAGGTGGGAAGCCTGGACAGAGGGAAAGACAGCCAGAGCTGGGAGGCCCCTCTGCCCACAGGGAGCACTGGCGGTCTGGAGCCTGCAGAAACCCTGGCATTTTGGGTGGCACAGTAAGAATAACAGCATATGTGGCGGTAGTCAAGCGTTCCACAGACTCTGCACCCCAGAATTCCCAGGTCCTGGGGGGCCATGGGACCCCTCCCCTTGGGTAGCAGCCGTGGTCAGTCCTGCTCCCAACCTGGCTCTTCTACATAGATGGCTGTCTCCCTGGCCCATCACCACATACATCCCCAAGGATAAACTCACCATGGTGTCTCGCCCTGGAGAGCAGGAGCGGCTGGGCCCAGGCGTCTGGCTCTTGCTCTTCTCCCACAGTGTGTAGCGGCCACTGGGTCGGTAGGTGGGGCTGAGGACTTCAGGGACTCGTGAGGGAGAGGCCTGTGTGAGCACCTGTGGCGAGCTGCTCTTGTGACCGTAGTTCTCCAGGTAATCCACCAGGTACTCCGAGCGGCTGGCCGCCTGGTAGAGGCCCTGCAGCGCACAGAGCTCCTTGCGCGTGCGGGCGAGCATGGGGCTGCGACCCAGGTTTGCAGGGTCTATCCGGTAGCCATCAGAAGTCCGGTAGCTATCTGAGGTCCGAAGGCTGGAGAAATCCCGGGCCAGGTCGGATTGGCTGTTGGATTTCTTCTGGTTCAGAGTTACTCCTTGGTCACGGGCATTCATGGGCAGGTAGCTAAGGGAGTTGCTGGTCACTCCATAAGGGAATCCGCTGCCCCCACTGAGTCCACTGCCTGAAGGCCGCTCAGAGCCCCGGGTCTGGCTCTCCGCCCGCTTACTACTTCCAATGATGTCAGGTCTTAGCAAGGGGCGGCCTCGATCATAGTCCAGGATGGAGGAGGGGCCATAGGTGCGTGGCCGGGGGAGGAAGCTGCTTGGGGTACCCTGCTTGAAACCAAGTTTCTCCTTCTCCAGGAAGGAGGTGGCCAGGTTGGCCCCGTAGGAGGAGGGGGAGTAGGTACCATAGCCCGATTTGGCAAAAGGGGCATCTGTGTAGCGGGTTGAATCTGTGTAGCGCTTCAGGGTGGAGGAGAGCTGGGACATCCTTCAGGGCGGTACTCAGTGGGAACTGGGAGCCTCATGGGCTGAAAGACAAGAAGAGCAGTTGTCAAAGGGCCCTGCTGGGTGGGGGTCCCCACGGGGCTGCGCAGGTAGGGCTCAACAGGGACCCGACCAGCCCGTGTCTTCAAAGGCTGCCAAGAAACGCATGGATGGATGTGGGTATGTGCGTGGGCATGTGCGTGGGCTTTCGTGCATTAGTGTAATAGCAGCAGCCGCCTGTCCTGGGCACAAGTCTTCTTCTCAAAGACCCAAATTTACAAGCAGGGGCTGCCCAACCCTGCTAGCTTCTCACTCTTTCTTTCTTTCTTTCTTTCTTTTTTGCCGATCATGGGGCCTGAACTCTGGGTCTGGGTGCTGTCCCTCAGCTCTTCAGCTCAAGGCTAGCTCTACCACTTGAGCCACCGCGCCACTTCTGGCTTTTTCTGTTTATGTGGTGCTGAGGAATCGAGCCCAGGGCCTCATGCTTACAAGGCAAGCGCTCTACCACTGAGCCACCTTCCCAGCCCCTTCTCACTCTTTCTTTGGGCCAACTGTCATTGGCTCCCATCCTTAGCTTCTGCAGAAACTCTGAAGCTGGGGTCTCACTGTTCCTGCCCTTTGGGCCGAGGGTGCTGGGTATTTCATATGCTATTCAGCTTCCTGTCTTCATTTATGTATATGTGGGATTTGAACTCAGCCTCGTTTGCCAGGCAGGTGCTCTACCCTCCTCCCTGCCACCTTCCCGCCCTCTGACTTGTGTGAAGAGCAGGAGTTTATGGCATCACAGTCTCCTAGAATGTCCTAAAGATCATGGAGTCCCATCCCTCATGAAGAAAAGAAGGCTCAGAGGGGAAGTGACAGGGTTGGGTGAGTAGGGGAGGTGATGGGGAAATGGGGCTGGACCTGTCTCCAGTCTCCAATCTCTGGACACGATGCTTCAGGCCCCTGTTGGAACTATCCTCTTCAGCAAGCTTAGCCTCCTGTTTTAAGTGGCGCTAGGGCTGGTGGCTCCCCCGGAGAGGTCCCCTCCCAATAGAGATGCCAAATTACCGCCTGGTGATACTTAGCTTGTGCAAAGCGTGCCCCCTAGAGGTCAAAATCCCACACTGCAGTTGGCACTGCCAGCCCTTCTCCCCACAAGTCCGTTTTAGTTGGGGAGGGTCTGGTGAAGAAATGCAGAAATCCCTGAACGTAGAGCTTGGAGGGCCCTAAAGGACCATGCTGTACTGATGGGGAAAATGACTAGGGTTTGCCCAAGGTTGCAGAGCCAAGACTGGAATCCAAGTCTTTCAGAATCTGGCTCAGCGATCTTCCCACTAAACCTTGATTTTGACTTGTGGGAGACTAGCTGGGCAATTTTGCATCAGTTATTTAACTTCTCTGAGCTCCAGTGTCCTTCCCTGTAAACGAGTCTAATAATTATCATCCCGATTCCCATCTCCCACGGTGGTTGTGAGGAATAAATGACATAACACGTGAAAACACTTAACAATGACTGGTTATTATCTCCTGGTCAGTCCCCGCCGGGCAGCCTGGCTCCTCCCTTCCCAGTCTATAATAATGGCAGGGTTGGCCAGGCCAGCTTGACCTCAGCCCAGGCGCCAGGCTGCCTTCACTGCCCCCAGTGAGATAAGCCGGCGGTGGGCAGACATTGGGACAGCCGGCAGCCTACCCAGGGCCAACAGCCTAGCCCATTGGGCAGAGAGGAGCCGGTGCCAAGCCTCAAGTGCTGAGAACCTGGCAGAAAGCTGGGGAAACCCAAGCCACATAAGGCTTGGGAAAGGTGCCGGGGTGGGAGATGAGCAGGTCTCGACTTCCACGTAGGCCCCAGCAAGGCATTCCTCAACTCTGCCAGAGACCCTCAGCCGGTTTCAGTGCAGGCGGGCATCAGAAAGGCTTGTCCATCTTACAGTCTGCCCTCTTCTTGCCTGGCCCAGAGCACACTAACTTTGTGGCCCGCCGGTTGCCACAGCCGACATAACTTTCCCTCTGCTCTGGGAAGAGGTAACTGGGTGACAGAGACGACAGAGGCTCCGGGGTGGGGGCAGGGGACGAGTCCTGCTCTGTTTCACTTTGGAGAACTCCATCAATAATGCAAAGTCAAAGAGACTCCAAGTCTCAGGAGCCGGGCTCTGGGACAACTAACAGCCAATCAGATACATGGCCAACCCAGGGTATGAGCTCATGGCTCCGCCCCCCCATTCCTCCCCTCCTCCACTCCAGGGAATTGGTATTCTGGTGGCAGTTGCCCAAGCCCATGACCTCTCTTGGCCCCGCAGTTGACGCAAGAGACTCTGGGGGCAAACAAGGCGCAGCAAGTGCAGACATTCAACCCTGGAAGGGTTGGGGGCTAGACGTGGAGCCACATCTCCTGGCTCCCAGAATCACCCCAGGACGCCCCAATCCTGGCCCTCCTCTTTGCTCCAATCTGGCAGGCAACTGCCAGCCTCCTCCCCCACCCTTCCCCCAGCCCTAGGAGTGACTCCATCACTAACAGCCCCTGGAAGCTGCTGCTGAGCCCCGAACAGTTCCCGTCTGTGGGGAGAGGGGCCCTGCTGGGGCTGAGGCCTTGCCAACATCTCTCCCCTCCAGCGAAGTCTTGCCACCTCCCAGGTAAGACGGCGGCTTGGGCTTGGCACCCCTTGTTACCTGGCTGACCCTGGAGGTCGCAGAATGTCCCACAGGCAGGAGTTGGAGCTGGGGCCCTGGCTGCGCAAGACAGGGACAGGCCAGGCCCTCACATGGCTGCGGAGTCTCCCTGTTGCCACAGGAACGGCCGGGACTGAATGGCTCTTTCATGGGGCAGTGGGAGGCCAGCCGATTGGCTGGGATTCCCCCTACCCCTCCCTGCCCGGCGTGGGGCCCTTGCTGCTGGTTCCTTTCACTGTTTGCCCAGAGCTGGCAAGTCCAGGCCTGTGGCTCCAGGCGGTGCCTCCCAGGTGCCCGCCACCTTGCACAGTCCCTGCCCCTGCTCTCCCTTCATGCCGCCTTTGCGCAGGTGCCCGCTCTTCCCTTCTCTCCTAGATTCCCCATCCCTCTGCTTGGTTTCCCCTCCTGGGCGGATGCCAGCATTCCTCCACACAGAGGCACTCAGCTTCCTGTCAGGACACCTGAGACAAGCAGCCAGCACCTGGCCAGCAGGTGCTGCACACCTATGGACCAGACTCCAAGCGGGTCTAGTGGCTGATTCCATCTCAGCAGCCAGACTCTAGTGTTTAGGGCCATCCATACATCCTGCGTCTGTTGGGCGCTGTGGGCTCAGCATCCAGGAAGAACTGAACATTGGATGTCTCTCAGATAATGAAGTGCCTCAAACTTATGAACATCCCAATGAAAGAGGAAACTGCTTTTTAATAAAAAAAAAAGTTTCTACAATTAAAAAAATAAATGTACAAAGAACTTAAAATAGAAGCCAGGCCGGGCGCCGATGGCTCATGCCTGTAATCCTAGCTACTCAGGAGGCTGAGATCTGAGGATCGCAGTTCAAAGCCAGCCTGGGCAAGAAAGTCTGTGAAACTCATCTCCAATAAACCACAAGAAAACCAGAAATGGCACTGTAGCTCAAGTAGTAGGGTGCTAGCCTTGAGCTGAAGAGCTGAGGGACAGTGCTCAGGCCCAGAGTTCAAGCCCCAGGACCACCACCACCACCACCACCACCACCACCAACAAAATAGAACCTAGGTGCTGGGCAGCTCATACTTATAAACCTAGGGCATCAGAAGGTTGAGGGTTAACTGTTGAAGCCAGCCTAGGCAGGAAAGTCCATGAGATTCCTATTTACAATTAACCTCCTCCCCCCCCCCCCACAAAGAAAAGCCAGAAGTGGAACTGTAGCTCAAGTGGTAGAGTGCCTAGGATAGCCCCTAGGCCCCGAGTTAAAAACACAAAACAAAATAAAAACTAACAAAACAACAAAACAAACTCCAAAGCTTAAATAGTGGCTATTATGGATGAGGGGTTTTGAAACAGAGTCTTGCTATATAGACCAGGCTGGTCTTAAAAAGTTGATCCTTGTACCTTAGCCTGCCCAGGGTTAGGATTATAGGTATGAACAACTATTCGCAACCACATCTGGCTAATAGCAAAACTTTCAAAGTAAGTTAAAAAATATTTCTGGCCTCAAATGAAGTGTTTAAGGTTCATATTTCTTATGGTATTAAAGGCTGGTGACATTAGTTAGGACTGGTGGTATGGCTCAAGTAGTAGAGTATTACTAGTACTACTACTAATTCCAGTATAACACACACACACACACACACACACACACACACTCACACAGAGTACAGAGCTTAAAAGTGCACTAAGGCCAGGCACTAGTGGCTCACACCTGTCATCCTAGCTACTCAGGAGGCTGAGATCTGAGGATCTAGGTTCAAAGCCAGCCTGGGCAGAAAGTCCGTGAGACTCTTATCTCCAAATAACCACCAGAGAACTGGAAGTGCAGCTGTGGCTCAAAGTGTTAGGGTGCTAGTTTTGAAAGAGCTCAGGGTCAGCTCCCAGGCCCTGAGTTCAAAGCCTACAACTGACAACAACAAAAGTACACTAAGACTTGGGACACAGTATATTAACTCACTTAAGTTTCCCAGTAGCTCTGAACTCTCAGCCATGGGTGCTCTTCTGATGCCCACCGGCAGATAAGAAGAGGCTCTTGAGAGTGACGTAGACCTCCCTAAGTCTGGGATTTAGGGAGGGGACCTGCACACTGTCCACTCTGAAGTCACTCTGAAGCCAAGCCTCCCACTCCACGCTTTCCTGGACCCCTCTGAGGCTGGGGCCCAGTAGGGTAGGCAGGGGGCGGGGGTCAAGGACCCATGGGATCGGGGAGTTCCTGGGAGCACACATTCCTGCAGGATGGGCCCTCTGGATTTTCCATTGCAGATGAATGAAAGGGAAGCCAGGTGCAACCTGAGCCGACGACAACACAGATCAGCCTCACCGGGCTCTGGGAGGCCTCCGTTTCATAGGCTGTGCCAACCCCGTGTCCCCTGGCACTGGCCTCTGCCTCTATACTCAGGGGCTTGGGCCCCAGCCTCCTTTTCTGGCTGTAGATCAGCCCCCCCCACTTCCCCAGGTCCGACACTGGGTGAGTCAGGGGCCAAAAGGAGCCCTGTCCCCTGGGGGGCAGTCTAGCTCCTTGCGTCAGCCACTGTCATCAACCACTGTCATTTCCTGTGGCTCACGTGAAGGGCTCCCTAACCTGCCCGGCCAGGGGAGGGACTTGCTCCCCAAGAATCCCAGGCACTCCTGGCCCTGGGATGGGGGAGGGGGGAGCCCTACATCCCAGCCACCTTCCCTCACCTCCCTGCCCAGATCTACTCAGCTTTCTGTGCTTAAGGACCACGAGCTGGGCTGTGGGCACACCCAGTCAGGGTGAAGTCCCTCCTACCCAGCTGCTCTGGGCAGGTGAGTGGGGAGTCAGTCTCAACAGGTGCTTGGGAACCACCACAGTGGTGACTTCAGAGCTTCCCAAAGCTGCTTGTTCACCACATCAGAATGTGCTGACCCAGGGGGCAGGGGAGACAGAGGGGCCCTGGCTCCCTGAACCTCCACTCTCTGACCCTTCCTTCTAACTGCGCCCATCCCCACTACACTGTCTGGGCACAAACACCCAACACTGGCAGGCATACAGAATGGGGGTGAAGGTGGGGGTGGGGCACACTTAGCCTTTGCTCTGGTCCCCGGAGCCCCCTCCCTGACCTGTCACTCTCTGTGAGGGGCTAAGTCCCAGTAGCACCAGCTTAGTACACGATCGGCTTGTCTTCCTTGTTAGGGGGCATTAGAAGGAATTGGTGTCTGTCTCGCTCATTCCTAGTAGGCACCAGCATGTTGTGTGTGTGTGTGTGTGTGTGTGTGTGTGTGTGTGTGTGTGTGTGTGTGTGTCCATGTGGCGGGGTGGGAGGGGGAGGAAGTAAGACAGAATGGAAGCCGGGTGTCAGTGGCTGACACCTGTAATCCTAGCTACTCAGGAGGCTGAGATCTGAGGACCACGGTTCAAAGCCAGCCCGGGCAGGAAAGTTCATGAGACTCTTATCTCCAATTAACAACCAGAAAACCGGAAGTGGTGCTGTGGCTCAAGTGGTAGAGCACTAGCCTTGAGCTGAAGAGCGCAGGGACAGTGCCCAAGCCCAGAGTTCAAGCCCCGTGACTGACCAAAAAAAAAAAAAAAAGAATGGAGAGGAAGGCAGGCATCCTGACTGGTGGAGAAGTGGGTGGGCATCTCTCCAGGTCTAAGAAAAAGGCAAAAGAAATGGACCTCCAGAAGTACTTGTGCCCCTTGATTCTCCTCTCCAGCCACTCTGCCCAGGCACTTTCCTGGGGACAGTGCTATCTCCCTCTCTCTCCCCTGGGGTGTTCCTCTGCCCCCACCTCTGGAGGAGCTTCAGACAGCACTCCCCAGGCCCAGCAGGTGGCCTCCCACATGCCCCCCAGCCTTGCTCATGTCTGTCCACTCCACAGCCACCCCATGAAGTTCAGATACCAAAGGGGCAGCTACTGACCTGTATGGGGGCACCGGAGGGGACCTGGGGGCTTCTTCCCCAGCAGGGCAGGGACAGCAGTGGAGCCCAGAAACTGACTCGGGCTGGGTAATCCGGAGCTCAGGTTACTGCTCCGATATATTTAGTATCTTATCTGACCTCGCAGAGATGGCCACTCACTTGCATTCCAAGCCCTGGGAGACTTAAAGGGGCAGTGGCAGGCCCACTCTCTGCTGGCTGAAGTCTGCCAAGGAGAGCTACCAGGGCTCTTGGGAACCAACATTTTGAAGCAGAACAGTAGAGAGTCCAACTGGAAACAGGACTGAAAGAGGGCAGAGGGCTGGCATGGAACTCGAGAGCAGAATACGGAGAAGATGGATTCTTTGGAGTTAGAGTAAATCCAGCCCTTGGCATTTTGTGATAGAGCAGACCTAATTTCAGGGCTCATAGAAAGTTGGGACCAGCACCCAGGTTTTAGCTCACTGCCCGCCTTCCCTCCCTCCCTCCCTCCCTCCCTCCCTCCCTCCCTCCCTCCCTCCCTCCTTCCCTCCCTCCCTCCCTTCCTTCTCTTTTCTTTCTTTTTCTGCCAGTCCACTGACCCTGAGCTCTTTTGCTCAAAGCTAGCATTCTACCATCTGAACCACATTGTTACTTCCAGGCTTTTCTGTGATTATTTGGAGATAAGAGTTTCATGGACTTTCTTGCCCAGGCTGACTTTGAACCATGATTCTCAGATCTCAGCCTCCCCAGTAATTAAGATTACAGGTGTAAACCACTGATGCCCTTGTTCACTACTTTCTCATAATGGACTGAATTCAGGTCTAGTCCTAATTCTAGCTCTTTTTCTATTAGATCTCAGGCAATAAGCAAGTCACTTATACTGGCTGAACCTTAGTTATTTCAACTGTCAATCAGGGAAATAAAAATATAACTATAATAACAATATAATATTAATATATAATAATACTTTATAGTTTTGAGGATGAAATAATATATGGAATAAGAATTCAACAAATGGCAATCCTATTGAATACTTATTTGTACTAGAAGCAGAATTGGTAGTATCAGGCAACCCTTTCTAGAGGAAAAGGGCTTCAGGCTACACCCTCAAGGAGTGCCCTGTCTGAATGCCACCCTACATCCCCGTGGGTTTTTGAACTACTCGTGTTCCAAAAGGGAGAAGAGCAGTTATAATTTGTCATCTTCCTCTATATCTGGCCCCTTAAGGCAAGACAGGCCAAGTCCTTTTGGGCTACTTTTCCCCTTTACCTAGAAAAATATGGTGAAAGTAGCTTCCCCCAGGAGACCAGCGGCATGCCTGGCCCCTGGGGGGGGGGGTAGTTCCACTCTACCTGTTGGAGGGCTCAGGATTTCCTGGTGGAGGGCTGGGCTTGGCAGGGCCACTAGAGGAAGGAGCAGGGTTCTCGGCCTCTCTAGCCTCTGTGCACCTGTCTGCTCCCAGGATGATCTTCCTGTTGCTCGATGGCTCTCCCTGAGGACTAGGAGGACCCAGGCTGGTGCCTCCACCCTGTCTCAGCACAGACGGCTGACTCAGCCTGGACCTGGTGATGCACTTGAGGACGCCCTCATTCCAGTCCTCATTCCTGTCCGGCGTTGCATTGAAGCATCCAAAGAGTCAGGGATGCCCCAACTCTGGCGCACCCACTGGCTCTCCAGTCAGGGGACGAGCCAGGGTTGGGGGGGGCAGGGTTTCCCATGGCAAGTGGCTCTTGCCTGGAGCACCCACATCTACTTATCTACTTTCGCTGTAGGATTGGTGAGAATTTCAAAGTTGCCTCTTTCTGATTCGGGATTGGTGGAAAAATCTCTCCTTCCGCTTAACTGCTGTCTTCTCCCTAAGCCCCCTTCCCCCTTCGGCAAACTCGCCAGAGACAGGACCCCCACACCCCGACCCCCCGGGCAGAGGCGAAGGGAGCCCCCTGCACGCGTGGGGAGGGGGCGGGCCAGCCATCGTCCTCCCGGCCGCGGACCGCACAGGGCACCGCGACCCGGGGCCGCCCGAGCGGCAGCTCCTGGGAACACAGCGATCCGCACACAGATGGCTCTTCCTGGCACCCCGGGCTGGCAGCTGGCAGCCCCCCTCGCACACTGGCGCCCACAGCTGGAGCTCCCCCGCGCTGCCGGCCCTCGCCCTATATTCCCGGCGCCCATCCTGCCCAGACCGCGGCTGACACTTCACTTTCGGAGCCGGCCCGACCCCCGCGTGCACAGCCCGGCCCTCCCCGCCCCCGCCCCCTCCCCGCTCGCCAGACCTCCGACAGGTGGTGGCACCGTACCTGCCTCTTCTCGGAGGATGGACGAGTCGAACCGGGCACAAGCATGGAGCTGCGGGTGAGTCCTGGCGGGTCCTGGCGCGGCGCAGCGAGCAGCAGCTGACGCAGAGGGCTCCCGGGCCTCGCTCCGCTCCTGCCCGCCTCTCCCCCGCCTCCGCCGGGGGCCCAGGAAGGACCTTCCCGGGAAATCGGCGCCACCCAGCGGGCAGCCGCCTCATTGCGCCCGGACCCGCAGAACCACGCCCCGCGTCTCGCATCACTGACACGCGATTGGCTTGTTCCGATTGTGACGTCACCTGAGCCCCGCCCGACACGGGTCTCCCCGGCAACCGATATACACAGAGAACCACGTGGAGGGAATGCACGCCGGTGTGGAATGGGTGGGGCGGGGAAAGCAGCCGCGGGGCGGGTGACCGGCCCGGGCCGCTGGCAGGGACGGAGACCGAGGCGGGCTCAGGCTTCTAGAAGGCCCGGGACGTGCGTCCCGGGGCGCATCGCACCGACTTTCAGATTTTGGGGCGCTTCTGCTCCTCAGCCTCTTTTTCCTCAAGGTGAAGGGCGCCCCGCTCACTGTCCACCCTTTGGACAAGAGGCTAGGCCATGCTTGCCAGCGTCGGTAAACCGAGGCACGGAGGCGTGGCAGGAGTGCTCTTGGACTCTCAGGAAGAAGCCGAAGCCAATACGCGGAGATGCTGCTGCTCCGCCCCACGCGCAGACCAGATGCGGGTGGTCCTCAGACCCGCCCAGGGGTCAGCTTCCGTGGAAGCGGCCGGGAAGGAGCCTTGCAGGTGCCCTGGGCCACTCCTCCCAGTCCCCACCCCCACCTGTCCTACGGGTCTCCCCTCCCAAGCCCCTCTCCTCAGTTTCCCAAAGAAATCCGAGGCAAGCAGGAGCAGAATACTTACATTTCTACTTCCAAACCTATCAGGATCCGTCCTTGCCTCTGCCCAAGCGCCGTGAAGGATGTGTCTTGCTTGTCCAAGTCCCTTCCTTTGGGGATCTCACCCTTTAGGATTTCTTGAGCCGACGTTCTATCACTTCATTTAACAGGAACGGACTGAACCTGACAGACCCTCTTCTAAAAAGGGGACGGGGCTGTCCAGCCACTCCAGGAACTTACATTCTACTAGAAGCAGCATGTCAACAAGAAGTAGAGAAGACAGCACATTAGAAGGCATTAAGAGCTGAGGAGGACAGCCAAGCATGGAGGGTGATGTGGAGTTTGTATAGTCAGAGGCACCCTGGTGAGAAAGTGACATTGGAATGAGCTGAAGATGAGTGAGCCTTGTGCATATCAGCCCCCAGAGAATGTTCTAGACAGAGAGGAAGGTAATTTAGAAGGTCCTGAGGAGGGAACTTAAAGGCTGTGCTTGAGGGAGAATAAGGTTGGTGTTACTGAAGCAGTTAATAATACAGCTTGACCTGACTGCAGCCAATTTTTTTTTGTCAGGTGTGGGCCTTGAACTCAGGACCTCGGTAGTCTCTGAGGCTCTGTGTGCTCAAGGCTAGTGCTCTACCACTTGAGCCACAGCACCACTTCCTGATTTTTTTTATGTTTTTAAAATTTATTTTATTGTAAAGATGCTGTACAGAGGGGTTACAGTTACATGAGTAAGGTAATGAGTACATTTCTTGTCCAGCATTGTTACCCCTTCGTTTATTGTTCTCCCACTATCCTTTCCCTCCACCACCTGATTTTTTTTTTTTGAGTGGTTAATTGGAGACAAGAGTCTCACAGGGAGTTTTCTGCCTGGGCTGGCTTTGAACTGAGATGCTTAGATCTCAGCCTCCTGAGGGCTGGATTATAGGTGTGAGCCACTGGTGCCTGGCCACTGCAGCCATCTTTGTATTATTTTATGTTTTATTTGCCAGTCCTGGGGCTGTCCTCAGGGTCTGTCCCTGAGCTTCTTTTGCTCAAGGCTAGCACTCTACCACGTGAGCCACAGTGCCACTTTCTGTTTTTTTCTGTTTATGTGGTACCGAGGAATCAAACCCAGGGCTTCATGCATGCTAGGAAAGCACTCTACCACTAAGTCACATTCCCACCCCATGCCATCTTGAGTTGTAACCACCACATATGCCCCCTGAGTCACTCTAGCTGATTTTTCTTGCACGGTTTCTCAGCAAACTATAAATAGAATAAAACTATTAGAGTCATTTGTAGAGCTTTATAATCAGACACTGGCTTCAGGGAGACACTTGACTCTTTGATATTATTTCTTTCTTTTAAAACATTTATTAGCATATGTTAACTCTACAAAGAGTATGATGAAAAGATAAACCAGGGTTATTCCAGCCAGAATGAAGTCATTGGTGTCTTAATCCATAAATATATCTCCCTTCTGGACTTAAATTGCTGGGCTCTACCTGGTCTTTTTGCTGCTTCTGTCAGTAAGTCTCCTAATAAATTGTACAATGTACACTTCCATATCTGCTGGCTTTTCTTTAGTCTCTCTGTACCTTGGGCCAGTCTCACACACTGTATGGAGTTGATCTGGGATAAGCAAAGGGGTGGGGCAGGGAGAGAATAAGAGATAAGTGAGGGGGCTGGGAAGGTGGCTCAGTGGTAGAAGGCATGCCTCAGAGGCCCTGGGTTCGATTCCTCAGCACCACATAAGCAAAAAGAAAAAAGCCAGAAGTGGCACTGTGGCTCAAATGGTAGAGGGCTAGCCTTGAGCTGAAGAGCTGAGGGACAGCGCCCAGGCCCAGAGTTCAGGCCCCACGACTGGACTCAAAAAAAAAAAAAAAAAAAAAAGAGATAAGTGAGGGATGTGTTTGTAGGGCCCTGAAGTCATTCTCCTGACACTGGCTTTTACTCTGGCTTGGAAGGTTTTGAGCTGAGTGGGATGTGGACCTGATGTTTGTTTCTAACCAGATCCTTTTAGGTACTTTGTGGAGAACAGATCTGAACAGAGCCAGAGGCCACTGACACTTATCTGGGGAAAAACGGCGGTGGCCTTGGGTTATTGGGATACCAGGAGAGGCAATCAGATGTGGTTGGGTTATAAAAGCAAGAGGATGTAGTTGAGTAGTAGAGTGCTTGTCTAGCGTGTGACAGGCCCTGGGTTTAATCCCTAATATTGCAAAAAAAAAAAAAAAGTGGGGAAGGGATTGTATTTTGTATGTGTTTTGACTCAAGAGTTGCAGGGTTTTCTTATGCATCATTGTATGAGAGGAAAGGAGGAAGTTTCTTCCCGAACCTTAACTGAGGAGAGGCAAGCCATGGAAGAAGCGAGTTTTGGTGGTGGTAGTGGTGGTGGTAGATCAGGAGCCTGGTTGAATACATCATAAATTTGAGATGTCTGTTAGGCACTTAATTAGATACCAAGAAAGCAGTTGATGTTCAAGTCTGAGCTGAGATACAAAATTGAATCATCAGCATATGGATGCTATTTAAAACTACAAGAGATTGCCAAGGGAGCAAGTATAGACAGAGGGATGGGTGAGGCCTCGATCAGAGAGCTTTCCAAGATGAAGTGGCTTGGACTGGAACCATCTGGGAAACTGAGGAATGGCCAGTGTAGTGGGGAAGAGTCCCAGGAGGTGCTGTGTGCTGGATGCTGGTGGGAGGGAGTTCACCAAGGAGGAGAGGTCAAGGGACATGAGTTTGAAAATTGATTTCAAAGGTTGGCGACCTCGATCTCTACTTGGGGTAGACTGGGGTGAAAGCCTGATTGTGGATGAGTTCATGAAAGAACAGGAGGAGAGGGATGGAAATGGCTGAGACAACCATATTTATTTTTGGTTCTGGTACTGGGCTTGAACTCAGGATGCTCAGAGTGCTCTCAGTCGCATGGATTTTTCTGCCTGGGCTAGATTCACAGGTCTCAGCCTCCTGAATAACCAGGATTACAGCTATGAGTCACTAGTGCTAGGCTTTTTTGTTTTTTTTTTTTTGAGACACCATCTTGCTATGTAGTACAGCGTGGTTTCAAACTCTTCAATCTCTTACCGGAGCTTTCTGAGTGATTATAGGTATGTACCACCATATTGTCACCATGACAGTCTTTAAGTGAAGGTCCATCTCTCTCTTCTTTATGGTTCTGTTGGCAGAATTATGTGCTCTATTTTCCTCCTTCCCAGTCCATGCAACATCTATGTGTCTTCTGTCTCTCAGACTTCAGGAAACTTCCACAGCCGTGATTGATCCCCTAGCTGCTAAATCCAATGGACACTTGTTAATTATAAGCAATGTTTTGACCTCCTGTCTTTTTCTCCTCTGCTCCTGTAGGGGGCATGGAAGTTCTGTGTTCTTTCATTCTTTTTATTTGTCACCCAGGAATCTCAACCTAGCAGATGCTTAGATAGAGATGAGGAAAGAGGAAAAGGGGGAAGGACATCAGTGGGGAGCCAGCCTACTGGGACCCTGCCTAGATGGCCAGCACATAGATCGTAGGAGATGCTGAGCTACCGGTGCTCTGGGCATGTGGGTGGTTTGCTAGGTGAAAGACAATACCCAGCCCTGTGGATGGGGTATCTGTGTTCTTCTGAAGGAAGTAGAAGAAGGAAATGGAGAAGAGGGGTAGCTGGGTACGAGTGGCTCATGCTCATAATCCTAGTTACTCAGGACGCTGAGACCTGAGGACTGTGGTTCAAAGCCAGCCCAGGCAGAAACATCCATGAGACTCTGACCTCCAATTAACTACCAGAAAAAAGTCGAAAGTAGCACTGTAGTAGAGTGCTAGCTGTAAGAAAAAAAAAAATGCTGCTCAGGGACAGTGCCCAGACTCTGAGTTCAAGCCCTAGGACTGGCAAGAAAAAAAGAAAGAAAGAAAAGAATCAGATGGATGACAGGCCTTTGACTATCCATGAAGAGAAGCCTCACCTTCTCTGGGCAGCAGGACACCATACCTGGTCTTGGAGGTGTCAGCGCAAAGCATTCCTGGGCTGAAGTTACCCTCACCCTGGGTGGATGGACTGAGAGGTTTCCAGAATCTGTGTGTTCTGCCTCCCCTTCCCGAATTCAGACACATCAAGTGTGTTCGTTCAGACAGTTCATGCCTGTGATCTAGTCCACAGTGCTGCTCTGCCCAGTGCGTCCTGAAATGTGGCTGGTGCAACCCAGGAACGGTCGTTTTCCTTCCTTTCCATTTAATTAGTGTTAAGTGTAGGTTAAAGGGCCTGGAGTGAGGACACAGAGGCCCAGAGAGGGCGAGCCAAACCTGTGCTGGCGGGTGGGCAGCTGCCGTGGAAGATCACCATGGAAGGTGGTCTCCGATGGTGGGAGCAGTGTTCAGCCTGTCTTCAATGCTGTCTGCACTGTCTCGGCCTGTCTACCCTGCCCATCCGTCCAGTAAGACGCTGGACACACGGGCGGTATCGCAGAGGTGCCAGGCTCCTACCTGGCTTCCTAGTTTCTTCCAGAAAGACATTGGAGCTCGACTTCTTACTGCCTCAAGGGCGGGGCTCCTCAGCCTTGGGGCCCAGCAAGGATCCCAACCTTCTCCTTGAGCGTCCCAGCCTGGCCACACCAGTGCAGCGGATGGCTGTCAGCCTCCTGCTCTGTGTCGGGCAGTGCTTCTGGTGGACTTCTCCTGTCCTCTTTGGGCCTGGCCACCACAGGGGCCAGTGTGAGGCAGAGGTCAGGCGGTGGCAGGAAGAGAAGGGAGCAAGTGGCATTAGTCTAGAAAAATGAGCAGAGAGAAATTACTCAGCTGCCCAGAGCTGAATGCATGCGCCAGCCTCTTCCCCCACGCTCCCAGGCTGCAGGCCGCCAGCTTAGGCTGTTTACCAGCTCACACAACTAGAACTCATTCCCACCCTGGGATCCCCATCTAGCCAACCTCACAGTGACCCTCCACGCCTTGCTGAGCAGCGAGGAGAGCCAGGGATGGGGCCAGTGTTCCCCCACCACTTCTGAGGGGACAGTATGTGTCCCAGCCCTTTCTTGGGCCCCCGCTTTGGGATGGAAGGATGCATGGATTCTTGCCCTGTTGCCTTGGTCCTGTGGTCATTGCTACTGGAAGGACGTGTCTTCCCAGTCGTAAGTGGGCGTGTTAGAACCACCAGGGCCGAGAGGCCAAGGCGGGCCTCAGCACGTGTGATGAGCGGGGCCTGGATGGCCGGGAGTGAGTCAGCAGTGGTCACACTCACGCATCTGGGCACAAGTCAGTGTGCCACGGGAGGGGTGAAGGGAGAGGAAGGGCTGCCTGCCCCCCACCCCGCCCCCGCTCTTGGCACCTTCTGCCATAGACACGCAGCCAGGCAGCCTGGGGATTTCAGAGGAGCAGAACAGAGAGGCACACACGGACAGACAGACTCCAGAGGCCTGGCTTTATTGTGTGGTTTTCTTTTTCCTCAATGAGATGCTAGAAGCTGTGGGGGCAGCACACATGGGCAAAGGGACAGGCAGAGTCGCTGGTGGGGGAGGGGGGGGAAGGAGGGAAAGGAAGGGTTTGGAAAAGCAATCTCCAGAGGGGTGCATGGCCCTGGGGTCTCCATGGCCTACCTGGGGTCCCTCAGAGACCCCAGAGGCAGGCTGCGGGGCAGAGCTGTGTAGGACTCAGGCCCAGCCAGAGTGCAGGCATTGCAGGGCAGGGGAAGGAAGAGCCTCCCTTAGAAACCGGGGTACAGCTGTATAGCTATGGGACTCCCCCACTTACAGAGTTCTGAAGCTTGGGACTGCTGGGGCTGGGGCTGGTCCCCTGCCCCATCCTCAGCGAGGGGCGGGCTGGTGTTTAGCATGGGTGAGCAGGAGGGCCTTCCCCTCCCCCAGCCTCCATTAGCTGCATCCTCACGGCCCAGCCGTCCCAAGCTCCCCACGGACTTGTGCAGTGGCAAGAAGGGTTTTTTTGGTTTTATTTTTTGGTCTGTGTCTCTTGGGGACTCTGTCCTTACCCTTTGGTGACAGGCCACAAGCACTTGGTGATCCCTTCACCTCGGGGTCTCAAGGCATGCTTCCTATCTTGGGCATGTGCTAGGCCCACGCACACCCCAGTGCCCCCCTCATCCCTGGGGACTCTCCCTCGGCCTGGTGGGCCAGGATAACCCCTCCCCTCCCCCCACTGCCCTTTCCTGTGCATCACGTGACCTCACTGCCATCTCCTGTGTGCCATGTGACCTCACTGCCATTAGGTCCCCAACCCTGGCTTCCCTGGTCATCAACTCCCAACGGAAAGGAAGGAGAAACTCTAAATAAACCAGACAGAAGCAGCTCTGGAAGAAAGACTACAAAAACACAGCCAGTGGTGTGTGGAGAGGGAAGTGGCGGTGTGGCAGGGAAGATGGTGGCATGCAGCACTGAGATTTCTCATAAGGGGTGGGGTCCCCACTTCTCCCCAGGTTGTGTGAGGGACTGAGGGGAGGGGGTCAGCCAACTCAGAGAAGCAGGGTCTCTGCACAGGGCCTGGAGGCTTTCTGTATCCTCCGTCGGCCCAACCAGTCAAAGGGAAATGAAATCCGTGGCTTGGAGGAGGGAAAGCGAGAGCAGGAGCAGCAGCAGCCATGAGGTGTTCTGAGCCAGCAGGTTTATGCCCTCACACTTGACCAGCTTGTCTGTGGAGAGAGAATAAGGGGGAGGGAGGGAGGACGGGAACTCAGGCTGGGACCAACCTCCAACCCTCATTCTCATGTTACATGTTCCTGAGCCTTGGCCCATGCGGCTTACAAAAACTGTACTAAACGTCATCCTCAGAAAGCTAAGCAAGGGTGGAGCTCACATCCTTGTTTTTCGGCTGGAGAAAAGGACAGAGACATGCTTCTAATCAGGGTGTGATAGCTCGGCCTGACAGGCCCTTCCTCCACGCACACGCTGAACAGTGGCACCCCAGGGGACCAGACAGCTGTCCAGGGAACAGAGAGAAATATGGGCCTCTCTCCTCTGGCCCAGCTAAGGGAACCGCTGGCTGTGCACCCAGACTGCTCCCCACCACCCTGCCCCTGTCTCTCCTGGCCCGGGTGACCTTGCTGGGGACAGATCTCACCCCTGAGCACAGAGACGTTCTGATTGGAGATGGTGGGCGGCTGGCCGGAAAGGCGGAGCTCGCACGTGTAGGTGCCCTCGTCCTTGGTGGTGAAGTTGGCAAGGTAGAGGACCTTGATGTTGTGCCTGGTGGTGAAGTTGGTCCGGGAGCGGTACATGTGCTCAGGCACGCCCACCGTGCCATACAGCACGTGCTTCTTCTTCTCACGGGTCAGGCTGAACTCGTACTGGATGGGCAAGCTGGTGGTGTTATCATGGCGGCAGTCCAGGCGAAGGCTCTGGTCCACCAGGCAGGCCGTCAGGCTGGTCACCTTCTGCCCTTGAGATGCCTGTAACACTGGCACCAGCGGTGCCTCCTCCGCATTGGGGGAGAGCCTTTGGAACAGGGTTCTCCACCCCCCCCCAGAAGAGTGGACACAGGCCTCGCATGGGGTCTGACTGCTGCATGAGTATCTCTTCCCACCCCAGGGTCCGGAGGGAGGGCTCAACGGCTCCCTGCAGACCCCAGCCTCCTTCCTTAGTCTGCTGGGGCCCTGGGACAGGAGAGGAAAGGGGGTGGGGAGGGGTTCTCGGCTCCCATATGGACATTTCAGGTTCCTTTGCACAGGAAATTGTGCGGGGCTCAGTAAATTGTGCCTCAAGTCCTCCCCAGGCAGGCCAGCCAGCTAGGCCAGAGCTGACTTTGGGATGAGAAACAGCCCACTGTCTTGGTCCCCACACTTCTGAGGCTGTGAGGAAGAGGCTGCTCTGCCCCGCCCCTTGCCCAGTACCTGCCAGTAGGAGAGCAATGCCGATGGCTGGATTCATGGTGCAGGAGCTTCCTTCCGGATCTGGGATGGGAATAGTTAGGAATCCCCCATGGGCCACATGGACTTGGGGCCCAGGAGCACATGGTGGGCACCAAAGTCCTTCCCTCCATCATTTTTTTTTGTTGTTGTTGTCCGTCATTGGACTTGAACTCAGGATCTAGGTGCTGTCCCTGAGCTCTTTTGCTCACAGAGCCACTTCCAGTTTTGAGTGGTTAATTGGAGATAAGAGTCTCATGGGGACTTTTCTGCCTGGGTTGGCTTTGAACCGGGATCCTCAGATCTCAGCCTCCTGAATAGCCAGGATTATAGGCGTGAGCCACTGGCACCACTTGTTTTTGAAGATGACACTGGTATTATTTGCTCTGCCAGCAGGGAAAGCAAGGGAAGAGGAAGCATATCATGGAATGGTGTGTGTGTGTGTGTGTGTGTGTGTGTGTGTGTGTGTGTGTGTGTGTGTGTGTGTGTGTGTGTGTGTGTGTGTGTATGTGTGTGTGTGTGTGGCCATCGAGCCCTTCCTAGCTGAGTGACTTTAAGGGATTACATCTACTATTCTTTGTCAGAGCAGGGACTGTGCTTTGAACGCTTTTATGTGTTGGTTCCGGGGCTTGAACTCAGGGCCTTGTGCTCCTTCACTCGGCTCTTTTGATCAAGGCTGCCACTCATCACTTGAGCAACAGCTCTGCTTCTGTCTTTTTGCTGATTAATTGGAGATAAGAGTCTCACAGACTTTTCTTCCTGGGTTGGCTTTGCTTTAAAATTTTTAATTTGATAAAACACATTTACAGGCATGAGTCACCAGTGCCTGGTTTGCTTTATAATTTTTAATTTGGTAAAATTAAATTTGGTAAAATCGACTGGGAGTGTGGCTTAGCAGTAAAGTGCTTGCCTAGCATACAAGAGACCCTGGGTTTGATTCCTTAGTATCACAAAAATAAAAAGTTAAAAAATACACTTTTATTGTCCTAACCACTTTATAAGTGCACAGTAGTGTTGTTGCATTCCCATTTCTGTGCAATTAATCTTCAGAACTCTCTCTCTCTCTCTTTTGAGATAGTCTGTCTCACCAGCTCTGGCTGGCCTAGAACTCAATATGTAGCCCAGGCTGCCCCCAACTCTTTATCCTGAAATGCTGAGGTTTTACATAGGATCCACGGTGCCCAGCTTATCTCTCAAAACACAAATTTTGTACTCATTAAGAAAAATCCTAACTCACTCAGGAACTTCTTATTTTGTTTAGAAGAGAATCCTCAGTGTCTAGAATAGTTTCTGGCATCTAATAGATTTCCAAAAGATATTTATAATTTGTTTTGTATTTGCGCGGCACTGGGAATTGAACTCATATCCTTACACTAGTTAGGCAGTTGCTCTCCCACTGGAGCCACACCCGAGCCATTTATGCAAACCGGGCCAGGATCTTCCTCTTCCTCTATTTCCTGTAGCTCAGATGACTGGGGCCTGAGCAGGGCCAGCATAGTGAGATGGAGTCCAGCAGCCTTTTTCCCAGGGCTGGCCTGGAACCGAGATCCTCTCCATCTCCATCTCCTGAATGTGTGGACCTTCGGTTGTTTATTGTATTTTTTAAATTTTTATTTTATGATCCCCATCTGACCTGGAACTCAAGATTTCTGCCTCTGTCTCCAGAATGAGTGCTGGGAAAAAGAGCTATTGAATGAATGAAGCTTTTTGAACTGTAGATTCCTACGGGGTGGCGGTGAGGATTAAGAAAAATGAAAGTGTAACTAATCGATGCTAATATAAAATGAGGAGAATGGGGCTGGAGACCTGGGTCAAGTGGAAGAGCGCCAGCTGTAAGCAAGCGGGAAGGGGGGAGAGCTGGAGGCTCTGAGTTCAAAGCCTGACACCAGTCCCCCGCCATTAAAAAACGACACGTGATAAACATCTGGCGGGGCCACGGCCCCCCAAAGTTAACGTCATCGGCCGGCGATGACGTCAGGGGTGTGTCAGCCGAGGAGCCCCCCTCCTCCCCCCTCCCCCGCGGGCCTGCGCGGGACACGTGTGCAAGGAAAAGCCACAGCCTTCTGCACCGAGCCAACCGTGCTTCGGCACGCCCGGGTCTCGGGGCTTCGGGGGCTGCAGGTTTCCGTTCTCTTCCGCTCTCCAGCGCCCCCCGCCTCCCGGCCTGGGCTGGACCCCCGTCCGGGCGACCCGGAGCCGGTGGCCCAGCGGAGCGGCGCCGGCCAGAGCGCGTGCGCCCCGGTGCGCAGGCCGCGCGCGCCGCGCCGGGGGAGTCCGGCGCCCCGGGGCGCCCCGCCTCGGGGTGGGTGAGGCCCGGGTCCCCGCGGCCGCGCCACGGCCGCCGCCGGCGTCCTCGGGGGCGGATGCCCGGCCGCCGTGGCCGGGCCCCGGGGTTGGCACGGGGCTTGGATTTCGAGGACGGGCGGCGGAAGCGGGGCTGGGCGCCGCGGGGCCGAAGGGAGTGGCGGGCGCGGGCCCCGGGGCAGACGCTGGTCGGGTCCGGCGCCCCGTTTTCCGGCAGGCCGCGGCCCCAGCGCCGCCCCGCCTGCGGGCCCCGCACCAGCCCCTCCCCCCCGGCCCCGCCCGACCCAGTTCCCAAGGGAGGCCCCCCCCCGCCGTCCCCTCCCCCGTCCGGCCCCCGCCCGCCACACTGCGGCTGCCAGGCTCGGATGCCCGGGTGCGGGCGCTCGCACGCCGCTCCCCGCGGGGTCAGGGGAGGGGGCTCCCTCCAGCCCGCCCGCGCCCACTCCCACCCCCACCCGGCCCTCCGCCCCCTCCCCGTCCCGGCGAGCCGCACTGGGGCTCGGCCAGGTGGGGCGCCGTCACGGGCTGTCCCGATGTCCTTCCTCCGGTTGTCCTCCGCAGCCCGAGCCTCGGCCCCGCGTCCTCGGGCGCGGACGGGCCCCGCGGAGCACCGGGCCCAGGTGAGGCAGCTCCCCCCGCGCCCCGCTCCGTGCGCCTCCGACTCGGGGCGCCCAGGGCCGGGTCCCCTCCGGCCCCACCTCTCACCTGGGCTCGGGCCCGGTCCTCCGCCGCTGCAGCCTCCGCTCCACCCGCCGCCTCCAGTAGCTGCGCCCCGCACGGAGCCCGCAGTTTTCACCCGGGGTGGGGGCGGGGGGGAGCGAGGAGGGCCCGGGCCTCAGCCAATCAGAGGCGGAGGAGAAAGGATGGAGAGGGGAGGAGGGGGGGGCGCGGGGAAGACACGGAGGAGCGGGGAGGAGGAGGGGGAGGCAGGGAGGAGAAGGGGGAAGGGGGAAGAGGAGGACGCTGAGGTTGCATCTGGGTGTGGGAAAGCGGCGGGCTGCCAAGCAACCGGGACCTCAGCCCGGTGGCGGGTGGGCGCGGGAGGGAGGGGAGGGCTGGGGCAGCCCTCGGGGTGGCCCCCACCCCCATCAGCTGCCTCTTCAGCCCCGTGTGATTGCTGTCGTCCTAAAGCTGCACCCCCTTCTTCCCACCGTCTTCAGGGTGGGAATCCACAAACAAGGAATGCCGGCGGGGAGCCAAGGCTCTCTTCCCGATCCACCCCTCCTGAGGGGTGTTGACATCAGAGCATCCCCGACTTTCTCCAAAGGAAGCCGCCTGGGTGCTTTCCACGTTGGAGCAGCCTTTCGGGAAAGCAAGGCAGGCTTGCACCCCCACCTGGGCCTTCCCTGGCCCCCAACCCCACTCCTCCCCTTTAGAGGAACACGCAGGCGCTTTCCTCAGCTCCTAGGCTGGCACCTTCCCACTTCCCAGCAGCTAGAAGCTTCTCACTTTTCCAGAGGACTGACCGGTCGCCAGACCAAGGAAGGAGCCGTGCAGATTTCTACCAATTGCATTGGTCAGGCGAAGCGCAGGGCTGTGTCACCCTGGGACAACTGGCTCTGGCTCTTCCCCACCCCAGCCCTTGCAACTTCACCCGGAAAGAGCCAGAGGCCCCCAGGGCTGAGCCTCGGCCTCCTTCCCGGAGCCCAGTGCAGAGGGGAGCCGTGGGGAAGGCCTGGGGCTGATCATCTGCCAGCTGCTTTTGGTCTCCTGGGGTATCCTATCTACCCCACCAACTTGATGTCACCAGGGGTCTTTTGTTTTTCTTTTTAACCAGCTAGTTCTAGATGGCTTATCCTTCATACCGGCAGGAGCAGTGATTTTTGTTTAAACGAAAAGTGTATTGGATTTGATCTTCCTGCCTGGTGGCGTTCTGATGGGGGCTTCCTGTGGGCTACCCCTGCCTCCCAGCCATTGCCTGTCCAGTCTCCTGTTTCTTCATCAAAGTCGGTCCTGGCACAGTGGCTGCAGTTTCTGGTACTGTAATGGCTCCACTGGAACCCATTCTGGGCTGGCCAGTGGAGGTTCACTTGTCTGTTTCCTTGGAGGGCTGGAGGGGGGGGAGGGGGTCTCCCAGCACTTAAAGTGATAGGGCATTCTAACTGGAATGGGTCTTGTGCAAGGTCCAACCCAAAGGGGCCCTTCCCATAGTTGTAGTAAATCACGGAAGCTCCTCATGCATCTGAAGAACATGCAGCTGCCTCCCTGGTCACCCACACTTCCGGTCATGGAGCCTGGGAGCTGTCAGGTCCTGGGGGCTGAGCAGCGCTAAGGGCTCTGAAGCCCACCCCCCACCATAGGCCAGCCTACCTGGCTTTTCATTGCCATAGTTTTTTTTTCTACTAGCATTTAGGTTTGAATTTAGGGCCTCCAACTTGCTCAGCTGGTTTACTCATGGCTGGCGCTCTACTACTTGAGCCATGTCCTTCCAGCTTCCTCTCTTTTATTCTCTTTCTTTTCTTCCCTTCCATTTTTTCCCCCTTCCTTTCTTTCTCTCTTTTGGAGATACCCAGAAGCCCCTTACCTGCAGCAGATGTTGGGGCTCTGGCTGGCTGAGGCCCTGGATGCTTCGTTTCCCTCCCTGAAGCCCTGTCTCTGAGTGGAGGGCTAGCTGTGCTACTTTGGTAAGGTTAGGAGGACCTGGCCTACTTTCGGGGTCCCCAGGCACTTTGCCTTCAGGAAGGGGAGGGGGAACGTGGCCCAACAGAATGTGCGGTGGTGTGCCTGCTAGAGCAAGGTGTGCAGTGGTTGGAATTCAGGGCCCAGATGAGACAGTCGGGGATTTGGAAAGGGACACAGAGTGGCACACAGGAGGAGATTTATCAACTCCCATTTTACTGATGGACAGGGGTGAGCACCCAAAGCAGGAAGGACTCAGTCGAAGCAAGATTTCCCAAGACAGGCTGCCTAGTTAGCCTCCAAGTTCCTTCTCCCACCATCGTCTGCTGCTCCAGCTAGAGACATGCGCGGAATATCAACTTCTCTGAACATGCATGTGTATTTAGGACAGCCGAGGGGACCAGCCATCACTTCCCATTCATGATCCCATCAGACAGTCACACAGCTGGCAGAGTTAGAGCTACCCCTCCTGTCACAGCTGTGATGCTCAGGTCTCCTGACTCAAGACACCGGGCTCTCCAGGGCTCCTCAGGCCTCTGTTCCCTCCTCTCACCAGGTGGTTGGGGGTGCCAGGTAGCCACTTCCTTTGGATCTCCAGGGAGATCATGGGGATGACAGAACAGAAAGTAACCACAGACAGATGGGATCAGTGACAGCTTACTGGTCACAAATGTGGCCCAGGTGGGGGCCACTGCATACAGTGAGTTATTACACACACAGGACTCACACTGGAAGCAGTGTGAACAGCCGGGACCTGTGGGAGGCAGGCCTCGTAGCATCAGAAGGTGGGATGCTGTTTTCTGTAGGAGGTTGTGACTTGCAGTTTGACTAATTCTGCACAATGCCAGAGAACAGAAACCCACGCCTTGGGGGATTAGCAGGAATTGAGTCCTCAGGATCAAGAAGGTTGTTTGGGGACCTTATCAGCGGATCAGGGAGGAGAGGTTTGATTTGATCAGATGTCAAGACATTTGAGGCCTTTCTGATTTTATCAGACGTCAAGACAACACATAATACGGAGCCCTAATTTTCAGTTAATTGAGACCACACCTCTAGCCTTCCTAGACTTCCATTCTCAGGTTATACCTTTCTTTTCACTTTTCTGAAGTTAATGATGGTTGATTGTGTGTGTGTGTGTGGGGGGGAATGTCTTTACTTGGCAAAGGAAAAACAGCTACTTTCTGTTGGTCCTCAGAGTTCTTTTAGAAATGTGACTAGTTTATGAAATTTACAGATCCATTTATCTGTTATCTACCTGTCCACCTACCTATCCAATACCAGTCTTTCTATCATCTATAAGCAAGATCTATCTATCTCAGAAGCAAGGGTAATAGTATGAAGTACAGTGCGGCTGGAGAATGCGCAGAGGGACAGGGTAGGACCAGAGGTGCAGCCAGGGAAGGAAGAAATGCCAGATCATAAACCAGATGCGATTTAAAAGGTTCAGATTTCAGACATTCCAGAAAGTAGTGTGCAGCCAGAAAGGCTGTTTCTCCTAAAACAGGGAGCACGATGGTGGAGCATTCAGGATGGATTAGTGGGAGCCTGGGCCTCGGGGTGGGGTTGGAAGGGGGATAGGAGCAGTTGCCAGCGACCAGGCGAGGGGTGAGCTGCAGAGTGTGCACCTGAGCTGCATGCCACGAGGGTGCTCAGGTTTCTGGTGTGCTTCTCTGAAGGAGGGAAAGACGGGACTGGGCTTTAGGGAGAGGATTGGGCTGGGCTGCGTTTGAGATGCCTGTGGGATGTGTGTGGAAGAGAGGGCAGGTGTCCTGTGGCTGTTGCTGATTTGGTGGTAATGATCACCTGGCGTGCATGTGTAGGTCTGGAAGCAAACAGGACAGGACCCTATAAAGCATCTATAGGAGCATCTGCAAGGGAAGGGTCTGGGGATTGCCCCTAGGGATGGAACTTGGAAAGTGACGTGGCAGACATGGGTGTGTCCTAAGGAGGACGTGGTTGGTGATGTGAAATGAGTGCATCCATTAGATCTGGCAACTAGGAGCTTTGGCCACCTGGTGGAGGCCGGTTCTAGAAGAAGGTGGAGCCGAAGCCTGAAGTCATTGTTTCAGCATTATTATTTGTTACAATTATATCTTTTACTGTTCATTATAGATCATTATAAATAATAGAGTTTTGTAATGAGTAATAAATAATTGTTCTCACTATGAAGCTGTGATTATTTAGGTATGGCAAGATCAACAGATCAGAGGCGGCTGCTAGTGAAGGACAGTTTATTACCTCACAGATCTCAGGAAGAAATCTGCCATGGGGTGGGGCTCACACCTGGAAGCCAAGGCCTATCAGCAGCACCAGGAGGAGGTAAGAGCCTATGTGGTTTGCAAGGGAATGGATGAGCGAGGAAGGATGAGTAGGTTTGAACTTCTGTGGGCTCTGCTCTGGGGCAGGGGAGCTGTGCCGAGCTTTCTGGTGGCAGGCTGTGAGTGATCAAGGCTAACAATCTTCCCCACCATAGCCCAGGTGCTAGGAGAGGTTGTAGGTGTTCTGGGAAGGCCAGGATCTGTCCTCTGCTTTCTGCCAAGCAGACAGGCAGTGGCTCTGGGTGGACATTCTCAGGGATATTATGGCCTGTGGGGCTACCTGGCCCATTGGTCTCAACCTCAGGGTTTTGGTTTGGCCAACTCAGTTTCTCTTGGTCTGCATCAAGCCTCGAATAGCTGCTGGAGTTCTGATTTGGTTTCTGCAGCACAGGGAAAATGAATTAGCAGGGCGTTTTTTTTTTCCCCCCCATTTTGGCAGGATCAGCTATGCCTAGGAATGAACAAGACTCATCTTTGTGGAATGCAAGCAGAAAGCAGAATTTTTTAAAAAAAATAGGATATTTGGGGTGAAAAACCAGGCAGAGATCCCACAGCTGTCAGGGGCCACCTTCCCTTCAACCTGCCACGGGCCACATCTGGAAAAGCTGCTCTGTATGCAAACTGATGCCTCCTGAATTACAGGCTCATAATACTTCCGATTCCTTGGGAAGAGGCCAGCAGTTAGTTACCCAGCATCCCTTGCCATCTGGCTTCAGCCAGTAGCATTGCAGTATGTAAATGCAGCATCCTGCAGCTACCAGGGTCCTGCAGTGCCAAAGTGAGGCAGAGTCAACTTTCAGAGCCGGAAGCAGGGGAACCGGAAATGTTTTCTCCATGTTGGAGGCATTCCTACTGCTCATTGGCAGGATGGAAAGGATAATGTTGTTGGATGTGTCCTTTTCTTTTCCCCAAAGTGCAACTCAGTTTTGATATCTAATGCATGCTTTTGTTTGGAAGCATAACCTGGGTAAGGGTTTTGGTTGGATGGCACTGTGGCTTTTGGGTGGGTCGTGTGTGAATGTGTGGGACTGTGCTTGGCTATAACTTTCCAGGGATACTGGGAGGGTATCTTGGTGTCTTATTTTGGATCCAGCCCAGAAGGATCAATTTTGGTCAGTTGTGGGGCTTGAACTCAGGGTCTGGGTGCTATCCCCGAGCTCTTTTGCTCAAGGCTAGCACTCCACCACTTTGAGTCACAGCTTCATTTCCTCTGGTAGTTAAATGGAGAAAAGTGGTCCCCCCCCCCACCTGGGCTGGCTTTGAACTGCAGTCTTCAGATCTCAACCTCCTAAGAAGCTAGGATTACAGGTGTGAGCCACCAGTGCCCAGCTTGAAAGTTTTGGTTTGCTTTTTTTTTATTCTGGTACTGGGATTGAACCCAGGGCCTCCTACATGCTAGGCAATGATTCTACCATTTGAGCTACTCCTCTATCCCCCAGCAAGATCACCTTAGAATGCAAATCTGACTAGTCCTGTGCCCACCTGAAGATCCCTGGAGCTCTGCAGTTCTTACAGCATCTCTGACCTCAGGTTGCCTGTCTGTGCCATCTGTGAATTCATGTATGTACCAAGCACTATCATCTTGTTCTTTATTTAGCATCAAGAACATGGAATGTGAATAATTTATACAGAGGTCATTAAAGTTAATAATACATACAAAGTGCTGCTGTATCTAACATAGTTTCAATCTGTGGATTCTAAAAATGTGACTGTTATGTCAGAGGCCTATCTATTTAAATTATTTTTACATAACAAAGGATGAGTGTGTGGGGTTCTGAGGACAAAACCTAGTATCTTTTTTTTTTTTTTTGGGTCCAGTTGTGGATCCTGAACTCTGGGCCTGGGCGCTGTCCCTCAGCTCTTCAGCTCAAGGCTAGCGCTCTACCACTTGAGCCACAACACCACTTCCGGCTTTTTTCTTTCTGCTTATGTGGTGCTGAGGAATCGAACCCAGGGCCTCAGGCATGCAAGGCAAGTGCTCTACCACTGAGCCACCTTCTCAGCCCCCCCAAACCTAGAATCTTGTATATGCCAAGCAAGTGTGCTACCACTGAGCTACACATCCTGCTGATGCTTAGTTTTTTTTTTTTTTTTTTTTGGATGGGGTCTTGATGAGTATTCCAGGCTGGATATACATCAGACTTATTATGTAGCCAGGATGGCTCTGTGTGTGTGTGTGTGTGTGTGTGTGTGTGTGTGTGTGTGTGTGTGTGTGTGTGTGTGTGTGTGTGTGTGTGTTTGTGCCGGTCCTGGGACTTGAACTCAGGGCTCTGGGTGCTGTCCCTGAGCTTCTTTTGCTCAAGGCTATATCACTCTACCACTTGAGCCACAGCACCACCTCTGGCTTTTTTTTTTTTTTTTTGGTAGTTTGTTGGAGATAAGAGTCTCAAAGACTTTTCTGCCTAGGATGGCTTTGAATGGTGATCCTCAGATCTAATCCTCCTGAGTAGCTAGGATGACAGACGTGAGCCACTGTTGCCAAGCTCAGGATGTTTTTTTTTTTTTTTTTAAATAGTAAAAAGCTAGTGGTTTCTGAGGATTGAGGGGAGGGAGGAAGGAGCAGTAGACTACAGAGGGGTTTTGTGGTTCTGTGTGATACTACGATAGTGGATTGTATCCGTGTACGTATGTGAAGCTCTGTAGAGTGTCATAGCCAAGCCTAGAGTAAACGTGGGCTTTGCTGGTGGTGCAGTGTGCCTGCAGGTTGTCCTGCAGCAGATGGTGCCGGAGGCTGTCAGTATGGACAGGGGCCTTATGGGAGCTCCCTCCACTTCCTCCTCAATTTTGCTGGAACCCTTAACCTGCTCGACAAAATAAAGCCTTTTTTTTGGTGCCAGGCCTGGGCTTGAACTCAGGGCCTGGGCACTGTCCCTGAGCTTCTTTTGCCTAAGACTAGCACTCTACCACTTGAGCCACAGCGCCACTTCTGGCTTTTTCTGTGTATGTGGTGCTGAGGAATTGAATCCAGGGCTCCATGCATGCTAACTGAGCACTCGACCACTGAGCCACCTTCCCAGCCCCCCAAGTCTATCATTTTTTAAAAGGATGTTTGTTTTAAATGTTGGGAAGTCCCTAGCTAGTCTCTGAGTTGCAATGGTCTCTTGCTATCCAAGCTCTTGCTCTTATTTATATCATGCCCTCATCCTCTGTGCGTGTGTGTGTGTGTGTGTGTGTGTGTGTGTGTGTGTGTGTCTGGACACTCCCCCTTACCTTTTTCACTCCAGACTCATGCTCTACCATCTGAACCACACCTCCATTTCTGGCTTTTGCTTGTTAATTGGAGATGAGAGTCTCTTGAACTTGTCTTCCTGGGATGGCTTTGTGCGGGGATCCTCAGATCTCAGCCTCCTGAGTAGCTAGGGTTACAGGCGTGAGCCACCAGAGCCATGCTCATGGCTCCCTTTTTGCAGGGCTTGTTTTTCCTCTCATCCTCTGCCAGATAACATCACAAGCCCATTGGCTGAACTCAAGCATTCAGCCCACAGGAAGGCTTCCCGGAGCCTCTGTTCCCAGCACGACTCCACCACTCAGCCTTTGCACCAGCATACCTTCCGAGCAGCACTATGCAGGTATGGCTGTACTTCGGAGTCTGTTCTCATTCATTATCTATGGCTTGTGCATTGCAGATTTCTCCCCAGCTGGGCTGTTGTTCCCTGTAAAGGGCGATGGCCTGGAACAGAGTTGGAGCCATGGTAGAAAGGCCTGTGTGGCACAGGGGGAGGCAAAGCCCAGGCTGATATCGCCTCTGCTCGTGGTTCACCCAGAGGCACTTTAGCCTTTCAGAGGCCCTCCCGACGGGGACAGCACCCCTATTTTTTTTGTGCTGCTACTACAGCTTGAGCTTGGAGCCTGGGCACTGATCCTGAACTTTTTTTTTTTTTTTTTTTGCTCAGTGCTGGCGCTAAACTAGTTGAACCACAGCTCTACTTCTGGCTTTTTAGTAGTTAACTGGATATAAGAGTCTCATGGATTTCCTATCCAGCCTGGCCTCTAGGGAGCATTCAGCCTATCAGCTTCTTAATAAAAGATGCAATGACGTAAGGAAACGTCTAGCTTGCAACCTCTCCTTAATGTTTAGTAGGGTACAGTTTTGGATCCTCCAGAGCAGTTTGCAGATAGTGTGGTGCCCACAAGAGAGAGTAATGCACTGGCAAGTCACAGTGGTTTGGAGGATGGTGGTTGAGTTCCCAGCAGCTGTGAGTACCCAGTTGCCTTGCTAACCTCCCCCACTCATTCCATTAAGCTATTAACGAAATTAAAAGGATCTGATGGAACATCACATGGTCCTGGTGTTCTTCTGGCGGGGAGAGCTCAGGCTTCTGCTCACTGATGCCTCTGACTATTTGTCTCACCTCCTGAGAAGGAGGTGAAGGGATGGACCCTAGTGGTTGCCTTGGAAACCTGTGGAGTCCAGCAGAGCATCCTTAGAACCCTCCTTGTCTGATTCTCAGGCTGGAAGACTCTGAGTCAATGTCTGGCAATGGGCAATGGTTCCAAGGTGTGGAAGACCACACTGCTATTCCTGCCCTGGCTGGCTAGGGTGCCAGAGTTCACTGCGTTTCATCAGAGACCAGAGGCACCAGAAGTGAGAGCTAGCAGCTTGCTAGTAGCTCTTGGTAGTCAGAGTCCCAAGATTGGTTCCTGGACTGTTGCAATATTGATCATGTACACTGATGGAGCCTGGCTAGTGCAGAGATCTTTCAGCTCCAACTCTGGGCATCTTTGTCGGCATACCTTAGCATTTCTCCCAAAGTCCCAATACACCAAAGTCTGAAGAATTTTGTCCTGAAACTGTATAACTGAGCTTAGGATCCTACAAGAGTAGGATGAAGACCTAGCACTGGGCTGGGTCAGAGTTTCTCCAGTTACAGAGCACAAGAGAATCTCTGAAGGGAGCTAATTTAAAGTTCAGGTCCCAGAAGGACCCATCCCCTGGGACTCTGGTTCTGAGAGTGCGTGTAGGATCCAGCTATCTTCTGCTGCTGAAAGTCTGAGGACCCCTGCTGGCTCAAGCTCTTCTTCCATCTATACTGGACCCTGGGGCTACCATGCTAGAAATGTCACCAGGCTAGGGTGATGGTGTTAGCCCAAAGCAAGTATGGTGTCTTCTGTGAGCTCCGAAGAGATGCGAGATCTTTCAGAGAAGGCCGCTACTGGCTGGCCTAGAGGTGAAGGAGAAAAGAGAGCAAAAAATACACCAAAGGAAATCGCGTGTGCAAAAAGTACAGGGGAAAGGAAACCCAGCTGTTTGAGGCAGACACAGCCCTTCCATTTGGCTGGGTGGGAGTAGGCTCCAATGGTTTGCCTTTTGCTTGGAGAGCAACAGGACTAGTGCGATTGATACAGATCTTCTGCTGTGTGTGAGGTGGTGAAAGTCCAGCGTTACAGAAATTCTAGCGACTGCGGCCCTGCTTGCTAGTGTAGCGTTACTACTTCCCTGACACCTGCTGCTGCTGCTTTCTTGGATTCTTCTTTTGTGAACTCCAAGATGAGATCCACAAGAAAGGATGAGTGAAAAGAGCTTTATTTAGGCAAAATGGGACTTGGCCAAAGGCAGCTGCAGCTCTCAGTGACAGAATCTCAGGTCTTAGAGTCTGATTTGTTGTATGCAAATGAGGTGTAAGACAGTTGACCAACCAGAGAAGATCTACTGACTCAAACTGTAGTTCTTAATTTAGATCTGTCCTCCCATGCCCCTCTAAGATTATATCAACCCACAGAGGTGGGAACTTCCCTCCCTCTACCCCTCTCTCTCTCTTTATTTCTTTTTGTTGATTGTGGGGCTTGAACTCAGGACCTGGGTGCTGACCCTGAGCTTTTTTTTTTTTTTTTTTGGGTGCGGTCATGGGGCCTGAACTCTGGGCCTGGGCGCTGTCCCTCAGCTCTTCAGCTCAAGGCTAGTGCTCTGCCACTTGAGCCACAGCGCCACTTCTGGCTTTTTCTTTTTGCTTATGTGGTGCTGAGGAATTGAACCCAGGGCCTCAGGCATGCAAGGCAAGCGCTCTACCACTGAGCCACCTTCCCAGCCCCTGTCCCTGAGCTTTTTATGCTCAAGGCTAGTGCTCTACCACTGAGCCACAATGCCACTCCAGTTTTCTGGAGGTTGGTTAATTAGAGATTAGAGTTGCATGGACTTTCCTGCTCCTGCTGCTTTGAACCATGATCCTCAGATCTCAGCCTCCTGAGGAATACAGGTGTGATGATTACAGGTGTGATCCACCAGCGCCTGGCCTAGGAAAACAATTTTTTCCCTAAGGCTGGAATTTTTAAAAGATTGAATTCTGTTGTCAATACTGAGGCCAGCCTGTGTTACCCAGCATGACATTTCTCAAAAATCAAAATACATGGGGGTAGCGATCTAAAGTACGGGGTCACCGGAGGTGGGATGGCATAGGAAAAGCTTCTGGCACAATGCCAGTGACCTCCTGACCTCAGGGGGATTGACTTGGGAGTTTTGTTTACATTGCTCATAGTGGGCAGATCCCACACAGCCCTCCTGGCACACAGACCACTAGAGTTGCAGCCCTGTAAGCAGACAGCACTGGCCAGCGTTGCAGCTCGGTGGTGAACAATGCCTGTCAGTATTACAGCTCACTGGCACTGTCCCGCCTCAGGTTCTTAACTCAGGAATTCCACAGACTTGCTATACACTACTCTGTCTACTGTCTTCCTAGGTGGCTGAGTCTAGGGGTTTTTATACCCTGGGCTGTGCTCTGATTGGTTGCGCCTATTATAATTAGGTGTTTTGAAAGGTAACATTTTATTGGTTAGGGCCCACACCATCCTGATTGGTTGTTAATACCTAATCAGGTCCTTCTGCAGATCCTCTTTCCAGGGTCACTAGAAGTGGGTAGGGAGGGGCAGAGGCAAGATGTTTTGAAAGAGTGGCTCTTTTTTTTTTTTTTTTTTGCTAGTCCTGGGACTTGACCTCAGGGCCTGGGCACTGTCCCTGAGCTTCTCTGTGCTCAAGGCTACCACTTAAGCCATAGCGTTACTTCCAGCTTTTCTGTGTATGTTGAACTGAGGAATCGAACCCAGGGCCTCATACATGCTAGGCGAGCACTCTACCACTGAGCCACCTTCCCCACCCAAGAGTGGCTCTTTTGCATCTGTTTTCTTTGCTAGGCCAAGATGCTGCCCTGGGGCCCTGGGTCTCAACTAGTCTATCCTCCTCATGTTACTGCCTAGCTCTGTGACTGGTGGCAGGAAGTCAGAGAGGGGGGTACAAGAGAGGGTTCTAGGCAGGAATTGGTGTGAGGCTATTTTTGTAAGTCTGGATGAAGAGAATGAGGGGATGGACGGAGGGCTGGGGGGTGTTGGGAGGATGGGGTAGATGGAGGATTGAGGGACTGTGAGGAGGTGGGGGGGATGGGGGACTGGGGGGTGGATGGGGGCTGGGGTGTCAGGGTCCAGCCCTTACCTTGTGAATTATGGTGGTAGCAGAGGCTTGGTTCCACCCTGGAGGACCTTGGAGTTATGAGAAGAGAAGGGTTTCTAGGTTATTCCAGAGAACAACACAAGGTTAGGGGTTTGGTGGGTTAGAACAGTCTGGAAAGAAGTCAGAAAAGGAGCGTGGAAAGAACCATTAGAACCAGGGGCCACCTAGGGCCTGCCAGTGGGTGTGGGGACAGCTGTGTGGTCTGTGTCAAGCCCAGGCTGTCTCTGAGCACAGTCAGGGTCTGGCGGTTTGATTCGATGTTCTAAACAAGCTGGGAGTGGGGGTGGAAGGAAAGCCACATCCCGGGGGAATGAGCTCCCGCTTCCTCTCTCCCTCCCTGCCAGCCTCGGTTCTGCCTTCCTTTCTTGGAGAGAAACACATCACTTACTGGGAAGTCAGCAGGAAAACCCAGCATTCCAGACATAACCCAGCGTGTGTGGGAGAGCTTCGAGGAAAGGCTCCTGTGCGCATGACTGGCGGGCCTGGCAGAGGGAGGTCAGATGCTGGGACTCTGGAGTGAAAGGTGGGCTCTGAGCCCTGGACCTTGGGGATGGGGGAAGAGCCAGGGCGCTGACGGGGCCCCTCAAACCTTCCTGACCAAGAGCTGGCTGACTCAGAACCAAATGAAACCCCAGCTCTCTGGGGTGAGCACGGAAGACTCAAGGAGGGCGCTGTCCCCTTGGCTCCCTTCTGGAAGAGTTCTCTGGCTGCTCCCTGCGGGCCTCGGGTGGCCGGACTGTAATCACCAGCTCAGCTTCCTAAACACAGCTGAGTGGACAGCCGGCATTTAACGACGTGTGTTCACGGAGCACAGACAAAGGAGGCATACACAGGAAGAAACTGGAAACGGGCCCGCTGCCAGGTACAAGGACAAGGGCTTCCTCTGAGTCTGTGGGGGGAGGGAGCTTCCAGGGTTGGTACTTAGGGCTGGAGAGGCAGCCAGGCTTTCCTGGCAGCACCTTGGCCAATGTTCTGGCAAACACCTTCTGCAAGTCCCGGGATGCGGCCCTGGCATCAGCCAGCCCTTGGTGCCTTCTGTTTCTGAGGCCACACCTACCTTTGCAAGGCTGGGGAAGGTGATTTCCATGAACCCCGGCTTCACTCAGCCGAGTCTACATGGTGTCCTGGGGTCCTCTTCTAGGGGTCGGTCTACTGGGAGACGGCCTGCTGTCAGGGTCCTCTCCTTCAGGATTCTGTTACCCGAGGGCGCAGGTGTCCTTGTCCACCTGGGAAAAGCCTCAGGCTCAGCCTGTCTCCTACAGCTGTGGTTGGCTCTAGATTAGCCTGCTCTGGGAGTCGGTCCAGCCCTGCTCATCCACTCACACAGGCTCCTGGGAACCCGGGGGGCAGCTGAGGAGCCCCAGGCCCCAGGGCTGCTCCCTCCTGCCAGGAGTGCACCCACCTGTGCTCACCCTGAATCTTTCCTTTTCTTTCTGAGCATTGCCTGGGGAAATCCAGAGAATGCAGGCTGCCGGCTCAGCTGGCCCCTCTTCTTGCTAAGGTCTCCACCCTCTTCTGTGTACGTGTTGTTCCACTACATTTATGAGTCATGATTTTCAGTCATCAATTCCAAATACTGAAATGTTGGAATCTGGAATGCAATCCTCCTCCTCTTCCCCCTCTTCCCCTTCTCCCCTTCCTCCTCCTCCACTTCCTCCTCCTCCTCTTCCCCCTCCTCCTCTTCTCCCCTTTCTCCTCCTCCTCTTCCTCCTCCTCCTCTTCTTCCTCTTCCACTTTCTCCTCTTGCTCCTCCTCCTCCTCCTCTTCCTCCTCCTCCTCCTCCTCCTCCTCCTCCTCCTCCTCCTCCTCCTCCTCCTCCCTTTTTCTTCTTTCTCCTTCTTCTGGAAGTACTAGAATTTGAATTAAGGGCATCATGTTTGCTAGGCAAGCACCCTACCATTCGAGCCATGATTCTTGTCCTGTTTTGCTTTAGTTTTTTTTCTTCTTTCAGATAAAATCTCTTGCTTTTGCCCAGTCCAGCCTTGGACTTTAATCCTTTTACCACAGTCTCTCTTGTAGCTGGGATTACATGCTTGAACTTCCTTGCCTGGCCCAAAAGCCTACTTTAAAAAATGTGTCCAGGAACCAATAGTTCACACCTATAATCCTAGCTGCCCAGAAGGCTCAGATCTGAGGACTGCAATTCAAAGCCAGGTTGGGTAGGAAAATCTGTGAGAGTCTTATCTCTAATAAATGACCCCCCAAAAGCCAGAAATGGAGTTCCGGCTCAAATGGCAGAATGCTAGCCCTGAGAAAAAACAAGTTCAGGGACAGCACTCAGACCCTGAGTTCAAACCCCAGGCTCAGCACACACAAAAAAGTTGAATCAAGAGACCAAACCTGTGAACCCTTGGGGTTGAAGAAGGCGCTGAAATGAAAGCTGAAGGCATTGTTAACCTCATCAGGAAGGTCACAGAGAGGATGTGGCTCAGGAAATATGGCAGAGGAGAAGAGAAGAGGCCTGTCCGTCCACCTGCCCTGCTGGCTTGGGCTCTCTCTCCATCTCCTGTCTCAGACTCACTCATCTCATCTCTCCATCTCTGCTTCTCCCTCTGTGTCCCCCACCTGGGGTCTGTCCCAGGACTGGAACTGGTTCTTGAGGCCCATACTTCCAGGCTGACAGGCGGGCAGGTCATCAGAGTTTTTCCATTTAGGCATCACGAGCTGTGTGTGTCTGTGGGAGCTGAAGGATGAGGAGGTATTCAGCAGGAGTCTTCCTCCGGAGTTATAGCAGTGCATTAAGGCCGTTTTCTAAGGCTTAGCAGCTAAATGCATTTGGTTTGTAGGCTTCTGCTGGGCAGAGGATCAGCCCCGATTCCTGGACCTATACAGGAATGCAGTGAAGGCAAGAGCCCACGAGGCAGAGACCAGCCCCAAGCTGCAGGGGCTGAGGGCATGACTCAGGCCTGATGAGAAAATCGGTAGTGTGTCCAGACAGGGGTCAGAAAAGAGGGAGAGGCATGGATGGGGACCATAAGAGGGTGGGGCAAGTTGGAGGGACCCTGGGATGAGGAGAGGGAGACTCTCCAGAGCTGAATGTGGCACTCTGGGTCCTCTGAGGAAGCCTCTCACCACCTTCCAGTGAGGCCATATATTTTGCCACAACGACTAGGGAGTGTGGCTTGACCTTAGTTTGGAAGCTGGATGCTGATGGGCATTGGTTGGAGCAATTTCTCCCCCTTGTGGTCATTACTGAAAATGCAGGCAGTGGATGTGTCAGGGAGCCCTGAGCTGTCCTGGGACCCACCTCCCTTCCCTTGGGGTCCATAGGCTGCCTATTGTCAGCCTGTCTCTGAGTGTTCTGATCCTGTTTTTGGCTATCTGCTAGTCTGTTTCCTGTTGTGTGTTTCAGTGTTGTGTAGTCCGGCCTGTGTGTCCGTCCGTCTGTCTGGCTGTCTGCCTTGCTGGCTTGGGCTCTCTCCTGTCTCAGCCTCTCTCTGCTCATCCCTCCATCTCTGCTTCTCCCTCAGTGTCCCCGAGCTGGAGTCAGCCCCCAGCGCTGGAACTGGTTTGTTCCAGAATGAGTCAGGAGCTCTTGGAGGGGAGAGAGCTCAGCTCCCACCCAACAGCGACCTCAGAGAGGCTGCCCGAGGGCAGAGGAGCTGTGACAGGCAGTGGCAGGTTTTCCGAATCAGGTTTCCGGGCTGGTAGAGGAATCCCGGTGGGTCTTAGGGGAGAGGAGGGGGCGGGCTGGCTGGCTTCCCACACAGTACTGCCCCCCGGCCCCCAGCACCCACTGCCTGCCGTGAGGAGATGAACTCCTCCGGCTCTACCCTCGGCAGGGCCTCCCTACCCTCCTCATTCCTCACCAGGCCTTCTGTTGCCCTCTGGCTTCGCACAGATTCTGTCTCCTTTCCTGGGGTCATTTTCCCTGACACTCCACCTTAGAAACCCCCTCTTCCAGGGAGCCTTCTGTGATTTTTGGTGTCTGAAGTGGGGCTCCCTCGTGCCAGGGTGGCACCCTTCCATCCTGCTTCCCCCTTGTTTCCACAGTGTCGCGGCCGTGTGCAGGCAGGGATGACAGGGACTGGGAAGGAGCAGCCCTGCCCTCTGGCTGGCCAGGCCGTGGACTCGAGGGTCATTACTCAGGACCTCCCGCCGCTCCTCTCCCCTTTGGGTGGCGCTGGCAGCCTGCACTGCACAGAGGTACCATCCCGAGGCTCGTGGGCACCAAAGGACCGCCTTCTATTTAGCATGGCACCTGGATTCAGGAGGTGCTGGACGAATGCTCCCTCTTCTTGCTGTGGTGGCTGTCCCTCTCTCTGGGCTCAGGTGGGTGGACCACACACCTTCCTCCCGGGGAAGTGGCTAGAGGGGAGCAGCACTGGGGGAGAAGGAGGGGAGGTGGGGGGGGGCTGTAGGTGTCACCTGCATTTTGGGCTCACTCATCTCCCTGGGGTAGGGGTGGAGGGTGAAGAGTCAGGCCAGCGGTCAGCCTGCAGGATCCTGGGGGCCTGGTGAGCAGTAGAGGAGAAGGTCTAGACCCAGGAAGGCAGAGGAAGTGCTTTCCTGTATGAATTAGTGCCTCTGCTCAGTGCGACAAGTTCAAAAATATGCAAATTCCCCTTTGGGCCCCCAGCCCTTGTGTGAAACCCACTTCTTAAGATTAAACCATCAATAATTTAAATGACATCCTTTCTACACCTTTCACATGCAGTCCTTCAGAAACCCAAACAAACACACACATGCATACGTTTTCATATAAAAAGGAAGGAAAATTCTGCAATATCTCATACGCTATTCTGCAACCTGATCTTTTCCACCTGTGACAGGAGGTCCACGCTGCCTACAGTGGCTTACATGGGCTCCCCTGTTCCCTGTTCCCTTCCTCCAGCCCCTGACGCCCACAAGTCTCCTCTCTGTGGAGCAATCCAGTGCCTGCGCTTCACCTCTTCCAGATACTTTGTCTAAATAGAGCCACACTATGCGGGCTTTTGTGACTACCGTCACCCATCTCTGTTGCTCTCCAGTTTCTTCTACATTGTAGCATGCCTCAATACTTCATTCTATATATATATAAAAAAAGTTTCCGGTGTGAGGGCTTGAACTCAGGGTCTTGTGCTTGCTCAGATCGTTTGCTCACAGCTGGCCCTCTATCACTTGAGCCATGCCTTCAGCCTAGCTTTTTGCTGGTTCATTGGTGATGGAGCCTCATGAACTTCTTTGCCCGGGCTGGCTTCAGGCTATGAGGTCTTAGCCTGATGAGTCGCTAGGATGACAGGTGTGAGCAGCCAGCGCCGGGCCTCCTGTCTGGCTTCAGCCTAGCAGGCCACCGGGGCTGCCCCAAGGCCTTTCTCAGCCCAGACTTTCCATACAGTGAATCATCAGTTCCCGCTCTTTTCCGACTGGGGTCCAGCCCCCTCCCCCAGGCCTCCTTGGCTTCTTGACCCTCAGAATCAGGAGGCTCTGGGCTCCGTCTCTGACTCTCAGGGTCTTGGGATCTTGCTTGGGGTCATGACTTCGTACGTCACCCAAGGGCCGATGGCTCAGGCTGTGGTTCCAGGGCTCAGGTCATCCCCGGACACGGAGGGCTGTCTGTCTGTCTGGGGCCTGCGGGGCCTCTGTGACCTGGCGAAGCTTCAGTGGAGAGCCTCGTCTCTCCCACTGAGCTGGCTAGGCCTGCGTCTCAGCCCGGGCCCGCACAGTGGTTCTGTAGTCAGGGCCTTTCACGCTCGGAGGTGACAATGATCTCCTGACTGGCATCCCTGCTTCCACCCTTGACCCAGCAGCGGGTCTCCACACAGGGTGGAGGTTCTTCCCGAGTGACCTCACCCCTGGCCGCGAAGCCTCCCTTCCTCACCGTCCTGGTAGCCTTGAGCTCGTCCCACGCCCCCTGTCTGTCCCCAGCCCCTCACCTCCCTCCACCATCCTCTCTGGGTCTCCAGACCCACCAGGCGTGGCTGGGGCTTTTGTGCTTGCTTTTCCTTCCAGCAGCTCTGTGGTGGGGCTCCTGCCTCGCACGCAGGAGGCCCTGGGTTCTACCCCCAGCTCTGCAAAAGCAAAACCAAAAGCTGCGCATCTCTCTCTCCTCTTGTCTCCTCGGAGGTTTTTCTCCAATGCCTTGGTGAGGCCATGTCTGGCTTCCTATGAAAATCACAACTCCTGAGCACCCCTACCTGCTTCCCGCTTCATTTTCCTCCTCAGTACTTCCCCCTCTGAAGGTGTACATTGGAGTCAACCATTGTTCCTGTTTCTTGCATGGGAGTGTAAGCCCTCCCAGGCGGGGCGTCTAGGCTGCGTTGTGGATGACTCTGTACCCAGCCCCCTACTCCTGCCTGCCCCGCGCCAGGTGCAGAACACACCTTTGTGGGAGGAGTGAAAGACCTCCCCAGGGCTGCAGCCTGTGCTCTGCCATAAGGGGCCAGCAGGTGGCACTGTGGGCACAGAGATCGCAGGCCCCTGGCTCCCTGCTACTTTTCACAGATGTGTGGCAGGGGTGGTGGACAAAACCATGGGATGTGCCGTGGCAGTGGAGATGCCTCCAGCGTCAGCCTGCTGCCTGCAGAATTCCAGAGGACTGTGGTTACTTCTGGGCCTGTGAGGGTCACCAGCCTTCGTTCCCACCCAAGTTCTGGGCCCAAGTGGGGCCATAGCTCAGCCCGGGAAATGCTGTGACAGCCCTCCGTCGGCCTCTGTCCTCCGCCCTGGTCCCCTCCTGCTGTCCCCAGGCTGCCTGGAGCCCCGGTCTGTGTCCGGCGCTGCCGGTGCCAGCCTTCTCGTCCCCCGAGACCTTGGTCCCGTGCCGAGCTTTGGCTTTGTCATCTGGCCAGTGGGAAAGGTGAGATGCAGAGCTGTCTGGTTCAGACCGGCCTGGCGCAGGTGGCTGCCGGAAGCGCCGGCGCGTGGGGGCGGGCCCCTGGGTCATTCACCTCCTCGCACATCCGTGTGGCTTCAGGGCTTCGGGACCCTGCAGGGACCACAAGGACTTTGTTCCGGTGTTCCATCCAGAAACTGGGAGCTTGCGCAAGAGACAGGAGGGCACCCACACGAGACGGAGTGGAATCACACACGCCAGACAGGACAGGGGTCAGCAGACAGCGCAGGACGCACGGCCCCGCGAGGGGACAGACGGGACACGCGGTGAGCAGGCCGGAAGAGAAGGGGCCCAGGGCCCAGGGAGGCCGTGGGGGCTTGAGGAGGGCAGGTGGAGGCCAAGGCTGAGGCCACGGAGGGAGCAGCCAGGGTGACGCTGGCAGGGGCTCTGTCCTCACCTCCTACCATGCCCCGCTGACGGTGTGACCCGTGGTCCAGGCTGGAAAGAGGAGTGAGTGGCTGGAGACGTTCTGCCACCTGCCTGGGCCACCCGGAGTTCAATCTGGATCAGGGAGGGAGCCCAGCAGGGTGACCCCTGGACAAAGGGCACCCCGGTCCAACTGAGGACGGCTGGGGGAGGAGCCAGTGCTCTGGCGTGGCCCACGAATCCCCCAAGACCCTTGCGAGCTGGAGCCGTGTCCATGCTGGAGCAGGACCCCATGAATGAAGAGCAGGAGCAGGGCACGGCCACCCCGACCTAACGTCACTTTGGGCAAACAAAGAGCTGCGAGCTGGTGGCTCACGCCTGTCATCCTAGCTACTCAGGAGGCTGAGATCTGAGGACCGCAGTTCAAAGCCAGCCTCTGCAAGAACGTCCGTGAGACTTGTCTCCAACGAACCACCAGAAAACCAGACAGGGCCCTGTGGCTCAAGTGGTAGAGCGCTGGCCTTGAGCAAAAGAGCTCAGGGACAGCCACTGGGCTCTGAGTTGAAGCCTTACAACGGACAAAACACAAACCAAGACCAAAAAAACTTAACAAAGGAACCGGAGGCTGCCATGGCCTGCGGATGACCAATAAGAACAGAAGAGGCGAGCGCCATCTTGTGGTGAGGTCTCACTCCCACATCCTGGAGACTTCTATCCACCCAGTCTATCCTAAGGCAGAAGGTGGCAGGGTCCTGGGGCCGCCAAGGAGTGAGTGTGGGGGATGGCTAGAGTGGCAACAGCCTCATCTTTCTCTGCGCCTTCTTGGAGCCTGAGGCCTTGTGGTCAACATTAGGATGGTACCCAGAATAGTCTACATCCATCTTCCACCTATGGGTCCCAAATCTCTCCTCCCTCTCCCCCTCTTGTCTGGTCTCCCAGGCCCCTGGAGACACAGCTTGAGCAGCAGGAAAAGAGCCCTGGGGCCCAGATGCGCAGAAGCTCTGACCCTGACAGTCCCTCCCCCCGCCCCGCCCCTGCCATCCTGGGCAGTGGCCCAGGCCGGTCCCAGAGATCCTGCCACCCCTGCCTCTCTTCCTGTTTTCTGGGCTTGGTGCTGCTGCCCTGCCCATGGCCTTGCCCAGCTGAGTGGCACAGGGGATCTCAGCTGTGCCCTGGGGGGGGCGCGAGCCGGGACAGGCTGTGCCCCGTGCCCCTCCCCCCCACCCAGAGCCCAGCCAGCCAGCGCTCAGATTAATTAATCTACTGCCCAGCCTGCTCCTCCAACTTAATCTTTTATTCATGGACAAGCAGCACACGCCACTTTACCAGGACGCAGGCATCAATATTTCATCTTGCTTAGCCGGCCAGCAACTGCCTGGCTCCCTCCCCCGGCTTCCCACTGGCTCTAGGACCCAGAGGGCTGGGCACAAGGACCAGCCCTGAGGTGCCAGGCTGCCTTCTCCGGCCCCTGACCTGCCCTCCACGCCACTGCGGGCAGAGCGGAGCTCCACCAGGATACTTTCTGGGTATGTGAGCTGGAGAGGCAGGGCTGCGGGGGGGAGAGAGGGGACCCAGGGCTCTGAGGGCCCGGAGCTGTGTGGGGTGGGATGGTTGGCATTGGCACGGCATTGCTGGGTGCCGGGATCCAAAAGGAAGGTTTCAGAGTGGCCGGCACAGGCCCTGGCCCGCAAGTAGGGAGTCAGTGGTGGTGCTCTGCTCTCTTTAGGCCTGGTCTCCTGCTTGTTCTTTCCACTGGTGTGGAACCCGTGCTGGGAGGGGTTAGGAAGGAGCACGTCAGGGTCCCGGTGCCACGTCCTCCTGGGAGGCCCCCAGGTCACCATGAGGGCTGGACCGCAGGGCCTCAGGGCTGCTGGCCTGGTCCATGGGGTGTTCCAGAGAGACACAGACCTCTGAATGGCAAAATGAAGTGGTGTGTGTGTGTGTGTGTGTGTGTGTGTGTGTGTGTGTGTGTGTGTGTATGAGTGTGTGTATTGATGTGCATGTGTTTTTTTCTGGGAGATTGCATGATGTGTAGAAGTATCAGAGTGACCATGTATGTATATGTGAGTGTGTCTTCTGGCAGATTGCATGGATGTATAAAAGTATCAGAATATGTGTGTGAGTGTGTATGTGTGTGTGTGAATGGCATTTTTATTTCCTGAGTCAACAAGCCATTAAAGGTCTCAGTCCACCTGGACTTCTCCATCTTCCTGTCTCCACCTTCTGGGAGCTGGGATTACACGTATGCACTACTATGTGTAGCTTCGATGAGGATGGAAATGTCCACACCTTGCTCACTAGTTCATCTGTGTTAGTGCTCACCGCAAAATGGTGCAATATATATTGCAGAATGAATGAATGAGTGAGTGAATGAATGAATGAATTGCTCATTACCTCCCTCAGGGGCCTATTTAGGACGATAGTTCCTTCCATACTCAGGCTTAGCTAGTGTTGCAGCACTGGAATTCATTCACTTACTCATTCGTTCATGCATCGGCTGGAGATCTTCACTGAACACCCCCTGTGCCTGGGCAGATGCTTGCGGCTTCTTGAAGATGCTTGCGGCTTCTTGAAGAAAACAGGCAGATGAGGGTGGTTTTTGGATGGTGTCTTTTCCTGGCCGCTTCTGCTGTCCCCATGCACCAGGGCTGAGTGTGAATCTCTCCTCTGACCTCACCTCACGCCCCCACTTTCCTTCTCTTGTCCTGAGGGTCTGGACAGGAAGGGAGTGATCCTGAGCACCGTATGGGGGTGTGACAGCGGGCCCGGGGCGCCGGGGTCTGAATGGGTCTGGCTCACTGGCCTTCTCCAGCCCCTCCTGTGGCAATTTCCATCCAGCCAGACCAGGCCCCGCACTACTGCTTTGATGAAATCAACCAGTTGAATCGAATGTAAGAGTGTGGTGTGCGTTCTCCTAAGTGAATCCAAAATTCCTTTGGCAGCATGGTGTGCATGGATTACTGTTGTAGTACATACACGTGTGTGTGTGTGTGTGTGTGTGTGTGTGTGTGTGTGCATGCGTGCTCACGCACTTGTGTGTGGTGGGCTGAGAGACAGACCAGGTAGAGACGGAGGGCTGTCTGGAGAGGAGGCTGCAGGGGACAGATGTCTTGCGGGAGTCAGCATGATTTGCTCAGCCACAGCTTGGTGGGACGTGTTCTTGTCACCAGCCTGCCATCTCCTGACTTAGTGTCCCCTCCCTAGCCTTGTGCAGCAGGGTGGGGCTTCTTCCTGGCTTCCTCTCCAGGCCCCGGGTGGGGGTGGGGGTGCCAGCAGAGGGGGCGGGACAGGAATTGGCAATGGGGGGGAGGGGGGACCATGTGGGGGTGGGAGGAGGGACTTGTGGGCCTGGTGGAATCCACCGAGGGTATCTCCCCTGTTCTCACTGGACTACATCCCCTCCCTCAGCTCCTCGGCCTTGAACATGGTATACCAACATGGGGTAGTAGGAACGAGGGTGTAATAAGGACAAGAAGGGGGTTGGAGCCCGAAAGCCAGGGGCAGAGGCGCCCGCCTCCCTGTGGGCCTGGCTCTGAGGCGCTGACCGGCCCTCAGTCCTGCCTTTGTCCCTCATCCCTCCATTCCAGACACGCCCGGGGACTGGGAGAGGGGCTGTGGGAGGCGGTGAACCAGCTAACGGGTCCCCGCCCCTCTGAACACGGAGCCACTTCCCCGAGCTGCTGCCTTCCAGCTGCAGTGGGGTTAATGGCTGTGAGGATGGCGGGCCACGCGTGGAATGTGAGGGGGGACACCACAGGGGCCTGTGTGGAGTCAGCACTCAGCAAAGGTGAGCCGCTGTCTGTACCATTCGAGGGGTTCTAGAAGTCTCCTCACCGCCCCCAGCCCAGAATTCCTCCTCCACCTGCTCCTTGGGGGAATAGCTCTTCCAAAATTCCACTGAAGAGGCATGGACTAAGCTGGGCACCCTGGCTCACACCTGTAATCCTAGCTGCAGCTCAGGAGCCTGAGATCTACGGATCGGAGTTCAAAGCCAGCCCCGGGGAAGAAAAGTCTGTGGGACTCTTATCTCCAGTTAACCACCGGGAAGCTGGAAGTGGAGCTGTAGGTCAAGTGGTAGCGCTCCAGCCTTGATGGAAAAAGCCTAGTGAGCGTGCGTGACCCTCCCTCCCTCCCCCTCCCCCCCCTCCCCCCTGTGCCTGACTCACATCTGACCACACGGTGTGAGGGTGAAGAACAGAGACTTGAGGTGTGAGGTCTGGCCGCTGGGTCAGGTCAGAGATGCCACAGGCCCAACCGTAAGATTGCTGTGAAGACAGAGTGAGGGCACACGTGGGAAGCAGTCACGTAGTCTGTGCTCTGGGGGCTTCTGGGGGCTCATCACACAGCTCTGACCCGGCCTCATTCCGGGGGATGGAGGAGAACGCACAGGCCCCTCCTAGGTGAGAGGACTGGGGCGGAGAAGACAGACTTCCGAGCAGGCTCTCAGTGTGGCCGGCTAGCTCTCCCTCCAGGGACCCATCTCAGAGTCCAGCACAGATCACCCCCACTCTTTGCCCCTGGCCTGAGAACTGGAGGTACCTGGAGGGGGTGCGTGCATTTCTGGGGGGTTTGCGACTCCCTCAACACACCGAGCACCGCACCTCTCTCTGCAGCCCCTCGGCCCAGTAGCTCTGGGGCAGTCTGTCGGCGGGAACGGGAGGCGCCTGCAGCCCTCGCTCCCTCCGGCATGGCCGTCTCTGACGTCTTCAGGCCTCTGCAGATCTCAGGAGAAATAAAGCCTAGCCCAGGCTGGGAGGTAAGCTCTAGATGTGTTCTCATTTTTTTTTCTCCTTGAGATGGTGGGGGGTAGGGGAGAAGATGGGTAAAAATAGCTCCATCAGGACAGAGAAAGGAAGAAAGCGATGTCCTTCTGAAATCTCTTGTTTCTGATTCTCCAAGGGTGCAATCTGGAAGTGTCAGAGCCACTGGCTTTGGCTGGGGTAGGGGCCGGGCTACTGGAGAGGAATGGAGGTGGGATGGGTGGGGAGCCCCGGGGGGGGGGCGTGGATGATACGCTGGAGGGCTGCGCCATGCACGGGCCTGAGGCGGGAGCACAGAGGAGTGGGTGCTGAGCAGAGAGGGAGGGGATCCTCTGGGGTTCCGAGTCTGGGCGGAGGGGAGCCAAGATCAGCGCGGGAGAGCCTGCTTGGAGCGTGGTCTCAGGACATTGCACGGACCTGGGACCAGGCCCGGCCGGCCGTGACCTCGCTAGCTCTTCCCTGGGAGGTTGTCTGCAGGCGTCAGCAGGGCCCAGGAGAGCTGTGATGCCCTCAGGGTGATCAGGTGTGGAGCCTGAGGCCCATGGGTGCTCCAGGGGTGTCCTGACACCCTCCTTTCCTCTGACACCATGCTGACCCCATGCTCAGAGCACTAACCTATCACCCATCCTCCAACAACCCAATCATCCTCCATCACTACCATGAACTACCACCCTCCATCAACTACCAAGATCCCTCCACTCACTAAGCCATCACCCACCCACCGACTCGACCACCCTCCACCCGCCAAGCCAGAGCCTCCTAAGTGACACACCAACCATGTGCCAGCCAGATAACCCACCAACCAATCTTTTAACCAACCAGTCCCCTAACCAACCTATTCACCCACCATCCTGTCCACCCACTCGCCAACCAACTTATCACCTCACTGCCCAATCAGGAGAAAGACACTGCAAAGCAACAGTCACAGAAAGGTTTTAGTCAAGATGACTAGGGTCAGGCGCCGGTGGCTCATCCCCGTAAGCCTAGCTCCTTAGAAGGCTGAGTTCTGAGGATCATGGTTCAAACCAGCCCGGGCAGGAAAGTCTGTGAGATTTTCTTATCTCCAACAAGCCACCAAAAAATCGGAAGTGGAGGTGTGGCTCAAAGTGGTAAAATACTAGCCTTGAGCAGAATAGCTCAGGGACAGCACCCAGGCCCTGAGTTCAAGCCCCATGACTGACACAAAAGAAAAAAAAGAATTATTAGGGACTGAGAAGGTAGTAGTATTCAGTGGTAGATCACTTGCCTAGCATGTGCAAGGTCCTGATTTTGATTCCCAGTAACACACACACACACACACACACACACACACACACACACACACACACACACACACACACACACACACACCCCTTATGCACTGAACTATTAATTATAAAGGAAATTCCTATGACAGAGGATTACCTGCCTTTTCTAAAGACTGTAGGCTTAGGGCTGAGGATGTGGCTCAGCGGTGGAGTCTAAGACATGGAAGTCGTTCGGTTCTATCTCCAGCACAGCAAAACTAAACCCAACCCAACCAACTAACCATTCTTGGGCTCAAGAAGTGAAGAGGTGGCAGGGAAAGGAAGGCTCCACCCGGAGGACAGACCCTCAGAAATCAGTTATCCAAAGTGGGTGGTCTCGGCATCCTATCCCTGCAATCCATGGCGGGGACCAGGTGGACATCTGACATTCCCGAGGGGGACACACGGCAGCCCTCCGGTGACTGTGGTTTAATGGGATGGAATGGGCGGCTTTTCTTTTTTTGTCGGTCGTGGGGCTTGAACTCTGGGCCTGGGCGCTGTCCCTCAGCTCTCCAGCTCAAGGCGAGCGCTCTACCACTTGAGCTACAGCACCACTTCCGGTTTTCTGGTGGTTTATTGGAGATAGGAGTCTCACGGTCTCTCCTGCCCGGGCTGGCTTTGAACCGCGATCCTCAGATCTCAGCCTACTGAGTAGCTAGGATTACAGGTGTGAGCCACTAGCGCCCGGCTGAATGGGCGGCTTTTCAGGGAAGGGATGTTAATCTGGGGTTTGAAGAGTGAGTGACTGGAGATTATTTATTTATGTGCTGATACTCAGGGTCTGGGGGCTGTCTGCTTAGCTTTTTCTTTTTTTCTTTTTCTTGTTTTGTTTTTGGCCAGCCTTGGGCCTTGAACTCAGGGCCTGTGGGCTGTTCTTGAGCCTCTTTGTGCTCAAGGCTAGTGCTCTACCACTTGAGCCATGGCACCACTTCCAGTTTTTGAGTGGTTAATCAGAGATAAGAGTCTCATGAGGGCTTTTCTGCCTGGACTGGCTTCAAACTGTGATCCTCAGATCTCAGCCTCCTGAGTAGCATGAGTCACCAGTGCCCAGGTTAGCTTTTTCACACAAGACTGCTTCTCCACCACTTGAGCCTCAGCTCAACTTCCAGCTTTATTATTATTTTTTCTGGCTAATTGGAGATAAGAATCTCGTGGACAGTCCTGCCCGGGCTGGCTTTGAACCATGATCCTCAGATCTCAGCTTCCTGAGTAGCTAGGATTACAAGAGTGAACCACTGGCACGTGGTGTGGGGGTGGTTCCAGGTGGGAAAGGTGAAGGAAGGAGATGGGGGACAGGCATCTCTGGGGGATCACTGTGACCAGCAGGAGACACGCATGGGAAGGGAGCGGGGTCCAGCAGCCCCCTGGGGCCTGCAGGAAGGGACTGTCCATCTTATCTCTCTGTATCACACTGCCAACTACCTCCTGTGGTGGTGGATGGACTTTCTATAGCTTCTTCATCAAGGGCTAAACTGGGATTTAAGAGAGAGAGACACACACAGAGAGAGAGAGAGAGAGAGAGAGAGAGAGAGAGAGAGAGAGAGAGAGAGAGAGAGAGAGAGAGAGAGAGAGAGAGAGAAAGAGAGAGAGAGAGAGGCTTTAGCATCAGGCCAACATTTGAAAGAACTTCCAGTTCAGACCAGCAGGAGGCCCAGGAACCTGATTCTCCATGGACCTTAAAGACAAGACTCAGCATCCGTCTGGACCTGCTGAAATACTGACCCATGCAGAGAGAGAAAAGGGCCCAACCAAGATGCTCCTCCCTAACCTCATTAAGTCAGGCTCCCGAGGCGCTGCCCATGGGTTCCCAGCTTCCCCTCAATGGCTCACATGCCCTTATGCATCTTAGAATAAAAAGAAAAGCCGGACTTTACCATCAATGGATGGTGGAAGGTTCTTCAAACATTTCCCAGCGAAGGTAATTAAATTCCACTAGGAGGAGATGGAGCGGCTGGTGACAACCGGGTGGTGGGGAGCGTGTGCCGGCGCCAAGCTGCTGAGCACTGAAGTCCTGGGCGTGCGCAGCCCAGAGCTGGCAGCCGCACAAAGGAAATTGGAGCAGTCAAATATTTCCCTCCTCGTTGAGTTCCATTTACATGTTTATAATAGAGGTTCTTAAGGCCTTAATGAGAAGGCTGCTCATTGCAGGGAGGAGGATGATTAAGGCTCTGCCAGACGGAGATCAGGGACAGGAACAAAGGCCTGTTAATGACTACAGAGGGACCAGCAGCAGAGCCAGGCCCTGCGTCCCCAGCCCTTCTGGGGACTGGTGTCCTTTCTGTGTTTCTAGGCTCAACTCTGTCCCCTTGTCCAGGTGACTTCTGCGGGCTCCACGGCTGGATTCTGAGGCTCCAGGCTCCTGCCCACCTGTTCAAGGGAGTAGTAAGTTCACGGCTGTCCTGTGCGGCGTGGCCTGGAGCTCTTGGGGGGGGAGGGGCTGGAGAGAACTGGCCACCGTGTGGGTCTCTTGTGGGTGGATCACAGGAACTCTGGGCCCCCAAGGGGGTTTATCACCCTGGCCAGCAGCAATGAGCCTTACGTCTGCTAAGCCCTGTGTGGATGTTTCTAGTGCCATTCCTGGCCATACAGATTCATCAGTCCAGGCAGATGGGTGTTTGCAGCCGGCAAGAAGCACGCTGGGCCTGTCACTGCTGTACACTGCCAGGAGGATGAGAAAGTCAGTCCCTCTTCTCACCCTTCGGAAGGCCTGGGAGGCATGGATATCCCGTGGACAGGCCCAGGCCAGAATTAGTGACTGTCAGTGCTGTCTGATAAGGAGGCAGAGACTTCTTGACAAGTTGGTTTCAAGTCCTCCCATTTTATTTTGAGATGGGGTCATGCTTTGAAGCCCCAGGTTAGCCTGAAACCGTGATCCTCCTGCTTCAGCCTCCTAAGGCTGTTTAAGACCTCTTCAGTGATCAGAGTCTGTTGTCGGGTAGGAAGATGGAGGGCTTTGTTGGACAATGGTCTGGTATTTGCTGTTTGAACAACCTGAGCTGGGTATCCTCTTTGGATTCAGTTTTGTCATCTGTCCACAGAGAAACCTCACCTACCACCCTGGGATGGTTTGCTATTCAAAGACATAATGCCCACAAGGTCTGGCATATTGTAGGTGCTCAGTTCACAATGGGAGCCTTCTCTCCTGACTTCTGTGGGGGCCGGATTGATATTTGGAAGCTGGTAGCCATCTCCATTTTGTCCCTCCTGTTCCAGAGGCTGAGTATACGCAGTAGCCAATGTTCCTAAGCCTGTCTCTGCTCTGAGCTCTTGCGATGGCTGTGTCTGAGAAATGGAGGTGTTAGTTTGATCAGAGACGGGTGCCCACGTGTCCTTCTCCTACCCCATGCTGCCCTCAGGGCTTAGGAGATGAGGGGAGGGGGAGAGAGAGAGCCAGGAGTGTGGCAAACCCATGCTTTTCCCCTGTGAAGAGGGATTCGGAGAATTAAATGTCATGCAAAGCAGACAGCGCCTGGGAATTCAGAATGAGGTGGAAAAGACTTTGGCAGTTGGGAAAATGATTGTTCCCAAGGATGGAGGGAAATGAAGACCCCGCATGGAGAGCCTCCAGCTCGCCAGAGCAGACGTGGTGTCACCCGGGGCTTTGCAGTGCTGCCCTGGTGAATGGAGCCAGGACTGTGACGTCACCAGAGTGGGCGGGGCTGAGCAGAGCAGCTTGGGAATCTCAGCAGCACGTACAGAGCCTGCCTGGAGCTATCCGTGGTGCTGACCTCTGATCCTGTCTGGCGCTGCCAGGTTTAGCTCAGCTCTGGGCACCCTGGAGAATGCCATTATATTGAGTTCGTGTTGATAGAACCCGTCTTTAGTTCTCAAACTGAAGCATGCGTCAGTGTTGCCTGGTGAGCTTGTTAAATCTCAAATTACTCGGCCCTACTCCTAATTTCTAACCCAGTAAACATGGCATGGGGCTTGAGAGGAGTTTGCATTTTTAACAAGTTGTCAGGAGGTGCCACACTGCTGGCTCAGGGACCATACATCGAGAATGGCTGCTGTACAGAATAGAACAAAAGAAAACACCTCGCTTGCCGCTCTAGCCTCAGGGGGCTACACAGAATGGCCACAAGGGGGAACGGGGTGAGGAGCAGTACTTCAGAGACCCCAGAAGGGAGCCCCTTCCCCTCTGATCTCAGAATAGAAGCCTTGGAAGTCCTCAGCCAGCCCATTAATATCCACGTTTGATCTTTGTGGTGCAATTTTAGGGAGGGAGTGAGGGGCAGGGGCCGGGAGGGCTGCTGTGCATTTCGTGTTCTTTCCCAGCTTTGAAGGTCCTGGCAGAGCAGTGCAAGGCAGTGTGACAGCTTCGTCGTAATGACAGATGGGGAGACGGCTCCCTGCAGGGCTAGGTGCTGGTGAAGGGGTGGGGGAGCCGGGGGAGGGCAGGGGAGTCAAGGGTGGGTGCGTGGATGGGAGATGGGGAGATGGGGAGATGTGGTGGGGGCAGGTGTGGAGAACTTTGGATGATGTTTCTGTCCCAGCCTGGGGACTCTGCATCCTCTCCAAAGGGGATGCAACTCAACCCCTGCAGAAGTCTCTGGAAGAATAAAGACCTCAGGTTCTTAAAACTGCCCTCAGCTGGGCTGGGGTGAAATCAAGAGGCTCTGAGTATAAGTGCGGCAGGACTCACTACTATTCACTATTCAGTCTCAGATCTAGGGCTTCTGTTTCTTCCTCCCACCATCCCCGCTCAGGCCCCCTCCCCGCCCCCCCACCCACCCCAGCACAGGCAGGACCCTTTCTCATTGAGGGCTTGGGCAGAGTCTGAAATTCTTAGTTTTAGGCATGAGTGCGGGGCCTGCCTTCAGCAGAGCCCTGTGTAGGAATTTCGCTGGCGACTTCGGCATGGTAGGGGAGAGGAACAGGCAAGGGCCCTACTCAGAGACGAGTTGACTTGGGGGCTCTTTCTGGGACTCCGGTAGGGTGTGTGTGGGCTCAGTGTCTTCCTGTTCACAATCACGAAGGGCAGAGAAACACCCTGAGATGGCTGGAGAGTCAAGTCCAAGAACGGCCCAGACCCATCTCCGAGGTGTCTCACAGTCGTTTAGAATTGGTGACCACAGTTTTCAAACATCCAGATTCTTAGTGAGACACAGGACAGAGGGCAGGGGCCGTGCAGAAGGGCAGATCTGTGCTTCGGGACAGGAGTTGTGCAGACTGCTTTGCACTGAGAGCCCGCAGTCTGGCCTGTGTTGAGGCCCTGCATTTATCTTCAAGGGACTTTGCCCATAGTGGGTCAGGGCCTTGGCTTTCAGTTGAACAGATCTGGGTTTTAATCCTGCCTTTGCTTCCTAGAATAGTTGTGTGTGCGTGCATGTTGATACTAGGGTTAAACTCAGGGCCCAGGCACTGCCCATTAGCTTTTTTGCTCAAGGCTAGCAATGTACCACATGAGCCGCAGCTTTTGCCGGTTAATTAGAAAGTCTCACTGACTTTCCTGACTGGGCTGGCTTCTCACTGTCATGTTCAGATCTCAGCTTCCTGAATAGCTGGGATTACGGATGTGAGCCATGGCTCCCGGCTACTGCCTGGTAGCTTTTAAGAATGTCATCTCGAGCCAGCTGTATGGTCTTTCAGAGCCTGAGTGTGCCCTCTTGAAACGGGATAACAAGATGAATGTATGGGGGCACTGAGCACACTCAGGGACTGCCCCCCACCCCATCAATGACTGGCCATGCGTGTGAGGAGGATGCACAGGAATCGCTCAGGCCCACCCCGCCCTGGGTCCACACCAAGAGGAACCACGGACCAGTCCTTGAGCCCCTCCCTCAGAGGGACTGGAGTGAACATTCAATCCTGATTAGCTCCTCTGGGCTCCCTCGTAACCTTTTCATTAGGAAATTATGTTTAATAGAAATTGTTCTGACACCTCTCAGCAGCGTTTCCCTGCAGTTCATTATGGCAGGGAGGGGCGGGCGGCAGTGCGTTCTGGGGCCTGGCTCCTGGCGGGAGGGGCCGCTCTCCTCCCCGCCCCTCCCTGGCCCAGCCACAGAGTGAGGAGGAGGAGGGAGGGACAGAGGTGTTTCCTCTCCACGTCCCCACGGAGAGTCAGGCCAGCTGTGACATCTGCACAGGCCTGCCTTGTTCTCACACTTTCCCCGGAGTCCCATTTGGGACTGCCCAGCTGTTTCCAATGATGCGTGTGTGTGTGGATGGCTCTCCCAACTCTTGTTTCGTCCTTGTACCGTCCCCAGAAGGCCGAGGGCCGCGCTGGGCTCTCAAGCTGCCATGGCCCAGGAAGAACCAAGGTGCGTCTCTGCCCGGGAGCCTCGGTGGATGAATACATGCAGCCGGCTCCCACCTGAGCCTCCTCCCTCCTGCAGTCAATCCCAGGGAGATCGTCTCTCCCTGGCCCAGGGCTCCTGGCAGGCATGTTCCCTCTGGGATGGAACTGGACACAGCCATAACAGGGTCCAATTCATTGTCACAGCCATCCACCTGGGATCTTCGGAATTTGAATCCGAACATCAAGGCCCATCCAGAGTTTTCCTTTCTTTTCTCCTCCGTTAAGTATAGCCTTGTGTCTGTTATGCAGCAAGGGATGGTTGCTGATGGAGAATCACCCCATCTTCCTTCTCCCTCACCTCTTCCAGATCTGACAACCATCCAGAAAGTTCTGAGCATCTCTCATGATGGGTCCGAGGCTGCTGCTTCCCCCTCCTTTGGGGCCTTGGAAGGCGCCAGGCCCCTCATCCTGCTGGCCTTCGGAGATGGAGTCGAGGGCATGGGAGGCCCACACGGAGGTTGGAAACCAGTCCTGATGCTCCCCCAACACCTGGAGAGACCCCGGTGCCGGCTCAGCGCCTAGCCTCTGAAGCCAGGGCCTCAGCTCTCCCACGCACTCGGTGGTATCACGGAGCAGAAAAAAGCATTAAGATGCAAACCACTCAGTTGTACTTCTTTATATTAAATCCCTTCTTTGCTCTATCTCCCTTTTAATTTTACAAGGTTATTTTTTCTCCTTTTTTTTCTTATAAAGAAGAGAACTGGGCATGCAAGGGAATCATTCCAACTCCCCTATAAATCTCCAAAATGAATACTTAAATTCGAGGAAAAAAATACATTCTTATACCTTTAATTTCCCTGCTATGTAGTGTAATGAAAAAGCCTGATTATTTTTAATTCTTCCCTTTAATAATTCAGCAGCAGAGTGATTTAAGACCAGGACTTATAATTACCTTTCTGCTTTCTTGGCAAATGGGGTTTTAATAGAAATGAGAGATCTGGCGACTGAAATGGGTGTCAACTGGTCACGGGGAGGGGGGTGGGGAGGGCCGGGATGGGGGATGGGCAGGCTCATCACGGATTGATGGAGGTGTTCCTGGGACTCCAGGGTGTGAGGCCTGGACAGTGGGCCTGCGTGAATGGAGAATTGCATTGTCAGTGCGCATTGGGCATCACAAGTAGCTGAAGGTCACAGTGTGGATGTGAAGTGATTCATTTATCCTGGAGGTGGAAGCTGGCGCAAATGGTCACCAGGAAAGACTTCTTGATTAGCTCAATGAACTACTCGCCGTGATGCTAAGGGTGGGAGTAATGTTCTAGGCATGGTGCTAAGTGCTTCGAAGCAGTTCTCTCTTCCGACCTTCACGAACGCCATCCCACCACTAGGAAAACTGCATCTCAGAGGGAAGTAAGTGAGCCGAAGTCAGGGAGAAGGATGTAGCTGGGGTCTGACCTCAGTTCCATCTTCCTCTCTGGTCCCCGCTGCCCTCACTGCCGCACTCCCCAGGTACTACCAGGTGGTCACCCAAATCCCCTCCCCACGCGTGGTGCCCACGCCTGACCAGAGACTCCCTCACTCTCCTTCTTCATAAAATGGGGTTGAGGAGAGCTGGTCTGTCTACTCCAAGTGACTGTAACGAGACTCAAACACGAGAATGCATCTGAGCAAGCCTTCTGAAGCCTCCATGTCCTGCCAGGGTAAAGCGGAATCACCGTGGTTTCATAAGTGAAGTCTCATAAAGGCTCCATTTCCATCCGCTCCTCCTCCTCTTGCCTGTGCGCCTAAAACTCAGCCCAGCCTTCTTCCGGGAATCCTTCTCGGAGCCCGCTGGTCCATACCCGTCCATCCATTGCTTTCTCTGTGATTCTTACTTGGCTGTTTGAATCCCTAAGTTCTTTGACAAGGCACAGTTGTGTGTGTGTGTGTGTGTGTGTGTGTGTGTGTGTGTGTGTGTGTGTGTGCACCTCTAGAGACTGTCACATGCCAGGATGGAGCTTTTTTTCTTTCTCTCTCTCTTTCTTTTCTCTTTTTGTTTTGCAATCTTCCGACGGCCTCTGCAGTCAGGCTGTAATACATCAATACGGCTCATTCGCTGCCTGAATAGAGACAGAGATGGTGAAAGCCCAGAGATCATTCCAAGCCAAGAAGGATCGGTGTTGGACTGCCGACGCATGAAATGAGGCCCACGGGTGGGCTTGTGCCCACGCACACGCAGAGACGCGCACCGCTGCAATCCGGCCGGCGCCGGCCGCACCTGATCTTGTTTACCTTGTAGTTATCCGGTTGGGGCCACTTCTACCCAGAGCTTATTTTTTTCAGTTTATCAAGCTCTTTTTCATACATTATAGAATAAGATTGTGTCATCAGCCTCCAACAGAGAGAGGCAGAGGCTGGCAGGGGGAGGCTGGGCTCCTTTCTGAGCAAGAGAAGTTAGTTGACTTGCTCACCATCCTCTGGGGTGGAGAGCTCAGGACTTCAGAGCCATGAACATGGAGAGGAACTGACTGCCTGGTGGCAGAAAGGGGACTCTGGTGTGTGTGTGTGTGTGTGTGTGTGTGTGTGTGTGTGTGTGTGCTGGCGTGGGGGGCCTGCCCGAGGGGCACAGTCCTGGGAGGCCAGTCCTTCCTGAGTCTCTCAGGAATCCAATTCAGAGCCAGTGCACATGGCCTTGAGGCTGGAGACCCATGGGCTGGGCCTCCTGGCATGACGGTCCCCTGGTGGCCCCATGTCTAAGGGCTCCAGCAGGAGAAAGCGGGGCTCTGCTCATGACCCGCCTCCCTCCGATGCACCCCAGAATGAGGCAGCAGCCGCAGAGGGGCACTCAGAGGCACTTGAGGCCTGATTGGGAATAAGTGTCAGATAATGACTGCCATCAAATGTCAAGCGGCCGAGCTCGTCTCCTGGGCTGATTGCTCCCCTGGGAGGGTGGGGGCCTCTGGTCCTGGATGCTGCTCCTCGGTGGAGAACCACCCCAGCTTTGTCTGCAAGGTGACTTCTTCCCGGATGTGAACGGCTCAGGCCCAGCATGGCTCTCCCTGAACAGCTCAGCCTTTGTCAGAGCCGAGGAACTGCCAGGGGCTGGCACGGGAGGGGTCAAGGGTTGAAGGGGAAGCTGGCTCTGGGCTGGGACAGGGCTGAGTCTGGAGGCAGAAGCTCAGTGGGCTCTTGGAAGCAAAGATGAGTCCTGCGGGGCCTTGGGTGCCCGGCCCTCCCTCCCCCAGGCTGTGAGTGGGAGCCTTTGCTTACGAGCCCCTGCACCTAGTTTTGGGGCAAACCACCTCAAGGCTTAGTACTGCACGACCATAAGGGCTGTGAATGCCTTGAGTCTCTCTCTGGGGGCTCTGGTGATTCCCTGGCCTTGGCCGGGGTGTCTCATGTAACTGGGGGGAGCTGGGTTGAGAGGCGCTTTGCGGATGGGGGACGGGGCCTCAGCTTTCCAATGTCGGCTCTGATTCAGGGAGGTCCCGCTGGGACAGCCGGGATCTTTCTCCTCTTAGCTCCTCCTTCCATGGCTCCTTCCAGTCCAGGCCGGGTTATGGGCCACTGCAGCTTTCTAAGTGAGCATGGAAGGTTCTAGCGCTCCTGAGGCTGAGCCTTAGAACCGTCTTGCCAATTCTGTTGCCTTCTATTGGCCAAAGTGCATTGTATAGTTTGGACCTTGAATGTCTCCCTGGCTGCTAAGAGCCTGTCTCCAGGTCTGTGGGACTCTGGATGTGGCGTAAGAGTGCTCTAAAGGAGCCCTTGGGACCCCAGTCTCTTCTTGTCTCTCCCTTTTCTCTGCCATGCCCTCCTACCTGTTAAACAGAACCTTTCCTCCTTCTAAGTGGATTATCCTCAGGTATTTCATCATAGTGACAGAAAGCTGACTAGTACAGTGAGCCACAAGGCAGCCAGATTTAACAGAAGAGGCAATCGACGCCACTTCTTACTGGGGGATTGTATCCCCAAAGTAACCAACCCAAACCAACCAAACAGGAGCATGCAACCACAGGTGGCAGGCGTGGGGGTGGGGTGGGGTGGGGGGAGAGGGACTTCGGGCCTGCTGTGGTTTGGAAATAATCTGACCATTCCACAAGGGCCTGGCATTGAAAGCGTCACCCATGGACTGGCAGCAGGGGGCGAGGGCATTTAAGAGATGGGGGCCAGAGGGAGGCAGGTCACTTGGGGACCTGGCCCTTGGAAAGGATTTAGGTAGTGCTGATAGAAGGTTGTTCTAAGGAGGAGATTGACCCCATCCAGCTCTCTTGCTCCTGCCTGGGCATGTGATCACACACTCCTACTGTTCCAATCGCCATGTGGTGTGTGGATGGTGTGTGGACGGGGGGCGGTTACCCCAGCCTGTTTGGGGCTACTGGGATGTTCAGCTCCCACTAAGTCTATTTTTCATCAGCTGGCTTGTCACAGGTGTTTCATTGCGGCAAACAAATCAAACTAGTCCAGGTGCATTTCTGCAATCAGTCCATCCATCAATCCAGGTGCATTTCTTCAATCAATCAGCCAACCAACCAATCAGTCAGTCCAGGTGCATTTCTGTCCCCTGACTAGTCCAGGTGCATTACTTTAAGAATTTTTAAATTGTTACAATAAAGGTGACGTAGAGAGGGGTCACAGTTATATAAGTCAGGTAAAAAGTACATTTCCTTTGGGACAATGTCAACCTTCCCCTGCTGTCTCTCCAGGTGTGTTTCTGCAACCAGTCCTGTGACTGGCTACTCCAGGTGCATCTCTGCAACCTGCCCTCTGACTGGTCCAGGGTGCATGTTTTAAAAGTGATATTCAGAGGGTGTCCGTTGCATACAGTACATTTCTCTTGGACAGTGTCATCCCTTCCCTTAGTCACTCTCCAGATGCATTTCTGCAACTCGTCCTCTATAACCAGCCTTTGAAATCTATGGCTCCTGTCCTCTGAGGTCAAGTGTGAGCACTTGGCCCTGATTGCCAGCGAAGGGATTGGCGAGGTGTGATCATGTGATCCACCAAAGGTTCTTTTGTCGTGCCACGCAGAGATGAGCTCATGTCCTCCTGTCCGCTGGTGCTTCGAGTCAGCTTCAATTGTGTGACCTCCACTACTTTTCTTCCCTCTTTCCCTTCCCTTCATTCCCCTCTCTCCCTCCCTCCCTCCCTCCCTTCTTCTCTTTCCTCTATCTCTCCCTCCCTCTCTCCCTTCTTTTTAAAAATGTTGAGACAGAGGCTCACTATGAAGCTAAGGCTGCCCTCAAACTTGGGATCTTCCTTCCTCCACCTCCCAGGAGCTGGGATTACAGGTATGTACCATCGCCACCCGCTTTCACTACGTTCTGCTTCAGTTTCCCCACTCGTGAAATGAAGCAGATGGATTAGCTGACTGGTTACTGGGAGACTGCTATGCTAGGCATAGGCACTATGCTAGGCATAGGCATTGTGCTGTGGAAGGTCTGGAAGGCCTGAGGCAGTGGGCAGGATGGAGCACACTGATTCTAGCAGGAGCTCACTACCCTTTGGCACAAATTGGTTCCCCAGTGTGAGCTAACTTCCCCTTTGACACAACTGGGCTGCGGAGGGGTTTGCTATAGCTGGGCGCCAGTGGCTCACGCCTGTCAACGACTCAAGAGGCTGAGATCTGAGTCACCATCCAGAGCCAGTCTGGGTTGACAAATCCTCCAGACTCTTATCTCCCATCAACCAGCGAGAAGCTGGAAGTTGAGGTGTGGCTCAAGTGGTAGAGCACCAGCCTAGAGCGGAAAGCCAAGAACACGAGGCCCTTGAGTTCAAACCCTAGCATCAGCACCCCCCAAAAAAGGGAAAAGAGGGGCCAAATCCACCTAGCATCCTTAATTAGCTTCATGCTGCAGGTGTGCACTCTCTCCATATACACATATACAAATATACACACACATATATGTATGTATGTGTGTGTGCATATGTATATATACACATATATGTATGTATGTATATATATATATTTGGTTGGTGGTGGGGCTTGAACTCTGAGCCTGGGTGCTGTCCCTGAGCTCTTGGGCTCAAGGCTCTACCACTTGAGCCACAGCGCCACTTCCATGCTGCAGGTTACTGCCTAGGTGCTTGATCTGCCTTGGGGCTTTGCCCTGAGTGTGGCTAGGTGTTCTACGCCAACCGAGCCTCGGGCATGGGTGGCTGGGGGCGTTTGTGTGACAATGCGGCGGCGAGCACGAAGCTGCGATCTGTCTATGCCAGCTGGGTTTGAAGAGAATCATGGCTAACAGAGAATCATGGCTAATAGACCCGAGCTGGGACTTGAACATAACTCCTCTGCTTCCAGCACCATTATTCTTCCTGCCACACCACCCTGGTGACAGCTGAGCTCCAGCTCTACTGAGAAGAGAACAAGCTGGAAGGGCCTTAAAAGGCGGGGTGTGGGGGGGGATTCCCGTGAGACGAACCCAGAAACACCTCCAGGGAATCATATCATCATGATAGTAATTAACAAACCAACAGTAACGGGGGTAGAGCTATGGACGGCGAGGCCTTGAGTTCAAACCCCAGCACCGCGCGAAGGAACTGTTACCGCGAACAGAACTGGGGACTTTGTGCCAACACCATGCTAACTCTGTGCACGTAGCGCCCGGCGTCATCCTGTGGAGCCTGTGAGGTTGGTGCCACTTGGGAAACGCGTCCAAGCTCATTCGGGACGCAGGGGAGCTGGGCTTGGACGCGGGCCGCCTGTGTCCGCTGGGCCCAGCACGCGCGGCTCTCGAGGGCCAGGCCGGGTGCTCTCCGCCCCGGGGCCCTGCCCGCGGGGCTCTGCGCTGCCGTGGGTGGAGGCAGGGTGCCTTTGTCTGTGGCTGCGAGTTGGGGTGCAGCTGGGTGTAGTGGGGTCTCCCCTGTGAGGAGAGGGGCACAGAAGAAAGGTGCGCGGGCAGAGCCCCCGGGGAAGCTCTTGCTCAGGGAGAGACGCGTGGCTCCGAGACCCAAGGCCATTTTCTGGGAGGGGCAGGAGCTGTTCTCGGCTTGTTTATCCTGCCCAAGGGTGGGCCGTTGCTTCCAGAAAGCCTGTGTGTGTGTGTGTGTGTGCGCGCGCGCGTGTGTGTGTGTGTGTGTGCGCGTGTGTATGTGTCTGCGCGTGTGTGTGCGTGTCTGCATGTGTGTGTGCGTGTCTGCGCACGTGTGCACACCAGTACTGGGGCTTCAACTCAGGGCCTCTCTCTTTCATTCAGTTTTCTTGCTCGTGGCTTGAGCAATGCCCCCAGTTGGCATTTTTGCTGGTTAATTGGGAATGAAGTTTCATGGACTCCTCTGCCCAGGCTGAGTTCAAAGCCCCATCTTCCAGGTCTCCGCCTCCTGAGTTGCTAGGATTGCAGGCATGAGCCCCTGGCGCTCAGCCAGCATGAGTGTCTCTTCGTATGGAAGAGCGTTCTTCTGTATGGGTCCGTGCTATGGTCTGAATGTGTTCCTTCATGTTCACGGTACAATTCTACGGTCTGAGGTGAGGGTATTTTGGATGTCTGAGGTTCATCAAGGAGAGATCCTGGGAGGCACGAAGCTATCTACCAAGCACTCCAGGAAGAGACCTTGGACCCAAGGCGAGGAGGACAGAGCTCCCTGCCCCAGGACATTGTCACTTCCCAGCAACCCAAGATGAGGGCGTTGCTTTCTGTCTATTGGCCCCAGTTACCCTAGAGAAGGAGTGGGGGTACAGCAGCATCTTGTATATCCTGGTACCCATGTGACACAGTGGGTCACCTCCCCCTCCCCAGGTGTGGATCCTTCTACAGTATTTAAAGAGAAAGGAGAGACTTGTGCTCCGGAGGGCTCCGAGAGGCTCTCTGTTTCCCTGGGAGGGGAGCAGGGGGACCATAAATAAGACAATTTATTCAGAGAAACCATCTCCCCTATTTACATTTAAATTGAATAATTTAAAACACCTTTACCCATTTCCATAAATTATCCCCCGTTGGACTGCATTCTCACGGTGTGGAGGGGGTGCTGTCCCGGGAAAGGCCTAATTACCTCCCGCTACAAGGCTGGCGTGCGGGGGGGGCGGGCAGGAGGGCTCCCAGGAGGCCCAGAGCTTGTCTTGGACCAGCAGGAAGAAGGAGGCGTGGTGGCAGAGGCCATGTCCTTTTAAGAACTTGGAGCACCAAGAGGTACAGGGCCAAGGCCCCTTCCTCTTCACAGACGCAAGGTCCGGGGCCTGTCCCCTGCCAAGGACACCAGCCCGAGTCTGATCCCTTCTCTGCAACCTGCATAGGCTTGGTCTCTGGTGCTGAGGGTCAGTTAGTCTCAGCCACCTCCCGAGCGCCCACCAGGCTCTGGTGCTGAGTGCTGGGGACAGAGCGGAGTCTCTGGGCCTTGCCCACCAGGTTGCTGACAAAAGACCTCCAAGGCTAGGGAGGTTCAGGCTGGCTCATCCCCAGGGAAGAGGGCAGCAAGAGCAAATGCACTGGGGCAGGAAGATGCCCGGTCTGGGACTAAGGCCAGGGTGACGTCAGGAGAGAGCAGAGCAGAAAGGGGCAGGGGTTTTGGGGGGGCTGGGCCTCAGGAGATGGAGAGCAGCGAGGGGCAGAGCTGGTGCCTAGGTATGCTGGCATCATCCGGCCCCATGCTCCACAGCCTGGGGTGTCATTCACTCCCAGGGGGCCCTGCGGCACTCCTGACTGAGCGCCTCCATTTCCCCACCCAGGGCCAAGAGAGGCTGGAGGGTCGTCCCAGGCCCAGGTGCTGTACCAGGGCCTGGCTGTTGGCAACTCCATTTGGGTGCTCAGGCCTTGGTACCTCTTTGCCTCAAAGCAGATGGGGAAAGCCCCAGACCTGGCCCCAGACTCTTTGTCCTCTGGAGCTCCCAGAAGATGGACTCCGGCCTGGGGCTTCCCTTCTCGGGGTACAGGTCAGGGCCCCAGATGAGCTCTGGGGACTGAGGTACTCAAATCTGCAGCACTAAGCCGGGCTGCAAAGCCACCTCTAAGACCAAGTGGGATCTGGGCGCCCAAAGAGACTGTCCAAAGCACCAGGGCTCCCAGCCCCTCAACTCCTGCCTGCCGGAGCTCAGGAAGCCTTTGGGCTGACTTGACTTTGCCCCCTCTACCAGCTTGGGGTGGGAAAAAGAACGTTTGCTTTCTCTGCGTTAATAAAACCTGAAATGAGTCTTCATTAAGGGCTCCATTAAGAAGCCGCTGTTATTCTCGGCACTCATTAGCGTTACTGCTCACCACGAAACTGCCACACTGGTGTCCCCCCCCCCCCGAGGCTGCAGGGCTGTGCTTTAGATCTGACGTGCCGTCTCAGGAACACCAATGCCAGTGAGTCTCCCCCTCTGCTCCTGGCTCCACACTCCCGTGCATCTCCTCTAGCCTTGCGCATGGCTGCTGCCTTTCTTGCTGGATGCAGGTTGTAGTGGACGCTGCCTGGAAGTTCTTCCTCTTGTCTACCTGTCTGGGTTACCGCAGCCGATCTGCACCCTTCACAAGGATGCTGAAAAGCGTCTTTCAACCAGTCACGGGTGGCTCATGGCTATAATCTTAGCTACTCAGAGATTGAGATCTGGAAGATCATGGTTCAAAGCCAACCCAGGCAGAAAAGTCCATGAAAGTTGAATTAACTAGGAAAAAACCAGACTGGAGATGTGGCTAGAGAACCAGCCAGGAGCTGAGGGAGTGAAAAAAAGTTCTTTTCTCCCTCCCTCCCTCCCTCCCTCCCTCCCTCCCTCCCTCCTTCCCTCCCTCCCTCCCTCCCTTCCTCCCTTCCTTCCTTCCTTCCTTCCTTCCTTCCTTCCTTCCTTCCTTCCTTCCTTCCTCCTTCCTTCCTTCCTTCCTTCCTTCCTTCCTTCCTTCCTTCCTTCCTTCCTTCCTTCCTTCCTTCCTTCCTGCTTGCTTGCCTACTTGCTTGCTTGGCAATAGGGCCTTGCTAGGTAGCCCAGGCTATTCTAGAGCTTTCTATGGAAGCCAGACTGGCTTTAGACTCTCCATTTTCCTGCCTCAGCCTCCAAAATTCTGGGATTACAAGTGTGCACTATGATGCCTGGCTGAGGAATAGCTTTTGAGGGGAACTTCGCTTTCTTTTTCCTGCAGAGTTCAGCGCCGACATTGATTCTGATGAACAATGGCTCCCTAGGGCCTGATACAAGTCTAGAGAAAGGGCTCACCTAGGCACAGTTATCTCTTAAATTCAGGCCTTTCCTCCATTTGTGTCCTCTCTCTACCTCATCAAAGCCCACTGGGAAAAAAAAGACTAATTTTTCAAATTAGCTTATGTTACTTATCCAGGAGGATTTCATGGTTATATCTCCTCACAGATTTACACTTAACTCCAGTCAATCTTGTCTCTATCAACTCCCTGCCCCCTCCACAACAAAATCTCATTTTATTTATTTATGTTTTTTGAGGAAGCAAGCCAGCACTCACTTCCTGTGTCCCTCAGGTGGGCTGGGCTGGGCTGGGCTGGGCTGGGCTGGGCCGGGCTGGGCTGACCCGCTGCAGGTTGATGCCTGTCTCTTTCTCTTCCTCTGAGTTTTGGAAGGAGCAGCGCTGTCTTGTAAAGTTACAGTCATATTAAGTATGTATAATTTAACCCACCCCGGAGGTGGGCGCCCTTGTTTCTGTTATTGAAGACAAGCTCAGTGAAAGCTTTGAGAAATCATGAGCTTCAGTTTGCCATCTGTAGAGTGGGAATGATAGCATCTATTTTGGATGATTGAGAAGCCCGAATGAGATGATTCACCGGAAGAGTTTGACTCATGACTGGTGTGTGAAAGGCATAGAAAAATATGAAAGTCAGGGCCTGGGGATGGGGCTCAGTGGGAGAGCCCTTGCCCAGCATGAGCCAAGGCCCTGGGTTTGACACCCAGTATCACCAAATGGTTTTAATCAGATGAGCTAGTGAATCTTGTGGGAGAGGAAGGGAGCCGAGTGGGAGGTATCCATCGGCGGTCATTCATTCATTCAAGCAAGAAGACAATTTGATTGATCCAGAGATGGAGCTGGGTGCTGGTGGCTCACGCCTGTCATCCTAGCTACTCTGGAGGCTGAGATCTAAGGATTGAGGTTCAAAGCCAGCCTGGGCAGGAACAGTCATGAAACTCTTATCTCCAATAAACCACCAGAAAACCAGAAGTGGCGCTTTGGCTCAAGTGGTAGAGCACTCCTTTAGCTGAAGACTGAGGGACAGTGCCCAGGCCCAGAGTTCAAGCCCCACGACTGACAAAACAACAACAACAACAAACCCCCCAAAACTCAGATGGATACTCTTCGAGGCACTGGCTAGTTAATAATCTTTGCTACTCAGCCGGGGCTGAGATTTGAGTATTGTGGATTGAAGCTAGGCTGGGCAAAAAAGTCTGTGGGAGGGGCTGGGAAGGTGGCTTAGTGGTAGAGCGCTTGCCTTGCATGCATGAGGCCCTGGGTTCGATTCCTCAGCACCATATAAGCAAAAAGAAAAAGGCCAGAAGTGGTGCTGTGGCTCAAGTGGTAGAGTGCTAGCCTTAGCAGAGAAGCTCAGGGACAGTGCCCAGGCCCCAAGGTCAAGCCTTAGCACACACACAGAAAAAGTAAGAAGAGAACAGAAAATGAAAGAAGGCTTCTATTTGGGTCTTCGGGGTGGGGGTCTGCCCCATGGCATGCAGACACATGCGTGTTGGAATGTCTTCCTCATACTGCATGCACTTATGCATGCATGAGAGGTTCACGTGCATGGGCGGGGCAGGAGGGGGAGGGAGGGCAGGAATGAGTGGTGGGGGGCTGGCATAAAGGAAGGTATCGCTTGCCAGGAAGCTGCCTTGTGTGAACTAGCGGGTAAGGTTGGCTGTGAGGAGAGGAGCGCGCGGGGGTCCACGTCCCCACCTCGCTCCCCAACAAGCCCATCAGTGCAGAGTCAATCTGAGCCCAGAGTGGAGCCGTTCCCCTGCCGGGCACTCCAAACTAATTTTCTGGTACATTATACACTTGGCCTTTTGAACAATCAATGGCCTTAAATGCTGTTTGGTTCCTGCAGCCAAATCCAAGAGAAATAAGACATAATCCATCTGCTGCGATGACTGGAGCAGGACGGGGAGGGGAGCGGAAGGCAGAGTCTGGAGCTGTCAGGGTGGGGGGCTCTCCTTTTGCTCAGGGAAGGCGGGGGACCTGGAGGGGCCTGCCAGCTTGGAAGAGAATGGGCCTTTAAGAGATCTTGATGGCTACCTAATCACAGCCCCGTTCATCTCAATGCAGCCGGCCCCCTCTAGCTGTCATTCTCAGGGAGGCTGGGGGGAGGCTCGGGATCCGGGCCTGGAGGGAGGCCCCCTCTAGCAGATGTGTCCTGGGTGGGTGGGTCTGCAGCTGGGTTTGGGGGCAGTGGTCTGGTTCCAGGCCAGGCCGGGGAATGGCTGGCAGAGACCAACCCCATCCTAGGAGGCTCAGACTAGGGCCTTGCCTGGAAGAGGTTGGGGTGCCAGCAGCGTCTTGGGGGACAGCGGAGCCTGCAGGGCCCAAATATATAGAGGAAAACAGAGCTTGCCTTCCTCCCAGCCTCTGCTCTGCCCCAGGACAGGAAGCTGTTGTACACAGCTAGGAGAGCTGTACCCCGGGTCCCCCCAAACACCCTCAACTTCTCCTACAGCCTCTGGCTCCTGCCTCCCTGGAGGAAGTTGGGGGGGGTGTCCAGCTCCTGTCCAGGTGGGATGGTTTCCAAGTGGGAAAAGACTCCTGGTAATTGGGGGGTGTGGTGGACCAGCGCCTTTCCTGAAGGGTTATTTCAGAGGGGTTTCTTGGAGGAGGCAGGTGGGGCGGGGAGTGGGAGGTGGAAGATGGCGCATCCTGCACCTGGCTGTGGAGACCAGGCCTGCCCTGAGGCTCTAGCCCTGCCCCATGCCCGGGCTGCCGCCGCCATGTCTGAGAGACTGCATCACCACAGTCCGCCTCCTGGTGTAGAGACACAGAGAGGAGGGACGGCGGCGAGACTAGAACCCTGTCCCTGGTGTCAGAGCAGAGGAATTGGAGACAAGGGACAGGGAACGGTGGGGAGGGGGCGCCCAGGGTGGGCATTTTAGGGGGGGTTACTGGAGGTAAGGAGAGGACAGGAAGAAGCAGGGCTCAGCATTCACGGGCTGTGGAGCCCATTCCAGGTTTCTGGTGGAGATGCCGGTTCTTCATTGCCAGGGCCTGGGTCTCCTGCCCGCCCCTGCTCCCTGCGCCCGCTTCCCGGTCCAGGGCGGCGCAGCACGGAGACTAAGCAGGGACAGCTCTGTGAAGAGGGCAGAGCCGCGCACCTCCCCATGGGTAACTCTTCTTCCAGCGTGTTCTAGGGACAAGGCGTGTACTTGTTCCTGCAGAGGCCTCTGGGAGCTGAGGGAGAGGTGACAGTTGGGGAACCCATCCCAGTAGTAACGAGCGGAGACTCCCAAGCCGCATCCCCTGTGACCCCCATCCCTCCTGGGCCAGGGGAAGGAGGGAACCCCGGTCCTCTGACCCCGAGGATCTTCTGAAAAGGGGCGTGGTGTGTGTGGGTGTCACCCAGGCTCAACAGCCACTCACTCCAGCTGCAGCGATTCCTGATAAAGCTACGGCCGGCTGCCCTTTGCATAGTGCTCACATCTGATTCTCTCTGCGATGCTTTGAAGAAGTGATGCATCCTTAACTGATGGGAAAAAAACTAACCTGGAGAATGCTGGGCAGCTTGGCTAAGGTCCCAGGGCCTCTGGTCTAGAGTCCTGGCTGTCTGGATTATTTTCAATTTCACTGGAAGAAGTGCTAATGTTTGAGATCAGGGCTTTCTGATTTCCAGGCAGGTGCTCTACCACTTGAGCCATGCCCTCAGCCCTTTTGCTTTCATTAATTTTTCAGGGAGGGTCTTGTGTTGGCCTCAGACTAAGAGCCTCCTAATCTGGCCTCTGGAGTTAAAAAGGTTATATAATGAGGGGGTTCGGGGTTCACTCAGTGCAAAGGAATAAGGACTGTCTCCTCCTCCTCCCTCCCTCCCTCTTTCCCTCCCTCCCTCTCTCCCTCCCTCCCTTCCTCCCTCCCTCTCTCTCTCCCTTCCTCCATCATCTGCCAAGGGCTTTCTGGGGGAATTTTAAAGGGAGAACTCCTTTTCCCAGGATTGAGGGTGGAGGGAACTCAGGAGCTATAGGCACCTGTAAAACCAATTTGAGAATCAGTCTAGCCAACCAGCCCCCGAAGGAACCAAAGAGAACTATAGAGTAACTCAAAAGCAGACACTAATGGAGGAGAAAAGAAATGTAGTTACATATTCATCAGCTTTTAAATATTCATGAGGATTGTAAAGCAGATTAATTTTCATGCCTCATTTCTCTCGTGGTTCGCGCTGTCCATATTTTACCGAAGCGGCAGAAGAAAAAGGAGCTATGGATCACTTGGCCATTGCCTGACCATCACTTAAGAAGCAGGGTGTGTGTGTGTGTGTGTGTGTGTGTGTGTGTGTGTGTGTGTGTGTGTGTGTGTGTGTGTGTGTGTGTGTGTGTGTGTGTGTGTGTGTGTGTGTGTGTGTGTGTGTGTGTGTGTGTGTGTGTGTGTGTGTGTGTGTGTGTGTGTGTGTGTGTGTGTGATGGTGGAGGTACGGCACTGGTCTCTGGGGGAGACAGCCTGTCCCTTCTGTCCCAGTGAGGACAGCAGGGTGTGGTGGCTGAAAGGTTGGGGGTGTAGAGCGGCTAAGGACAAGGACTCTGGGAGCATCCGGGCAATTTCCTGCCTCTGCCAGGTGAAGAACGGGAGAGCCTTCTCAGAATCAGCCAGCGTCATCTCTCCTCTCCTTAGTCACTCCTTCTACAAATGATCGAGGGTGGGGAGAAAGCAGGGGGAAGGCCATGCAGCTGATGGAGAGGCTGCTAGGGAAGAGGCCAGAGGACAAAGAGACACAGCAAATACGAGGGCAGACAGACACACGGACAGAGGACTCGGTTAAGATGAAAGGATGTGGCCAAAAGATTTGGGGATAGAGGTTAGCTACCTGGAAGGACTTTCTAATCCCAAGGCTATGGGACCCAGCACCAGCTGGGAGGCACCGTGGAGAGGGGCTGGAGCCAGACCTGGACTAGGCCTGATGAAGGCTTGAGGAACAGCCAGCCAGGGCAAGGAGGAATTAGGGAAGATGCCACAATTGTGAGAAAACTATGGGCAGGAAGCCGTAGGTTGGATAATTCCTGGAGCTCATGCAGGGCTGGGGAAGCGGCAGTGAGCTGGGCAGCTTTGTGGTGTTTGGTACTTCAGATGGGGGTCCTCACAAAGATGGTTATCTTGGGCGAGGGTTACGGCTCAAGTGGTGGAACCTTTCCCTAGCATATGTGAAGCCCTGAGTTCCAACTCCAGTACAGCCAAAGGGGGAAAATGATGTTATCTTAGCCATAGACCACAGCCCATCCCAGATCCATTCTACAGAGCTTAAATGCCAGCTCAGCTGAACCCAAGTTTGCCTGGTGTGGTAGTGTATACCTGTAATCCTAGCAGTACAGAAGTGGAGGCAGGAGGATTTTGAGTTAAAGCCCAACCTGGTCTACATAGTGAGATTCTGCCTCCATGGTGAAACAAAACACCACCACAAAGGAAACAGACAAGCAAACAAAATAAAAACAGAAACTCGAAGTTATTCCAAATAGCCATGAGCTAGAAGGAAGCCCAGTGCTCTTTAACGGGATAGAACAAAAATCCAGAGCCCAACAATGGAAGACTCACAATATCCATCATCTAATAATTAAGTTATGCCAATGAGCAGAAAGATATGACAACCAGAAGAAAAACCAATCAACACCAAAGACTCAAAGCACAGAAGTGACAGAATTAGCAGATAATTAGCAGACACGACAGCAATGGTTATAAACATGCTCCCGTGCTCAGTATGACAAAAACGTGAACACAATGAGGACACAGAGGAAGAACACAGACTCGGTGAGGATGAAGATGGAATGTCTGAAATGAAGGACACGGGACACATAAGCATTCTATTTCTGCTGCTGCTGTTACCAAAACATGGGGGTGTATTGTCCCCCCAAACTTATCGTCTCAGCAGCCAGAGCTTGCTCTGAGATTGTCTGGGAGAGGTTTGCGTTCCTAGGTCCCCAGAAAACAGGGGACTTAAGGAAACAGGTTTCTCTTCCATTTGGTTCCTAAACACAGTCTGGATTCTAGGCGGCAAACTACTGCTTCCAGGAGTCTTCCCTTGGCTGGTTTTGGACCTACTCTCTTGTCCTGTGATCAGGGCCTTCTGCCTCTGTCCAGCTGCATCACGAATCCTCCCCCCCCCCGCCCACCTCTTTACCCTCCACCCCCCAATTACCTAGGGACATTTCCAAATGGGCCCACGTCTAGCTTAGTTTACCCAATACAACCAAGAATGTGGCTGAGTTCACGGCTCTGTGTTGCTAAATCACTCCGGGAGGGAGCAGACCTCATTGGGCAGGAAGGAAGGCGGCGCGGAGGGGGGACGTTCGGGCTGAGGTGTGGAAGGTGGTCAAGGCCTAGGCTGCTGAATGTGATGCGGGGACCAGCGTTCTGGGCCAGGCTGTGGCTCCTTGTGAATTCCCTCACTTGTCCCCCCCTCTCTCCCGAGGACCTTTGTCAGCCGCCAACACCGCCTCGAAGCAACCCAGATGAGGGCACCTGGTGGCTCACTGCCCTAAGCACGCTACGACCAAGATGGAGATCTGCACATCGGCCGGCCTTTCGGGGTGACCTGGGACACGGTGTGGGTGCCCCGTCGGGGTGAGGGGGGCATGACGGGTGAAAAACAGAGCTGGAAGGGAGGCCAGGTATCATGGCGAGGTGGCCTTCCTCCAAACGCACTTGGAAAGCCACAGATGCGCTTAGCCCAAGCAGGGCGGTTCCGAGGCGGAAGGGTGGAGCAGCCGGCTGCTCAGACACAGGCCATACGCACCAACCCTTTGCGTGGCTGGCAAGGCACCCACGTGAGCCCTGGGTGCCCCTGGGCTTCCCCCCTGCGGGTTCCGGCCTACACGGGAGGTGTTGTCCTAGGTACTGGCCAGGAGCAACCTGGGAAGGGGGCACGGGACGGGAGCGGCCATGAGTCCCGAGGTTGCCAGGTGGAGCAGGGCCTGAGTTGCATCTCGTGTCTTGAGGGCTGGAGACACTCTCCAGTTCCTCGTCTTCTCCGTGAAGTGCAGACGATGACCTGTTCCGGGCTGAACCCGGGGCAGCTGCTGATGCTCTTGATGGACTTCCAGAGTAGATGGAGGCCCCTCCCTGCCTGCCTCCCCCTGCCCCCCCTCCCTGCCTGCCTCCCCCTGCCTCCTCCCTGCCTCCTCCCTGCCTCCACCCTGCCTCCCCCTGCCTCCCCCTGCCTCCCCCTGCCTCCCCTGCCTCCGCCCTGCCTCCTCCTGCCTCCTCCTGCCTCCTCCTGCCTCCTCCCTGCCTCCCCCTGCCTCTGCCCTGCCTCTGCCCTGCTTCCCCCTGCCTCCCCTGCCTCCCCCTGCCTCCCCCTGCCTCCCCCTGCCTCCCCCTGCCTCCCCTGCCTCCGCCCTGCCTCCGCCCTGCCTCCGCCCTGCCTCCGCCCTGCCTCCTCCTGCCTCCTCCTGCCTCCTCCCTGCCTCCCCCTGCCTCTGCCCTGCCTCCCCCTGCCTCCTCCCTGCCTCCTCCCTGCCTCCCCCTGCCTCCCCCTGCCTCCCCCTGCCTCCCCCTGCCTCCCCCTGCCTCCCCCTGCCTCCGCCCTGCCTCCCCCTGCCTCCCCCTGCCTCTGCCCTGCCTCCCCCTGCCTCCCCCTGCCTCCCCCTGCCTCCGCCCTGCCTCCCCCTGCCTCCCCCTGCCTCTGCCCTGCCTCCCCCTGCCTCCCCCTGCCTCCTCCCTGCCTCCCCTGCCTCCGCCCTGCCTCCCCCTGCCTCCTCCCTGCCTCCCCCTGCCTCCCCCTGCCTCCCCCTGCCTCCCCCTGCCTCCCCCTGCCTCCGCCCTGCCTCCCCCTGCCTCCCCTGCCTCTGCCCTGCCTCCCCCTGCCTCCCCCTGCCTCCCCTGCCTCCGCCCTGCCTCCCCCTGCCTCCCCCTGCCTCCCCCTGCCTCCCCCTGCCTCCTCCCTGCCTCCTCCCTGCCTCCCCCTGCCTCTGCCCTGCCTCCCTCTAGCCTCCAGCTTTTGCCAACCCCTCCGCTTCCTGACCCTTGCTCTGCACCCTTGTCTGACAGCCCCCAGAGGGCCTTAGTGAGTCCTTCGTTGCAATTCTTCTGCTCTGGCAAAGCCATCAGCACCTAATGTCCCATGTCATTGCTGGGTCTCTGTCTGCAGACACCTCGCTTCTCCTCAGCGCTCAGCCATCCAGGGCGGCTCCATCTGGCCAGGAACGACCATGGCGGGAGGGGGTGGAAGGGGGCGGGCGAGGGGGGGGCAGAGTCAAGACCTCAGGGAAGCGCGGGTGACAACTTGCCTCAAATAATTTAATATCACAAAGTTAAGGCCACGGTCACTGGTCCTGCCTCTTACTCTGGACCTTCCTCTAGTCCCTCCCAGAAACCTCTCCCGGGACTCCACAGAGCAGAGCCCCCACCCCTGCAGGTCTGCCTGCGACTCCACAGAGCAGAGCCCTGCACACCCTGCAGGTCTGCCTGCGATGCAAAAGCCAGGCTGGAGAAGAGGAAGGTGGGGACCAGGGCCAAGGGAGGCCTGATGCCAAGCACCCAAGCTGCCGTGCTGAGGGCTGAGGGCGGGCGCCGTGCTCCGAGTCAGGCCCCCGCAGCCCACGCCTGGCCTCAGCACCCAGAGAGCATTCAGGGGCACAGTGTGGCTTCCTCGGGATGAAGTGGGCCAGGGGCCAGCCACGTTCAGGACAACGGACTTTGCTCTAAGGAGCCCAGAGTCAGCCCAGGAGACAGAGACGGAGGGAGGGCGCCAAGGCAGGCCCCTTCCAGGAGAGGGGCCTCCTCTCCCAGCTGGGATCGGGTCTCCCACAAGCCCTCCTGCCTCCTCTCTCTCCCCCTCCCCCACTCTCTTTTTTCTCTTTCTCACACAACCACACACCACACGCTCCAGGAGGTATGTCTCAGAGAGACACACAGACACAAACGGCTTGGTTAGCTCCTGTCTGCGCGGTTGAGATGGCCTGGCACCCCCACAAAGGTCTTCCATAAACACTAAGGGAGAACAAAGGAGAGGCAATTACAGAAAAGACAAACAGCATGAAACAGTCCAGTTTTGTAAGTGCACACTTCCCCAGCCGCAGACCACCACCCTGGAGCCCGGGCCGCTGGCCTGGCTTCCCAGCAGGCCCTGGACCAGGAGACGGCAGCGTCCCAGCCCAGCCGCCATCTTGGATCCTGCCGGACTAAGGGCCAGGCGCAAGCCCCTCAGCTCTGGTTTTCCTGCTTGGGGGTGGCCTTCAGCCACAGCTGGCACCTGCACCACGGGGCCTACTCCACCAAACAGCTCACCACCTGGCTGCCTCCTAGTACCCGCTGCCTGGCACGAGTGAGCACCCGTGTGGACCCAAGGCCTCGGCCATGGGATCCCTCTCCTCAATGAACGCTGTCAGACTTGCCATCTAACCCTCCTCAGCCCCAATCCGTCCTTCTTGCTTATGAAGAGTGGCAGGGACTGGCAGACATTTGTCCAGTGTGATACAGCATCCAGTGGAGGAGGACTGGACTAGACATTGTAGCCAATGTGGCTGGTTGGATTTTAACCTTAGGGGTGTAGGGTCAGCCTCAGGGGAGCCCCTTTGTGCAGTTCTTTAACCTAGTGCTTGCACACGTGGTCATCAGGAGTCCTGGGGTCTCCTAGAGAAAGCCCCGGGGCTGAGCAGCAAGCTGGAATCGCCAGTGCCTTGGTGGCTTTCCTGTCTTTGACAGAATCTACCTTCCTGCCTCTAGGTACCATAAGGTATTCCTATGTCCTCTGTGTGTGTGTGTGTGTGTGTGTGTACATCCTGAGTCTTGAACTCAGGGCTTGGGAGCTGTCCTTTAGCTTTCTTTGTTCAAGGCTCAGAACTCCACCACTTGAGTCATCTCTCCACTTACTGCTTTCTGGCAGTTAACTGAAGATAGGAGTCTCATGGCTTTTCCTGCCTGGGCTAGCTTTGAACTCGCAGCTTCCTGAGTGTCTAGGATTACAGGTGCCGACAGTGTGGCTAACATGTTAAAGAACAAGTCCAGGCCCCGGAAGGCTGCAGGGGGGCAGGCACCTCACCTGAACCAGCCAGCGGGCCCCGGTGGCTGCTGGTCCTTCCCCTTCTGCTCCCGCCCCTGGCGCTCTCCCTCCCCGCGTGGCCATCCATGCCAGGCTCCTCGCCTCTCCGTTCCCAGACTAGCAGCTGGGAGCAGGGCGCCTTCGATTTCTCTATTCAGGCTGAGGCGTAGCAATTTTCTGCTCTCCTGTAATTAGGGGATTTTAAGCAAACTCCCCGACGGATGATTACAGCAGGTTCAATCCCGGCTCCTTTGATCAGTGAAGAATGAGGACGTTGTTGGAATATTCCTCGCTCGACCCCAGGGCCAGACAAGCAGGAGAGCATGGCTGGTTCTTGGGCGCCCCCTGGAGGGGCTTTGACGTTTCACATCGGCCCCTGAGTCTCCAGAGCCGGGGCGTGGGGCTCAGATCCTGCTTCACCAGAGACTGCTTCCATTGTGGCTCATCTGGGCTTGGACCAGAATATGAGCTCTGAGGTTGGGCTGGTGTGTGTGTGTGTGTGTGTGTGTGTGTGTGTGTGTGTGTGTGTGTGTGTGTGTGTGTGTGTGTGTGTGTGTGTGTGTGTGTGTGTGTGTGTGTGTGTGTGTGTGTGTGTGTGTGTGTGTGTGTGTGTGTGTGTGTGTGACTTAGGTGTTGGCATGGTAGGCTCCCAGGGTACTCTGCTATAAAGACTCTTGCATAGCACAGCTTGTGTGGACTTCAAATGACTCCAGTTTTCAACCCCGCTTCGGGGTTGAAAGAGACTCTTCTCCTAGCCTGTTGGTCCAGAAAAAAAAAAAAGAGAGAGAGAGATGATTGTGGCAAAAATAAATAAATAAAGAGTGTGGCCTTTGGAATAGCCAATCTAGAGGATGAATTCTAGTTTGACTACTTCCTGGCTGTGTGACCTCAGGTGAGCGGACGAACCTCTCTGAACTTCAGTAGTTATCTTAAAGGATTATTTGCAGGTTAAATAACAAGGGCCCTTTTGGCCTCTCCTAGGTGCTCAGTAAACATCGCTGTGGTCTTGCTTTTTCTACTCCTTTCACACACGCCCTCTTAAACATCATCTCTACCCAGGGCAAATCTATTCTCTTTGTTTGTCCCCGAGCCCCTGTGTCCCCCTCAAAGTGTGCCAGAGCTCAGACTGGGCATATTAATAGAGCGTTCTCGAGCAGTGGGCCTGGGTTTTTCATAGGTTAATTAGGCCATATTTCAGGATAATTATGGCTGTATATCCCTGCACTAATTAAGTGGCTTTAAACCATCTCCACAATGCCGCTCCGTGAATCGTAATTAAGCCTTCCCACCGAGGGCCTCCGCCAGCCTCCCTGCCCTGCATCCAGCCCCTGCCGGCCACGCCCAGGCACGAGAGAGGCCGTGCTGGAACAAGGGGCTTGAAAGGGACGTGTTTTCCTGGGATTGTGTCAGGCTGCGTCTCCGTGAATAGCGGATGAGGCTTTGAGCGGTTCCTCTTTTGTGTGCGCGGGGAGAGGAGGAGACAGACGGCGTGGATGCGGGTGGGTGTCGACTTGAACGCACTCCCAGGGGCTGCGGGTGGGGCGGGCTGGGGAAGGGGCTGCAGGCGGGCTCTGGCGTCTGGGTGCGTGTGTCAGGCTGTTGTGAGTGTGCGTGACGCAGCGCGTGCCCACGCTGTTGTTCCCTAGGGACTTGTGTCTCATGTCGGTCAACACAGCTCACCTCCACTCGCAATGAGAACAAAGGACACGCAGAGATACCTGGTCAAGGGGCTGGCTGGGTCTGGGCTGTCGTTCCTGTGTGTGTGTGTGTGTGTGTGCGTGCATGTGTATGCATGCATGCATATGTGCTCACGTGGGTGGCTGGGGACCGAACCCAGGGCTAGACAAGCGTTCTACCACTGAGCTACCTCCGCAAGTCTCAGTTGGTTTTGTTCCCAGTTCAGAGGCTCACGGCAAATCCGCGAATGTCAGGACCAGCCTGGACGGCAGACCCAAGTGATGGCAGACCCAAGTGATGGCAGACCCAAGTGATGGCAGACCCAAGTGCTGTCGTTGGCAGAAGGCCAGCTCGCGGCCTGGCTCCACCACTTCCGGCTTCCAGGGCTTTAGGAAAGGCGACGCCTCCTGAACTGGGATTTGCTCCTCCTCCTCCTCCTCCTCTCCCACCCCCTCCTCCCCTCACCTCCTTCACTACTTTTTGGTTTTTGTTTGGTCAGTCACTGGGCTTGAACTCAGGGCCTAGGCGCTGTCCCCGAGCTCTTTTGCTCAAAGCGAGCGCTCCACCACTTGGAGCCACAGCGCCACTTGCAGTTTTCTGCTGGTTAATCGGAGATGAGAGTTTCATGGCTTTTCCTGCCTGGGCTGGCTTTGAACTGCGATCCTCAGATCTCAGCCTCCTGGGTAGCTGGGATGACAGGCGTGAGCCGGCAGCACCTGCGCACGTTCTTGTTAACGAGGGAGATCACGAAGCCCCTCTCACCCCTTCCCTGGGGGCGAGCTCGGGGAGCGCAGCAGGGCGGAGAGGCAGACACAACCAGACATGCACATGTCTGGAAAAGCCACCCTGGACATGGCCCAGGGCCTGGGTCCCCGCTGATGGCCCTTGGACCCCGGTTTCCCTGCTCTCCTCTTCTGCCTCCTGACTGCTCTCTTGGTGTCCCTCCTCCCCCCGGCTCCCTGCAGTCCTGTTCCCTCCTTTCTGGGGACCAGCCATCAGGCAGCAAAGGAGAAAGAGGGGGACACACCTTGTCCCTTGCTGTCTTCCACGCGAGGGTGGCCTCGGGCACTCAGAGTGTGCCGCTGATCACGTAAGGACAGGCGACACTACGGCGGACGCGCGGAAGCCGGGAGATGCCGGCTGCCCTGTGCAGCAGGACGGGGAGTTGGGGAAGGAGAAGGAGGCCGCCTTTATTTAACCTGCCTGTCACACAACCCCCGGCTTCTCTGACAAGCGAACGTGGCGTGAAGGGACGGATAAGCTCCACTGGAAAGCTGACAGCAGCGCAGGAGCCCGGCACCCGCTCGCTGCTTATGGCTCTATTAAAATAGAGAGCGGTGAGTGGGAGCCAAGACCCCCCCCCCAGCTCCCCCTGCAGACAGTGGGGGACCCAGCCTGGCTCTCCCTGGAGGGAGCGTCAAAGGGCTGTGGGCTGACAGGAGGAAGCAAGATTAACTGACGTAGAGAAGAGACCGTGTGGAGAGGCGCAGGTCAGACCTCCAGATGGACTTCCAGCAATGCGCACTGATGGACAGGGAAGGAGGTTGCAGAAGGCAGAGGCTTAGCACACAGGGTGGTGGTGAGAGGGTCACAGTGCTCAGCCACGCGAGACTCACATCGCCCTTTCTGCAGTGAGAGCGAGCTCCCTGGCACACAGCGCATGTGTGCCGGGGACAGGGGCTTGACTCAGGGTCTGAGCGCCGTCCCTTAGCTTTCCACACAAGCCTGATGCTCTACCACTTGAGCCACGACTCCATGTCTGGCTTTTTCCTAGTTAATTGGAAATAAGAGTCTTCATGGACTTTCCCTCTGGCTTTGAATTGTGATCCTCAGATCTCGGCCTCCTGAGTTTAAATTATTATTATTATACTAATGAAATTAACTATTTGACTGACTACCGAAGTGCGCATGTGTTTCTAGGCCTCTTGAGATTCTGGAAGGTGGGGTAAGCCAAACTCTGAGTCCCGCAGTGATAGCTGGGCACTGGTGGCTCCTGCCTGTAATCCCCTCTATGCAGGAAGCTGGGATCTGAAGACGGAGGTTCGAAGCCAGCCCAGGCAATACAAACTGAGAGACTCTTATCTTCAATTACTCACCACAGAGCTGGAGGCGAAGCTGTGGCTCCAGTGGTAGAGCTCCATTCTTTAGTCAAAAAACTGAGGGATAGTGCCCAGGCCCTGAGTTGAAGCCCAAGTACTGGTATGCATGTGCACATGCATGCATGCACACATGCAAACACACACACACACACACACACACACACACACACACACACACACACACGATGACAGCAATGGAAATTACAAAAGTCCTATGGATTAACCAAACAAAGAAGGCCTAGAATCACAAAGGGAAATAATGTTTTCTGAAGTCCATTAACTAAAGGACCTGAATAAAACAGACACATTCTATCTATGCTCGGGGTGATTTAATCTTGGAAAGGTGCCTATTAACCCAAAATTAATTTCTACATTCAATTAAATTCCAGTAGGAATTTTGGGGAATTAAATTGATTATAAAAATCTATCTAGAAGAATTGAGATCCACAAATAGCTAATCCAATTTAAACAAGAACAAAGAGCAACACTGGTGCTGATAATCAGACTGATTGCAAAGAAATAATAATAAAAGCAGGGTGTGTCTGTGATAGGAATAGACAACTAGGCTGAAGGAACAGAGCAGGAGACCAGAAACAGATGTAGACACGCATAAATAAACACAAACAAGTCTAAACAAACAGAACCACAAGAGAACTCAGCGGATAATGGAGGACCACTGTCAGCCAGTGATGGAAGGATGCATTATTTAGTGCATGTCTCAGGAAAGATGGTCTACACTTTTGGAAATAAATTAAATTGGGTTTACACTCAATAAATCATACACAAACCATAAGGTACAAAATAAATGATTTGTTTACAGTGACATTATAGATTGCTATTAAAAGGAAAAACACGTGCTCTGTGCAGATGAACTCATGCCTGTAATCCTAGCTACTCCAGAGGCTAAGATCTGGAGGATCAAAGTTTGAAGCCAGCTCAGAGAGAAAAGTCCAAGAGACTCTAATCACCAAAATAATCAGCAAAAAAGCCACACTTCCAGCCATGAGCAAGAGAGCTGAGCAACAGTGAGTCCCTGAGTTCAAAACCCGGTATTGTCAAAGAAGAAAGAAAAAAAGGAGTGGAAGGAAGGAAGGAAGGAAGGAAGGAAGGAAGGAAAGACACTATACAAACAGAATTAAAAGAGAAGTGGTAGAGTGGGTATACATATATACACATTATATGTGTGTGTGTGTATATGTGTGTGTGTGTGTGTGAGAGAGAGAGAGAGAGAGAGAGAGAAGAGAGAGAGAGAGAGAGAGAGAGAGAGAGAGAGAGAGAGAGAGAGAGAGAGAGAGAGAGAGAGAGAGAGAGAGAGAGAGAGAGAGAGAGATGTTTATTAGTGAAGGCTCAGCCCAGGACCCTCTCCCTCAGGAAGCCTTCCAGGATTTTTCTTCTTGTGATTTGAACAAACAAAAAAGTCATTTTTGAGGCAACTAGGGCATCATATCTATTTAAGGAAGAGCATTTTGGGCTGGGAAGGTGGCTCAGTGGTAGAGTGCTTGCCTTGCATGCATGAAGCCCTGGGTTCAATTCCTCAGCACCACATAAGCAGAAAAGCTAGATGTAGCGCTGTGGCTCAAGTGGTAGGGTGCTAGCCCTGAGCTGAAGAGCTGAGGGACAGCGCCCAGGCCCAGAGTTCAGGGTGACGGTATTGTAGTGGGTTTGAGCTGGGCGTGGTGATGGTATTGTAGTTAGCTTCCAGGAAAGGAAGGCCTCTTCTGAAGGCGTACAGGTGGGGTGAAATGGTGTCTGTGCATTGCTTAGGAATCTTCAGGGGGAGAAGGTGTGTGGGGAGCAGGGGGATGCGGTCCCCGAGAGCGGGCCGGGCGGCTCTTGGACGCACTGTGGGCACGGATGGCAGAGTTGGTTTAGCATCAGCCAGAGGAGGCCTTCTTCACGGCTACGCCTCCTGCTGACCCCCGACGGCACCGCGCCATCCTCCCCCTGCGTCTCCCTCGGCTCAGACCCACTCCTGCTCCAAGAGGAAGAAACAGAGAATGGCATCTGGTGTTTTCAGTGGCCGGCGCTCGTCAGCCTTCTGCTCCCGTTGCACAGACCTGCTCGGAGCCGGGCCACGCGGGGGACCGTGTGGTGGCTCACACTTTCGGAGCTGGCGGTGGGTGGAGGAGGCTCCACGTGGCTGGCGCTGTGGGCTGGATGGTGGTGCCAGAGTCGGTGGAGGAGGCCCGTACCCCCCCAGCCCCCCCTCAGCTGACACTAAGGGCAAGAGAGGGGGCCTGGCTTCTCACAGCCCCCTAAGGACTCACCCGATGCCTGAGACCCAGACCTGCTGGGTGTCACCTCCCACTCCCGCCTTTAACACACGGATGGACTTCTTTCTCTTGGCATGGTGTTTGCATGGTTCTTGGAGCTTCCTTCCTGTTGGTGGGTGAGCAATGACCCTGGTACAGAGAGCACACAGCTCCCCCATCCACAGCACGGGGGATTGAAGCGGAAATCGCAGGCTGGCTAGGCAAGGGTGTTACCACTTGAACGATGCCCCCGTCCCATCCATTTATTTATTTATTATTCATATTTCTGTGCTGCTGTTTGAACTCAGGGCCTTGATTCTCCACTCCGTGAGCCTTGCTTTAGAGATGATAATACCTATGCCGATCTAGCCTCGAACGTCAGTCCTCTTGCCTCTGCCTCTTGAATAGTTGTGATTATAGGCATGCAGCATCGTACCTGACTGATAGATCACATATTATTTAGCCATCAGTCAATTAACCAACATTCCCAATTGTTTCCATCCTTGGGCCATAATAAGTAATGCTGCTACGAATATTTACTTGTGGCAGTGCTTGTGCAGATTACGTCTTCCTTCCTTCCTTCCTTCCTTCCTTCCTTCCTTCCTTCCTTCCTTCCTTCCTTCCTTCCTTCCTTCTCTCTCTCTCTCTCTCTCTCTCTCTCTTTCTTTCTTTCTTTCTTTCTTGGTCTTGGGGCTTGAACTCTGGGCCTGGGCACTGTCCCTGAGCTCTTCAGCTCAAGGTGAGCACTCTGCCACTTGAATCACAGCACCACTTCCGGTTTTCTGATGGCTAATTGGAGGTAAGAGTCTCATGGACATTCTTGCCCAGGCTGGCTTTGAACTGCGATCCTCAGATCTTAGCCTCCTGAGTAACTAGGATTACAGGCATGAGCCACAGTGCCCGGCAGATTGTTTTTCCTTGTCCTCATTCTATGCCTATGAGTAAATTTCTGGCTCACTTGTCTTCTCTTTTATTACTTTTGTTAATACTGTTATAATGTATTAACATATCATTATAATTTATTAACTTATTTTTATCATTAGGCTAGCTATTTACCATGCTATTTCACCACACATTTTTGTTTTATTTTAGCTTTAGTTGATACATAATAATTGTACAAATTTATGGGATACCATATGATGTTTTGATACATTGTAAAAATCATCAAATTGGGATGATTAACATACTCATCACCTAAAAAATTTATCATTTATTTGTGGCAAAATACTCAAAACCCTGTCTTTTAGCTGCTTGGAGATACACAATGAGTTATTATTATTGTTGTTATTATTATTATTTTGGGTCTGGTCGTGGGGCCAGAACTCTGGGCCTGGGCGCTGTCCCTCAGCTCTTCAGCTCAAGGCTAGCGCTCTACCACTGAGCCCCCTTCCCAGCCCACAATGAATTCTTATTGAGAACAGCCACCACTGCACAAAAAAGGAGCAAGGCTTGCTTTTATCTAACTGTAGCTCCGTCCTGTTGACCAGACTCTTCCGTTCCTCCCTCTCCTGTTTCATAATTTAAAAGGTACAAAAGAATTCTGATTCTGTCCTAGGAGCAACAAATATTTCCCACTTGCTGTGTATTTTTGAAGACATTTCTGGCATCTATAAACAGGGATGGGCAGGCTCCTTTTTATGTACAAATGCTCATATACAATACACACTCATCACTACCTTACTTTTGGGGGGGCACTTAACATTAAATCTTAGAGATTGCTCTCTCTCTAATGCAATCTCTAAGATTTAATGTTTCCATTCTTTTTATATCTGTGTAGTCTTTTCTTGAATGGAAGGAACTAATTTAAATACCACACACAGTCTTCAGTTAAAAGGCATTAGTGGCTTCTACTCTTTTGTTACCACAGACAATAAAGCAGGGAAAACCTTTGAACAAATATCATTCCCCATAGAACTTTATAAGTTCATGACAATAGGGTTGAAATTGTTTGTTTGCTGAAAACAGACCAAGGAAATCTGTTGAGATTATTTTAAGAAAGGGAAGAAGGTAAGGGAGAGGGATGGAGGGGTGAGGTGAAGTTGGTTGGGATATATTGTGAAAAAGAAGAAGACGAAGATGAAGAAGAAGAAGAAGAAGAAGAGGAAGAAGAAGAAGAGGAGGAGGAGGAAGAAGAAGAAGAAGAGAAGGAGAAGGAGGAGGAAGAAGAGGAGGAGGAAGAGAAGAAGAAGAAGAAGGAAGAAGTAGAAGAAGAAGAAGAGGAGGAGGAGGAAGCGGAGGAGGGGGAGGAGGAGGGGAGAAGGAGGAGGAGGAGGAGGAGGAGGGGAGGAGGAGGAGGAAGAGGAGAGGAGGAGGAGGAGGAGGGGGAGGAGGAGGAGGAGGAGGGGAGGAGGAGGAGGAGGAGGAGGAGAGGAGGAGGAGTAGGAGTAGGAGGAGAAGAAGAAGAAGAAGAAGAAGAAGGAGGAGGAGGAGGAGGAGGAAGAGAAAGAAGAAAAGGAAGAGAAAGAGGCAGTAGGAGCAGGAGCACACGAGCTTTTCTTAGATCTCACCCCTGTCCTTCCTCTTTTCCATTGGCACAGGCTCCCACTGAGGTGGAGAGCCATCCCTCAGCAGTTCCAGACCCCTCTTTGGCCAGTTGTCCATCCTTGGTGGAAAAAAGAAGAGCGTGCGCAACACCTCCACAAGTGTGCCAAGGCTGAGGTTTGGGGAACCGGTGTGGAGGAGAGTCTGTCCTCCTGTGTGGAGGGACTGAGCTGCCCGTGCGGGCGGGCCTCCCCCGCGGAGTTGCCTGAGCAGCAGGAGTGGAAAGCTGTCTGCCGGGAGGGGGTTAGGATGCCGGCCCACCGGGCACCGGGCAGGCGCGATCACACGGAGTTACCTGGGGCATGGCGGTGCCCTGTGCCTGGCACGCAGGAGTTTGGTGAAGGCTTGTGGGCAGATGGCATGGATGATACGAGAAAGGACATGACAGGCACCAAGCACGTGGCTCGGGTTTTTCCATGACTTCCCACAACCGAACTGCGAAGGAGGCGTTAGGACTTCAGTCTTGCGGAGGTAGAAATGGAGGCTTGGTGAGTTCAGGTGATGGGTTGACCGTGCCAGAACAAGAAGGTGGTAGAGCTAGGACTCAAAGCCAGGTGCCTTTCGCCCACCAGGCCTGTGCTTTCTTATTGCACCATGCTGCCTTTGTCCACAAGACCCACACCAGAGGCAGCTGCGTCAACAAAGCGTGCTTGTTGATCAGGGAGTTGAGGTGGAGGAAGAGGAGGATGATGAGCAGGGGGAGGAGCCAGAGCAAACTCAGGGGCTTCACTCTGAGTAATTTATCTCTGTTCCTGGGCCTGGAGCTCTGAGGGAGCCAGGTACGTGGGTGAATTCATTGAGGGAATCTGTGTAAACAACTGCTGCGATGCCTGTAATCCTAGCTGCTCAGGAAGCTGAGATCCAAGGATTACGGTTCAGGAGCAGCCAGGGCGGGAAAGTCGGTGAGATTCTGATCTCTAATTAATCAGCAAAAAGCTGGAAGTGATAGAGTGCTAGCTCAAGTGATAGAGTGCTAGCCTTGAGTGAAAAAGCTAAAGTGTAGCATCTACGCTGTGAGTTCAAGCCCCAACAAAACTGCGAGGGAGGGAAACATAATCTTTTTGATGATTGGATGTCAAGGTCACGGGGACACCCAAGGGGTGACCTGCCTACTTAAAGCCTCTCTTGTAGCTCAGATGCCTTCCTGCCTGGGGCGCTGTTGAGCAGGGGTGCAGGGGTTGGGACCATGATGGTCTCCTGAGGCCACCCCTCAGGGTTTCTCAGCAGGATTTGGCTGTGGGGGTTTTGACTCTAGCTTCTACCAGCATCAGTGTCTGTTCATATAATGTTTCGTGTGATTAGCCAAGTAATGACACCTTAAAACTGTAGAGCTAATATATTACGTAATAAAACACAGGAGCAAATCTCTTTGACACATAGTGGTGATTTACTCTGCCAGCCGCAAAGATAATTGCGTTTCGGGTTGATATATACAAGGCGGCACTCAGACCTTGGTGTTGGACCCCTCTCCCTCCCCCCCGTCCCCACGGGCCTGTTTATCCCTCCTCTTTTGATCAGCTGGCACGTGCCAGCCAAGCTGGGGCTGCCCGGTGCCTGGGCAGGTTGGCGGCTGGCACTTACCAGGCAGGGTTGGAAGGCACTTACTCCTCCAAGCGGCTGTCACACCCCAGGGGGTGCTTGCCCAGGAGACCCGGTACCTTATCTCTGGGCTTGTTTCCCACCACCAGCTTGAAGCTACTCACAATATGCCCTGGAGACATGGTGTTCCCTGACTTGCCCCATCAACCGGGAGATGTTTACATAGAATGCTCCGATCTTCTGGGCCAATTTTCCAAAATAAAAGTCCAGTCTGTCCACCTGCCAACTACTTGTACAGTGGTAAGAACAAGGGAACGGGGCGTGCGTCCAGGGGCTCAGAAAACAGCGGCCTCAAGCACAGTGCTTGGGTGCAGCCATGCCTTCAAACTGGAAGAGTCTACAGAGCAGCAGACAGGGCTGAGCATATGGAAAATGTTTTCTGTTTACCTAACAGCAGAATGTTCCAGAAGATGTTCTGCGAATCCCTTCACTTGGGGAGGTGGGTATGAGAAAGGAGGTTCCCCCTCTGTCCTCTGAAAGTTTGCTGGAATCCACCTATAAGGAGAGATTAACTAGGAGAGACATTTATCAACGTGCGAAAGGACCAAGGCTCCAGTACAGAGTTCTGGAGTGTGGCTACCCATAAGTCCCATGTTACCATGTCCTCCATGTCTGTGGCTGTGTGTGCCAGGGACAGAGTAAAAGGATCTTTAGGGGAATTTAATGGGGTTGGAAAAGATACAGTGACCCAGGACAAAGTTGAGAATAATTAATCAATGTTATTGACAGGACCAAAATAGAAGAGAATGTCATGTAGCAAGTCTGCCTAGCTTTGTGGACAGACTTCCATCATTCTCCCTGAAGCATAAGCTTAGAGACAGGACCAGAGACCATTGTTTCTCCTTTAGCAGGCAGATGAGGGAACTTGTAGACAGTTCTCTCCTTCCTGCACTGAGTAGGAGGAGAGAAACAGGGAAGGCCAGGGGAAGCTGGTTTCTGAGGCAGAGTCAAACGACTGTCAGCAAGACAAAGCACCGGTCTTGAGGTGTTGTTTCCTAAACCCCATAGATGCCCATCCCGGGAAGGAGGGTAGATTCACCCCAGAGCCCCGATGCACTTGGTCCCGAGCTATCAGTTGCTCTTCAGGCCTGTTTATCCTTTCTAAAAGTCACTTGAAAATGACTTTTACATTATCTACCTCCAAATTACTCTGCTTCCCTCTGCCCTGTAAGGAGTTTATGTTGCTTGGGTTCTTGCTCTCCTGTGACATCCATGAACATAATGAATGTGTGTGCTTCCTGTCCTGTCCATCTGCCTCTTGTTCATTCACGGTCACATGGCTCAGCAGCACAACTTTAAGGGATGCAAGGAGCATTCTCATTGTCCTCTACATTGCAATTGACGCTGTCCTGGAGTCACTGGCTTCCAGGATTCCCTCCTCCATTTCCCTGCTCCCCAGACCAGGAATGAGATCAGGAGTTTGGAATTCTATCCATGCTTCCTGCCTGTTTGGAAAGCTGGGGGGGGGGGCTGATTCTCCCTCCAAATTCTGTAGAGGAGGAATAATTTTTTTTTCCCTTCTACTCATCTTAGGCTCATCGGCTGGGTCCCCGGTGACCAAAGACAGACTAACAAGCGAAAGACCAAATGTGATTTCCTCATCCATCTATGGGAGAGGATGTTAGCTTTCTGTCACTGTGACAAAATGCCTGAAGTGATCAATTTAGAAAGAGAAAAGGTTTATTGGGCTCACAGTGTTGGAGACTCCAGTTCATGGTTGATGGCCCTGTCGCTTTTGGCCATGATGGCAGGCCGGAGTGCATGACCCAGCAAAAGCATTCACTCTCATGGGCCAGGGAGTAAAACAGAGAAAGAGGAAGAGTTGAGGGTGGGGGTAGTTCCACAATTCACCTCAGGGGGTTGTCCCCCGGGGACACTTCTGTGAAATGCCACTTCTTAAAGGTTCTACCACCTCCTGAGCGTGCTATCCCGGAGACCAACCCAGGAACCCTTAGGGAGACCTTCCACATCCAAATTAGAGTAGACACTCAGAGGAAAATGAGTGAAGACCAAAAAGGAAGGTTAGAACTCGGAGCGCAATCTGAAAGGATGAAGGGCTGGGGTATCAGTCTATGACTAGGAAAATCACTGCTCACAAGGATAGGATGTGTTGAAGTTGGTGATTTGTGCGTAGAGCAGCGTCTTTAGTGATGCATTGTTCCCGTGCAGGAGCACCCTTACAAATGGGATTTCCTTTAGAGATGTAAATTCCTCCCTCCCCCACCTGCCAAGGGCAACCGCTCCTCTGTCTCAGCGCCTGCCTCCCCTGTGTGTCTGCTGCTCTCAAAATAATCAGCTCAAAATAGCTTTATGCCGAAGAGACATATTTTTGTGTGGAATATTCTAGTCTCCAACAGTCATATTCTAGGGTGGCGTATTTTGCTGTCTTATAATTCACACAGAAAATGAGTGTCAGAGCTGAGCCTAGAAACCAGCATGAGACAGGCCAAAGCAAAGACATGAAATCTTTGCTACCAGCCTGGTAAGCGGCTCTGCTGGGCCCTAGAAGCTTGGAGTGAGGACCCAGGACGATGCTCCATGGAGAACGTGGTCTCCACGCCAGGCCTGGGCACGCCTGTCATCCCAGCCACTCAGGAGGCTGAGATCTGAGGATCACAGTTCAAAGCCAGCCAGTGCAAGAGAGTCCATGAGACTCTTATCTCCAATGAATCACCAAAGAGCTGAAAGTGGAGCTGTGGCTCAAGTCCTAGCGTGCTATCCTTGAGCAAAAAAGCTAAAGGGGCCAGGCACAGGCCCCGAGTTCAAGACCCAGGATGGGCATTAACAAGTAAGACAAGGGCTGGGAAGGTGGCTCAGTGGTAGAGCGCTTGCCTTGCACGCATGAGGCCCTGGGTTCGTTTCCTCAGCACCACATAAGCAAAAAGAAAAAAGCCGGAAGTGGCGCTGTGGCTCAAGTGGTAGAGCGCTAGCCTTGAGCTGAAGAGCTGAGGGACAGTGCCCAGACCCAGAGTTCAGGCCCCACGACCGGACTCCCCCCCCCAAAAAAAAGTAAGACTAGATAGGAATTCAGCCATGCATTGAGAACACTGGGCTCCAGATGTGGGTAAACAGAAATCCCTTGCAGGATCTAGAATGTTCAGACAGCTGCCCGGAGTCCCTCTCAGCTCTCTGCTGAGCCCAGCAGGCAGATCACATAAGTTGGGGGTGGGAACACTAGGAACCCCCAAGCTCCTCTTCCTTCCCATCATGTCCGGCAGCAGTTCCCAGGAGGCAGCTTGTGTGTGGGGGGGGGTTGGGAAGGGAGGAGGGAGCTTGGGGGAGGGACACGGGCTCTTGGAGTGACATGGGGGGGTTGTGGGCGGGACCTGGGGTGCTTGTGAGAACTCAAGCTCTTTGAGTGATGGGGGTGGGCGACAGAGGATCTTGAATGACATGCAGGGTGGTGGTGGGGAACGCCGGGTGTTCATTGTTCTCGGGGGTGGGGGTGGGGAGTGGGGTGGGGTGGGGGAGGGGGCTGATGAATGTGCCACTAAGGGCTGCCCCTCCACCTGCACCTGCTTCTGGGAGCCGCCCCAGCGGGGAGCTGGGGGAAGTTGAATCTTGTTGAGTGTCAGGCTGGATGTTTAATTTGGGCATCTGTTTAGGACACCCTCCGCCTCCACCCCTGCTCCCACCCTGCACCCTGCTGGAGAGAAAGCCTGGCTCCTCAGAAGTCACCTGGATGGATGCAGAGGAAACCCCCAACGTGGCTGACTTCTAGAAGGGTGTGAGGGAAGACGTCTACAAGGATAAGATGGGATTTGAGTCAGACATCCGGAAGGACTGCGCTGTGAAGGATGGGAAAATTGTGTGTGTGTGTGTGTGTGTGTGTGTGTGTGTGATTCTTCGGGTGGAACTGAGGCACCTGCTGTTACTTGTCAGGTGCTTTACCGTTTGGGCCACCCTCCAGCCCTATATCGGCCTGTGACTTACCATTTTGTGACTTGCGCAAGTTTCCTTGCTGGGGATGGGGCACTTGGGGTCCCAATCTCCTGGGAGTCCCACTCCAGCCTTGCTGTGGGAGGGTGGAGGGCCTGTCTGCCCAGCGGTGTGAGCGTCGGGAGGGTGGGGCTCAGGCCGCGGGGCTGGGAGGGCTGTGGAGCCCGCGTCCCCAGTGGTGGAGTGGCACCGTCCCTCCTGCCCTTCACCGAGCCCACGCTGCTCGAAACCCACTTGAAGGGGGGTGAGGTGACTCTTTGAGTGAAGAGGAATTGGGGAGCCGGGGATTCACGCTCCTCAGGGGCTGTAGGGTGGAGGACCGTTGGTGGCCGGACACAGGCAGGTCTGGAAGCACCCCGCCTGCTCAGAGGTGCTCGTGCCGTGGGTGCCATTGCTTTGCGGTGTCTGGCTGTCCGGCAGGCCGTTCCCACCCTGCAGCAGACCTGCTTCACAGAGCCAGGAGGGTGCACGGGCTGGAGTGGGGACAGGAGTCCTTCCTTCTGTCCACTCACTGGGGCCGCTGCTATCCTGAAGTGGGCTGGAGAAGGGTGTAGCAGAGGTGTGGCGTGGGTATGAGGTGCTCCCACCAAAGACTCCTGAATCGAGGGCTTTGTTCCAGCTGGTGGCATTATAGTGTGTATGTGTGTGTGTGTGTTGGGGGGGTGGCAGGAAGTGGTGAGTCGCTAAGGGCCACTTCCTGTCCACCATGAGGATAGCAACTCTGCTTCTCCAAGGCCTCTCTGTCAGCATGCTCTCCTCACCACAGCCCACACCCACAAACAGTGGGGCTGGCTGACCGCTGACTGAAACCAAAGTCCAGAAATCCGTCCTCCTTTTAAGTTGTTCTGCCAGGTGTTTTGTCAACGGGAGGGAAAAAGTCTGACTAATGCAAACAGAAAGCTTTCGATCAGAGCCAGGTGTGGTAGTGCATGTTTGTAATCCTAGCTTTTGGGAGGTTTGAGCCGGAGGATATCAACGCACTCAAGGTCAGCTTTGGAAACACGTCAAGACTGGGGGGAGGAGAGGGAAGGGGTCTTCATTTGGTAGCTGTCGACTCAGTTTACCTGTCTATAAAATGAGAATGCTCGGTGGGCTGTGAGGCGTCAGGAGGGGAAGTGACAGCAGTGTCAGAGTGATTTCAGGTGTGAATTACTGTTGTTATTATGCGCCGTCCAGCAGCAGGCAGGGCACTGCGCCAGGTCGCCTTATCTCAGGGTGTGAATCACTCACCCCGGCACGTCCCACCTGCAGGTGCGTGCTCCCCGCTTGGGGTGGGGTGGGGGGCCCTGCAGGAGGAAGGAAGTTGGAGGATGAGCAGATCTCTTCCAATGCCAACCACCATTTCCTGCCCTTCATCCTCGAGACTGACATTTTATGGGTCCCAGAATAATTGCAAAGGGTTTTACAAGGCCAAGTGAATGAGGCCAACCAAGCAGGGGGAATTATGGACCCATTATGTGCAGATCCTCAGGTCATAACTGACAGCTCCAGAACCGTGAGCCCCACGAGGCCCTTTTCTCTTTGTCAGTTGATTACCCAGGGTATTTGTCACAGTACTGGAAGGCTGAGTAGCACTGTGATGTTTGAGGGTAAACAGGGTCCTCTCTACTTGGGCTGGGAGAGAGGATCATGGAAGTACTGGGCAGGAACGTTGGGGTGCCGGGCATTGTGGCGGGTCTACCGCCTGCCTTCCAGTATCAGCTCTCTGTCACCCGCTTGGGTGGTCCTGCTATTCAGTTCCGTTCCCACACCACTTCTCAGAGGTGGCACGAGTTACCAACTTGTCCTGCAAGGGTGACCCGATTTCAGATGTCAGCGGCTAGTCCCCAAGCCTTCCCGAACTTCCCACACTTCTGCCTGGTCAGCCTGAAATTCAGGAGTTCCTACCGGTCCCCTTGCTGACCCCTCTAGAGTCCATCGCTCATGAAGACGCTGATAGAACTCGCCAGAAGCACTGATGTCCACGCTTAGCATTTCATTGTGCTGGACAGGAACGAACAGCCGGCTGGAGAGGTAGAGTCTGGAGGAATCCCAGGCTCCAGAGTTTCTGTCCCTGCGGTGTTGGGGTGCGCCACCTTCCCAGTCTATCAGCATCAGTACGTTCTCCAATCAGGAGCCTGTCCAAAGCCATTGTTCAGAGTTTTTATTGAGGTTTCACTGTGTAGGCAGGCTTGATTAAATCACTGGCCACATGACTGAACTCAGGCTCCAGTCCTAGGACTCTTCCTGGGTGGAGGTCCACGGCCCATGCCTGAGAGCCAGCCCAGCTCTTCTTAAGGGACTCCCTCGGTGACCCGTGGTGACTCATCTTATCAACCTGAAACCCAGGTGTCATTGGAAGGGGCCTTTTTGTGAATAACAAGAAAACACTCTTATCATCCAGGACATTCTGTGGGTTGTTTCCCACCCCCCAAGTTCTGTGCTAGGAAACCGGGATAGAATTGTCACATATATGTTTATTTGTACCATCGTTTCTTACAGAGAGGGTCCAACCCATGGCCATAATGGTGAGAAGAAGGGAGATCAACAGGAGAGGGTGGGGAGGGGCTGGCACTGGCTCTGCGGGAGAAGCATCTGGAAGAGAGGAATGTGGGTGACTGAGGAGGCAAAGTATGTGGAAGATAGAATCACAGGTAGCTCTCTTCTCTGCAGGTGGAATCTGGAGCACTGGGCCAAAGGGATGGGGCGCTGGGTTTCAGCTGCACTGCCCGGTGATGGGGTGGGCGGCCTGGGAGGCGATGGGCCCCCGGGAGATATTTGTGCAGCGCTGAAGGCAAGCTGCACGTGAGCACTGACTCAGTGAATTGGATTCTGCTCGACGCCCGGGGCCGAGATATTGCCTGGCAAAGAACAGATCCTTAATAAATATTTGGTAAATATTTATTTGCTGAGTGCCCATTTGTCATGGCTCGAGAAGTTAGATTAAATAGCACGGAGGGCTAGACAGATCTTTAGACTCTTGCTTTTACCTTACTCAGCCATGGTGCTGTGCTGACTTTTGAGGGATTTTTTTTTTAAATCTCTTTTTAAGTAGCTCAGCTCAGTTAGTTGGGAGACAGACATTTATCTCTAGAATGAAGTTCAATAAAACACAAACCAATTTCAGTTAAAGATGGCAAGTGGAACCCATCCATTTGTCCCCCTGCCTCCCCCTTGCCTTGAAGCCTGTGGTCTGAAAGCGAAGGGGGGTTATTTAAAAAGCCTTCAGTTCATAGGTGCCATGCAGGTGGTGCTTCTAGTAGAGACAGGGAACTGAGCATACAATTTGGTGCCTTTTGGAAGCCCTGAAGCGGCTGTGAAGGAATTCCCCTCCCTTCCCTGCCCCTTCCATCCCCCCTCTCCTCCTCTGCTCCAGCTCCTGCTCCTCCTCCTCCTGCACCTCCTCCTCCTTCTCCTCCTCTTCTTCTCCCCCCCCCCACTGCCTGTCTGTCTGTCTGTCTGTCTTTCTCTCTCTCTCTCTTCAGAAGCTCACAGAGATGGAGCAAATAGGAGAGTAGATACATGCACACATTTGGAAACTGAAAAGTGAGGATGAATTCACTTAGCAGACTAAGAAAAGCCAGAGACCAAACAGACTGGTGGGAAAGCTGAATCTATGTTCCAGCCCACAAGCTGCCCAGAGCCAGGGGCACGGTGACTTTACCAGTTGCTGGCGCTGGGACGAAGAAGAGGACTGTGTCAAGGAGACCTGGCTATAAGCAAAAAGTTTAGGCCCTGAGTCCCCACCCCAAATCTGTGCAGGTGGATAATTACTTCTGCTGCTGGCAGGAGGTTTGTCCTTAGAGATGGCAAAAGCCAGAATCAGAAATGGATGTTGTTAAAAAGAACAACATGAAAGAACTCTTAGAAATGGGAACTGTGATGACAGAAATGAAAAATTCAATAGAAGCATTAGAGGATCATGGTTGGAGAACCTCCTAGAAAGTAGAACAAGAAAGAGCAGGAAAAAAAAAGAGGAAATAGAAAAATCAGACATTAGAGAATTGGAGGTGGTGGCTCAGGTGATACAATGCTTGCCTCTGTGTGTGTGTGCGTGTGCGTGTGTGTGCGTGCGTGTGTGTGTGCACGTGTGTGTGTGTGTGTGCATGTGTGTGCATGCGTGTGGACAATCTGTAGTACAGGGGAAGTTGGAAGGGTGAGGGAGGAGAGATAGAGGGGGAGAATAGTAAGAGGAACATTCCAGCAAGGGAAGAGGAAGAGGAATGAAGGAAGAAAGATTTTTCTCAGAAGGAGGAAGCAGAGAGAAGTCCTAAACGAACTCAAGCCAAGTCTTGAGGGTGTAGCTCAGTGGTAGAGAGAGTAGCATGAGGCCCTTGCTTCTATTCCTAGTATGGAAAAGAAGGAAAGAAGGAGGAGGAGGAGGAGGAGGAGAAGGAGGAGGAGGAGGAGGAGAAGGAGGAGGAGGAGGAGGAGGAGGAGGAGGAGGAGGAGGAGGAGGAGGAGGAGGAGGAGGAGGAGGAGGAGGAGAAAGCCCTAGGCCTGAAGGGCATGAGTTTCTACAATGACAAGACCTACCAAGTACTCTACAGACTATAGAAGCAGCCCACACCAAATCACAGCAGTGTGACAGTTCAGCTCCCTGGAGAGCAGAGATGATTCCAGGAAAAGGAGGGAGAAAAAGCCATTACTTACAGAAGGAACAAGCATTACATTAAACTGGCGTCTTTAGAATCCTACTCTGTAAACAACAATGTAGTCAGACTGGAAGAATGGTGGGGTGGGGGGGAGAAGAGGCGGGGAGAGGAGAGAGAGAAAGCAGGAGGGGAATGATAAACAACAAAACTGTGGAAAGTTAATAGATCCCACCAAGAAATGGGAACACAAAGAAGTTTCAGAGTAAGCACATTTTAAAGCCACTCGAGATGACCATCAAAAGAATCAGCTGAAAGCACTGTCAGTAGTGGCCTCCAGGGTGGGGGGGAAGTTGTTGTTTGCTTTGTTTTCAATATCAAATGAAGCAGAACTGTTTGAACCATGGATGTATAGCCTTGGTAATTAAAAAAGCACAACTAAAACAACAAAAAAGTTGAGTACATCCTTTTTGTTACATTATTATATGTATTTGTATATCTGTAATTTTCTTTAAAATGTTTTAAGCAAAAAAAAAAAAAATTCCATGGGGCTGGGAAGGTGGCTCAGTGGTAGAGTGCTTGCCTTGCATGCCTGAGGCCCTGGGTTCGATTCCTCAGCACCACATAAGCAAAAAGAAAAAAGCCAGAAGTGGCGCTGTGGCTCAAGAGGTAGAGCGCTAGCCTTGAGCTGAAGAGCTGAGGGACAGCGCCCAGGTCCAGAGTTCAGGCCCCCCGACCGGACCCCTCCCCCCCCCCAAAAATTCCAGATCTGATGACTTCAGAATAGAATTTCTCATTTTCTTTTTCCTTTCCTTTTCTTTCTCTCCTTCCTAGAGGTGGCGCTGTGGCTCAAGTGGTAGAGCGCTAGCCTTGAGGAGCTCAGGGACAGCGCCCAGGCCAGGAGTTCAAGCCCCATTACTGACCAAAAAAAAAATTAAAAAATAAAATAAAAAATAAAAAATTAAATGTATCTTTCTCTCCCTTCATCCCTTTAAACTTTTGTTTTTGTTTTTGTTTTTTGTTCATGGGGTTTGAACTCTGGGTCTGAGCACTGTCCCTCAGTTCTTCAGCTCAAGGCTAGGCTTTACCACTTGAGCCACAGCACCACTTCTGGTGGTTTATTGGAGACAAGAGTTTCATGGCCATTCCTGTCCAGGCTGGCTTTGAACCTCAATTCTTAGATCTCAGTCTCCTGAGTAGGTAGGATTACAGATGTGAGCCACTGGTGCCCAGCTCCTATTTGAAAGTTGAAGTTGAAGGTTGCCAGCCTAGGGGATAGGAGACCAGGCAGAATATTGTATTTATTGTTGTTGTTGTTATTATATTTTGTAATTTACCAAAAGCAGATTTTAAAAAAGTATACATATACACACATACAATCACCAACAACAGAAAAGCCAGACAGTACTGGAAGACAATGAGACCCTTGCCCCAGCCATTTTTATACGTCTGCTCATAAGTTTAGGAATGAATGGGTCTGTCTGGGGCTTCAGTTGAGGGGACTTGAACTTGGAGCCTGGGTGGATTTCAGAAAGGACAAAAGCCTTTGGAATCGTGTGTATAAATTTGTGTATCCAGATACACGAATGGCATGGTTTGGGGGGACAGCCCCCATGTTGGGGGCTGCAGAGGTTGAAACGCTGTGGCTGGGCTGTGTAGTGGGCCTCCTTTCAGGTGGGTGCCAGACCCGCAGAGAGAGAGAGGAGCGAATCCCAGAGTGCTCAGGCACGGGGTGGGGAATGTCACTCCCAGACTACGTTTGGGTTTTTGTGGTTATGAGACATGTGACTGTGAGCCGATTGTTGTACATGTGTGTGCCTGTCAGTCAGCATGTGGCAGGTGTGTGAGTTCACCTGTGGATGGAGGAATGTGAGTGTGTACAGGGATGTGTGGTGGGGAGGGGACGTGCACGCATTGGACTCTGTGTGTCAGTGGAGGGTGGGATGTGTGTTTTGTGGTCCTGGGGTCTGTGTAAAGGGCAGATGTGTGTAAACATGTCTACACGAAGTGTGGGGTGTGATCTGAGTTTGGTTTCTGGGGTAGGTGGATGTGATGTGTGCCTGTGGCGGTGCTCGGGCGTGAGTGGGCCTGTGGGTGAGGAGGAGCAGCCATCCCAGCCCCCCCAGGTCAGGGGCCCTGCTCCTGTGGGGTCTGACACTGTGGGTCAGGGAGAGGGAAGATGCTTTGTCTGCTTGTCACCCGCTCCGAAGCAGTGACAAGAAAATGTGCTTGTTTACGCCCAGATCCCTTAATAACCACACTGCCCCAGGATGCAGGTGGCATTCCAGGGGGGACACGCAGGCGGGCAAGTCACAGTGTGACCCCTGAGGGGCTAGAGACCCTAGGCTCGGAGACCCCAGGTCCCAGGGAAAGGCCCCAGGCCGTTTCCTCCTCCGCTCTTCTCTTGCCCATTAGCAAAGGCTTGGAATAACATTAATTTATCTAATGCGTGCACGCCATAAGTTACTTTTTAAAATTATTATGATCAAAATATTACTTAGACTTGATGCCAGCTGCATGTGTTTCTGCTGGGGATCATAATTGCAGTTGTAAATTGGGGAACAGCTCAGCGCTCGGGCCTCCCCGAATATCCGCCCCGGTGCGGTTGTGGAGGGGTGGATAAAAATAAACACGAGCAGTGCAGAAATTCGCGGGCGCCGCTGAAGGGTAATTAGCCGACCAGGGAAGCAGGGACACTCACAGCTTGCTGGGCTCCTGGGGGGGGGTGCTGGGAGGAGAGCAGGGGGAGGGTGGGGAGGAGAGGGGTGTGGGAGAAACCCTCGGCTTGACAGCTCAGGGGTTGCTGTAATGGGGTCAGGGAGACTTGGTGGCTTTTACACCTTCCCCATTAGAAATTAAGGTTACTGTTTCTTTCCTTCCATCCCTCCCTCCCTCCTTGCTCTTTCTCCTTCCTCCTTCCCTCCCTCTCTTGATTTCTTTCTTCCCCTCTCTCCCTCCCCACTCTTTCTCCTTCTTTCCTTCCTTCCTTCCTTTCTTTCTTCCTTCCTTCCTTCCTTTCTTCCTTCCTTCCTTCCTTCCTTCCTTCCTTCCTTCCTTTCTTCCTTCTTCCCTCCTTCCCTCTCTTTCTCCCTCCCTCCCTCACTTTCTCCCTCCCTCCCTCTCTCCCATCTTCTCCCTCACTGCTGAGCCTCACCCAGCCCCGTTTAGACTGCATTAGCAGGAGGCAGCAGGTCCAGGACCTGGACTTTTTGGTTCCTGCCTGGCCTAGGACCGTCCAGGCCCTGGGGTACAGAGAGCAGGCCGTGGAGACCCCTGCCCTTGCGAATCTGGCCAATAAACACTGGGACAGGTGGCGGTAGGCTGATACAGAGGCAGACTGGAGAGCAGCTAGGAGCAGGTATTTCAGTTGTAGGACCGGACAATGCCCTGCCCAGCACTGCCCAGCCCTTTGGATGCAACAGGACATGCCATTGCCCTGGTGGTAACAGAATGAAGCTAGATGGCACCCGTGTTGTGCCAGGCATGGTCCACCTGGTTAGGGGGTCTGTGAAGCCTTAATGATGGCCGCATGCTGGGGGAAGCCGTGGAGTTGCTTCACGGGGAGCAGAGTGATGGCCTCCGCATGCCCGGCCTGTCCACTGCCTGGCTCTCTGAGTGCGGTTCCCACCTCTGGGCAATGGGAGCAATGAGGGCACCAGGCTCACAGCGTTGACAAAACGCTGGTGATGGAACCTAGCACATGCTTTGGTTTTGAAAGGTACTGGGGTCTGAACGCGTGGTCAGGAGCTTGCTAGGCAGGCGATTGACTGCCATGCCTCCAACTCTGTGTTCCCTGGTTTCCGTGGTGGTTTATTCTTTAAGATGAATTCTCATTCATGTGCCTCTATTTCCGGCTTCCCTTCATTGCTGGGGTGACAGGTGAATAGCACCACCCCCAGCTTCCCTTTCTTGAGATGGGGTATCCTGAACTTGTGTGTAGGAGCTGTACTCAACCTCAGCTGAGCTGATCCTCGGCTACCTCAGTCGCCCAAGTAGCTTAGATTACAGCCTTGAGTCACTGCACTCAGGGCTTATCTTGCTTTTGCTGGTCACCAGTAAGTCTCTGATTAGGGATGAAGTCAGTTAGGGGCCCCAGCCCAGGTTCTTCCTTCACCTGACTGTAAACCTGGTCACCGGCTGAGTCGACCGGAACCTACGGCATCTCATGGAGATCACGAGGCGGACTGCCCGGGAGAGCCGCTGCAGGGACCTTTGTTCCTAGCCTGGGATCAAGTGAAGAACAGAAACTGGGAGCTGACACGTGGGGCTCATGTCTGTAATCTTAGCTACTCAGGAAGCTGAGATCTGAGGATGATGGTTTGAAGCCAGCCAGGGCAGGAAAGTCCTTGAGACTCCTACCGCCAATTGACCACTGAAAAACTGGAAGTGGAGCTGTGGCTCAAGTGGTAGAGCACTAGCTTTGAGCAAAACAAGCTCAGGGACAGTTCCCAGGCCCTGAGTTCAAGCTCCTGTAACAACACAAAAACAAAACAAAAAGAAGAAAAATGGAGAGTTAGACAAGGACTTTATTTCAAATGACAACCAGAAAAGGGGGGGGGGGAGGGGGAGATACTGTAATAGAAGACTATGAAACTCTTAAAGGTCATGGGGGGAACAATTTTTTCCAAATACATTTTTTTCTATGTTATTTTCCCCCTAAGGAAAGAACCAGTGTGTGTGTGTGTGTGTGTGTGTGTGTGTGTGTGTGTGTGTGTGTGTGTGTGTGTGTGTGTGTGTGTGTGTGCATGCACAGTGGGGGAAGAGGACCGGTGAGCAGGTGGAAGCGAGGGTCATTTGGGAAGCCATGTCTGAGCTCAGAGGCCGGTCCAGGCTGAGGGCAGAGGTACTGGGGAGAGAAGCCTGTCTGGACATGGCCAGGGCCAGCAAGTGGGTGTCCGGTCCTGAGTGGCCAGTGACCCCTGGCTCATGGCCTTGGGGGCCATCTTAGAGTCTTAGCTGAGTCATAAAGACCATACTTAGGGTTTCAGGATGTGTAAAGCTGGGCTGGGGCCAAGGGTATGGGGTGTGAGGACCCTCCCTTTGTTGAGTCTCCTGTGTCACTATCCAGGACTCTGGGTGCTGTGGCGGTGTGGGCGGCTGCTGGACAGAAGCTTCCCTGTGGGGAGGGGACAGGAGAGTAGCTCAGCCCTGAGCTCCCCAGCTCAAGCAGCCACCAGACTCCACCCTCCTGTCTTCTTGTCTCCCTCAGGGTGACAACCTAATGACTATAATCAGGATGTAGGCTGAAAGACAGGGGAGGCGCAGCCAGTGGAGAGGGTTTCTTAAGCCACCCTGTCCATTAGTGGGAACAGTGGCCTGTCACGGCTGCCCGGTGGTAAATGGGCCTGGACCAGCTGTAGAAGACCGGGGTATGTGTGGGGCCTGTGCCCTACCTTCTCCACCCCTGCCTCCTCTCTCTACTCCCTGGGTCTCTTACTTACCAGCCCTGCTCTAATTATAAATGGCTTGACAACATTTGGCCAGGGCCTGTAATTAAAAATAAAATGGAAGACAGCTTTGTCTCCTCACATGCCTTTAATTGGTAGAGTTAATTTTAACGGGGCCTAGCTGGTGCGTGGAGGAGGGAATTCTGGAGCTGGGGTACTTGCTGGCATCTCCCGGACGGCCTGCCCCCAGCCCCTTCCCACCGGCCTCCCTGCCGGCCTGGGGCCTCCTCATACTGTTGTGGTGTCTTTATTTATCTCTATCCCCAGACACCCGGAAGTGCTGAGAAGCGTCGCAGAATGGCCTTCCACGGGGAAGACCAGCAATGCCCTGCACCTCACAGGCTGCCAGGTTCATTGGAAGGCGCCCATTTGGCTCCCACCCCATAAACCAAAGCTCTTGGGCCTAAGCTGTGCCTCAGCCCTGTCCCCATCACCCAAGCTCTGGCCCCTTATCTTGACCGGTTTCTATGAGGCTGAATCATGTGTTTGAAATTCTAAACCCACGTGTTCCTGTTGTGTGGTGGCACCTCACCGCTCCATCGATGGCACTGCTACCCTGGGACACAGGGCCGCGGCCTAGAACAAAGTGGTCAATTGAGTTTCAGAATGGATTTTTTAAACTAGAGGCAGCCACAGATATAAGGAGCCAAGCGACTCTGATTTGCAAGAACTACAGCTTAAGAGAGAAACAGTTTAGCTTCAAATTCCAAAAAGACTTAGTTTAAACTCAAGGACTGATGGCTGCATTTTTAAAAGTTAACCCTAGAGTGCCTAGGGACAATGATGTTTAAGTGTTCATTGAATAATTCTCCTCCTCCTCTTCCTCCTCTTCCTCCTCTTCCTCCTTCTCCTCCTCCTCCTTCCTCTTCTTCCTTTTCTTCCTCTTCTTCTCCCTCTCCTCCCTCTGCTCCCTCCTCTTCCTCTTCCACTTCTGCTTCTTCTTGTTCTCCTCCTCCTCCTTCTTTTCCTCATGTTATGCTTCTAATACATGATTTTTCTTGTGTGTACCAGTACTGGGACTTGAACTCAGAACCAGGGCATTCTCACTTAGCTTTTTGCTCAAGGCTAGTACTCCACCACTTGAGCCACAGTTCCATTTCTGGTGTTTTGGTGGCTAATGGGTGATAAGAGTCTCACTGGCTTTCCAGTCTAGGCTGGCTTTGAACTGTGAATCCCTCCGATTTCAGCCTCCTGGGAATTCAGTGAGTCACTGTGTGTGTTGTGCTTGCTATGTGCGAGGTACCATGCCAGGGGCTTGAGATAGCTCACTTAGTACTCTCATTAGCCTCATAAAGGTGGTATTGATTATCCTGAGTTGCGGATGAGCTCATAGCAAATTGCCTAATCCTCTCCAGTTAGAACAATGCCTCCATGTGTGAAGTGGTGCCTCTGCCTGTTTCCATTGCTCCTCTTCTGCCCAAGTTCTAGCGAATGCTCTGTTCTCTGCCAGGGAGAGGGTTGACAGCGTGTCTGTGGCAGGCCAGCCAGGGTTCCTCCCATGCCACTACTCCACTTGGGCACACCAGGTTTCACCTTTGCCCTCTATGTACAAAGTCTCACTGTGATTCTTTGTGTATATCACTTTCTCTTATTGTTTCCAATCACACAGTCTGATTGTCTTCCAATCTAGCAAACTCTTGGCATGAAGAAGGGATTGATGATGGACTTAACCAATGGGATACAGTTTCTGGTGGAGCGGGTAGCTGAGAGGCGTTGCCTACCGGCCCAACCAGGCCCTCCTTCCTAGGAAGATGGGGAGCCAAAGAACGAGGCAGAATCCGCGGCAATGAAGGAGCCTGTACTCAGTCAACCTCCTTCACTTTTCGTTGTTGGAACTTTAAGACAGGATCTTGCTATATAGCCTGGGCTGGTCTCCAATGCAAGATCTCCCTGAGTATTGGGGTTACAGGCCTGCATGCACCAATGGAAATTCTTCTTTTCTTATGTTTTATTTTTTGCTGGTTTTGAGGCTTGAACTCAGGGCCTGGTTGTCCTTGAGCTTCTGTTGCTCAAGGTTAGCGCTCTATCACCTGAACCCCGTGCCACTTCTGGCTTTTTTTGAGTAGTTTATTGAGATAAGAATCTCACAGACATTCCTGCCTGGGCTGGATGCTCAGATCTCAGCCTCCTGAGTAGCTAAGATTACACCAGTGCCTTGCATTTAAAAACAAAAACAAAAACAAAACCAAGCTGTTTTCACTGTCCCTATCTTTTTCCCTCTTGGGCCCCCAAACAACCCATAGTTACAGGCACATTCTATGTCTATAGGAGTACATATGTATGTGTGTGCATTTGTCTATGTCTGTTTGTCTGAGGTTAAGGCTGAGTTTTCCAGTGGGATAGCCAGGTTCCACTGCCCATCCATTCCTGTGGAATCTCCTCCAGGCACGTCATCTTCCTCTTGTGCTCTTGGGTGCTTGACAGGTGCAGTTCTGACAAGACCTGAAACTTGCCCATTGGGGGAAGGAATTGGCAAGGAGAGGCCTGAGTGGCTGAGGGGGTGGGGGCTGCCCCTTCCTGGGGGCACTGTGTAATGCCCCCTCTTTTCAGGGCTAAGGAGATTTTCCAAGGTCTACTCATTGCTTTGTGGAGGCCTTCCCTCCTGTCTACACCTGTCCACTACTGGCCCCTCTTGTAAGGACATTGTGATGCGAGTCTTCTCTCCACTCTAGCCCAAGGGGATAATCCAGAGGGCTGTAAATGTGAGCTTGGGGTGTGGGTGGGAGTGATTGGCAGGTGAAAGGCCCGGGGCCCTGGTGGTAGGCCCACCCACCGTCTGGTTGGGAGGTAGGGAGGTAGGGTGGTGAGGGAGAGATGTGATTTGGAGGGGGCGGGGAGAATGCTGGGAGAGTGGACAGTTCCCATGGATCCTAGACACTGGCTGGCATTGATTAATCCATTCATTCTGTAGGGAAATGGACCAGAACAATTGCTGGTTCATCCTCTGTGACTCCTGTGTGTGTGTGTGTGTGTGTGTGTGTGTGTGTGTGTGTGTGTATGTGTGTGTGTGTATGCGCACTTGTGCATGTGTGTGGGGTATTGAGGATGGAGCCCAGGATTGTGTCTGTGCTAGGTAAGTTTCTCCCACAAAGCTCCAGTCCCAGCTCCTTATGTAGTTTACACTAGTCTTAAGCTTGGGATCCTCCTGCTGCTGTGTTCCGCAGACTGGGATTACAGGTGTGCATCCCCACACCGGGAGCTTCTATTGCTCTAGAGATTTGAACCAGCTGTTTTTGGGGGACAGAGAGCAGTTGTCTGCTCCTTAGGTACCCAGCTCTCTTCCATCTCAACCCTCACGGGGTTCTACTGCTTCTCCACCCACCGCTGCAGTTCCTTTCTGGAATCTTCCATGATTGTTACAATTGCACAACTCTGTTAAAACAAAATAAACAAAGGCCTCTCTCCCTGGTCCCCTCTATCTCTTCAGATAATATCTTATCTTTCTCCCCCTTGCATATATTGAGAGAACTATCTCTGGTCTCTAGCTCATTTATTTGGCAAGCTAATGATGGAATTCGCTTCCAGGTGGTTTTTCTTTCCCAAGTCATCAACCCACTCCCCATTTCTACACCCAACGCTCATTCTCAGGAGCTTTCTCATGTCAAAAAACAAAGTAAAACAACTTAGTTTAAAGGATCTTAACTGAGCCTGGCCAGTAATCTTAGCTACTCAGGAGGCTGAGATCTGAGGATCCTGATTTGAAGCCAGCCAAGAAAGTTTGTGAGGCTCTTATCTCCAGTTAACCACCAAAAAGCCAGAAGAGGATGTGTGGCTCAAGGGGTAGAGCACCAATCAGGATCGAAAGCTAAGCCCCAGTACAGGTACCAATTAAAAATTAAACAGATCCCATTGGTTTCCTCCCTCTCTCCATCTTTCTCTCCTTCCCTCCCACCTTCCTTTCCTCCCTCCTTCCTTCTCTTTGGTACTGAGGATTGAACTTACACTCCTTTTCTTTTTTTGGGTCTGGTCATGGGCCTGAACTCAGCCTGGGCGCTGTCCCTCAGCTCTTCAGCTCAAGGCTAGCACTCTACCACTTGAGCCATAGTGCCACTTCTGGCTTTTTTTTTTTTTTCTGGTTATGTGGTGCTGAGGAATCGAACCCAGGGCCTCATGCATGCAAGGCAAGCGCTCTACCACTGAGCCACCTTCCCAGCCCCTGAACTTATACTCTTGAGCCACGAGAGTCACACCCCTAGCCCTCTACCCGTGTTAATTGGCTTTATTATTTTTATTTCAGAACCAGGCATCACTTCATTCTAGAGAGTGAGTATTCTGATGTTTGAAACACAGGTGATGAGTTTTTCAGACACTGATGGGCCTGAAGAAAGCAGGAGCAGAATAAGCAAAGGGAATTGTCCTGTCAAAGTTACTCTTCTTACATGCTGGGGACAGGGAGACCCAATGGGAAAATCCCTGGTTGGTAAACAGGTTATTTCAGGTTACCTTTTCCTGTGTCCTGTTGGTGCCAGAGGGAATTTATTATCATGCCAATTGAAACCTGTCTGGGAAATTTGGCTGTTATCTCTGTAATCCTGATTTCTCCAAAAGTGAGATAAACAGCTCAGCTTCAGCTTCGTGATGTGGAACTTTCTAGCGTGACTGACTCCATTTTGAGTTGTAGCCTGATCAGTCGCTGATCTCCAGCAGAGGATTAGTCCCGAACAATGGCTTCCCGGACTTGTTATTCAACATTGACTTGAAGAGCCTTGGACAGCATGGCCACCTGTTGGGAGACGTCCATCCCCTGGGCCTCGGCTGGCGGCTGGCGTTTGAGGCTCCTCCTCTGGTGACCCTCCCATGGCTGCTGTGGGTGCAGTCCGGGGCTTTCTGCGCATCCTCCCCTGCTCTGTCCCCAGCCCCCACCCGCCGAGTGAGCTCATCCTCTCTGTGGTTTTAATTACCATCCGGAGGGTGATGGCTTTCCAGTGCGGACTTGCCTCTCAGAAGGCAGCCTGGGAATATCTAGCTCGGGTACCGCCTCGGCCCTTCCCACTCCACACGGGCGAACGTGAACACATCCTAGATGTCCTCCTGGCCTCCACTGTGGTCGGTTTCTCCGCCAGCGACCCCTCAGTCGTTGACCATTGGAAATCTGACTTGATTCTTGTCTCCTCCGCCCGAATCCGTCCTGCTGTGTGACTTGTGCAATTGCTCCTTTACTTTCCCCCTCCTAATTAGCTTTCCACACCCGCCCCAATAGCATTTCCTGTGGTCTTCACCCTAGTGGTGGAGGCCAGACTGGTCATGGCCTGCTCTGGGGCTCCCTGTCTCTGGGTCATGTCTGCTCACGGGGTCCAGCTCTTGGGTGGTGGGCCATCTGTCTGTCCCCTTCCTTCAAGATTAGTGTCATGGCCGGGTGCTGGTGGCTCACACCTGTAATCCTAGCTACTCAGGAGGCTGAGATCTGAGGATCGCGGTTCAAAGCCAGCCCGGGCAGGAGAGACCGTGAGACTCTTATCTCCAATAAACCACCAGAAAACCGGAAGTGGCGCTGTAGCTCAAGTGGTAGAGCACTCGCCTTGAGCTGAAGAGCTGAGGGACAGCGCCCAGGCCCAGAGTTCAAGCCCCACGGCCAACCAAAAAAAAAAAAAAAAAAAAAAAAGATTAGTGTCATGGCTTACAGGGGTCTGGGGCCCATGGCCTAGTTCACATCCAGAGCCATTCCTTACTGGCTCTGGGATTTGGGACAAACTTCAGTTTCCTCTTAAGGGCCACTGAGAATGAAGCATGTCCTAGCTACTTAAGTGTCCAGCTGGTGCGGGGAAAGTCTGGCCTGTGTGCCATAGGAGAACCATAATCATTTGGTACATGAGGGACAGAGGCGTCTCTTCCTGTCAGCTGCTGGTGGCCCTCTGCCTCTACTGGTAAACTTTTATGGCCTGTGAGTGATGCCACAAATATCCAAATGGCCCTTTGCAGAAAGAGGGGTTCCCTACCCCTGTGAGAAAGGCCCATCATGGCGCCTAGGGAGCCCAGGTCTTCGTTTTGAAGCATGAGCCCCTGGGAGGTGGAGGAAGTACTCCGGCCTCTGAATGGAACTGGGGAGAGAGGACGAGGTAGGGGCTTTCTACACATAAAAGTCAAGCATCATTTAACCAGGAAGAGGGTGAGAACCAGGGGAAGGGCAGGGCGGGCGGGCGGGTGAGCGGCCGAGGTTCAGACCTGGAGGGCAGAGGCTGGAGCGAGAGAACACAGCATTCCACTTCATGGATAGAAAGACACAAAAAATCTCACTGAAGGGAGGGGACAACCAAAATTGGCCACAGCTTATTTTCTCAACTCTTCCCCTGACAGCCAGTCCACTAATGGGGACACATGGCTACTGGTGACATTGTACAAGCAGGGTCATCGTGAGGTGCTGTGTCGAACATCTCCCAGGGCCTATGTGTTGAAGGCTGGGTCCCCGGTCTATGCTGCTATGGGAAGGTAGGCCTGGCGGGAGGCAGTTAGGTCATTGGGAGGCGTGTCCCTAAAGGGGTCGTGGGACCCTGGTCTTCCTCCCTTTGCTTCCTGGCTGCCTTGAAGTGAGCAATTTCCTCTGCTGCACGCTCTCCTCATGGGGTTCTACCTCACCACAGGCCCCAAATTGTTGCTGGGGTTCTTAATGCTGCTGGGCCCAGAAAACAAGACTCCAAAGTACGGCACTGTGCTGTGCTGAGCACTTTGAACTAAAAAAAGCAAACTCAGAACCAAAGGAACCTGTGACAGTATGAGCCCAAATAAACCTTTTCTATTATCAACTTGATCATGTATATATATATATATATTCACAATCACAGAATGCTAGCATGCTGACCCTTCTGGAAATGTCTATTAAAAAACAAACCCATTCTTTTCCATAAGTGTCATCTTTAATGATGCTGCTCTTCTCCCTCTGTGTTTCCAGAGCTTCTTCTGTCTGTCTCCAAGCTGATCTGTCAACAAGCACTGATCTTGGATGGCTTTTTTTCTATTTCAGTGTCAGGGACCTGGCTGGATTTCACCTGTGTTTTACTGAAATCGAATTGTTAGTTGTAGTTCCATCCTGTCTTCTCTTTTCTTGCTTTCCATTTTCCTGAAAGCTCTTTGAGTCGGAATGGAATCAAATGGCCACTTCTCTTGGTGCCCTGTGTCTTATGCACAGTTGCGGCTCTAGGATGTTTGCTGTAGCCCTGAGTGTTAATTCTGTTTGGCTCTGAGAGCAATATTCCAAAGTATGGTGCTTTGACATGAGGAATTAGAATTTTTTAACAGTAATTTTAGTCCAGGTGACACTTAGGAGGCTGAGATTGAAGATAGCTATTTGAAGCCAGCCTGAGCAAGAAAGTCCATGAGGCTCTTATCTCCAGTTAACCATCAAAAAGCTAGAAGTGAAGCTGTGGCTCAAGTGGTAGGGCACTAGCCTTGAGCAAAAAAGGTAAGGGATAGTGGCCAGGCTCAGAGTTCAAGCCCCAGTATGGCCACAACAAAACAAAACAAAATAACAACAACAAGAAAACCCTGAACAAAAATTCCCTACAGTGACTGAAATGGTTTCCATGAACCGCAACCAAACCGGGAATCTCTAATCCTGAGTATACATGACTAAATTTTGAACCTAACTAAAAGACTTTGCGTTCATCCGTGACACTTTATTTATTTTTGGCTTGTGCAAGTATTGTAGACTGAGAATTTAGCTACACAGAACGTTCCTGACCCCTCTCTTCTCTTTCACCCATACAAGTTCAGTAAGCACAATTTCTATATTCAAGGAAATAGTAAGAAATTTAGGTGGTGCCAGGCCAAGGAGAAAGCTTGGTTCCGTGGTGCTAGAGTCCTCCCAGTGGAGGGGCGGGCATTCTGTCATTCAGGTTTTTTTCTATCCTCCCTTATAAAAAGGAAGTGACGTCATCAGAAGACGTGGGCGGGCCTCGTGGAGATTTGTCTTCTTTAGGACATGATGCTTGCCCTAGCTACTCTGAAGGCGACCTGCTCTAACTCCCCACTCAGTACTGCCTACCTGGGCAGGTCTGGCCTCCTCCCTGCATTCTCTGGCCCCTTCTTGGCTTGGGAGAAAGGAGCTGGGCTGTGGGCAGATAGGAGACAGTGAGGGCATATTACAGCCTCTCAAGGCAAGGCCCAGATGGCTCCTGGACCCTCTCGGCCACTGATGTCAGAGCTGGCTCCGGAGACGCACCCTGTGCCAGGCCTAGGGCCCAGCGAGTCTCTATGCTTTCTGGGCTAGCTCTCTGGGCTAGCTGAGGAGTCAGGTTGGAGAGGATGGGACTAGAAACTTGATAGCCCCCAGAAGTAAGAAAAGCGCACCAATGGGAGCCCCTAGCCTCCTGGGCCTCCTGGGCCTCGAAGGTGGACAGAGGGACTCGGTCAGACCATGGTGCCCCAGGCTCTGAGGGCCAGGAGGCTGTGGTGTGGGCCTTAGGGATCTCCTCACAGGCCTCATTCCCCTTTGTCCACCTGGAGGTCCACTCCATGAGGGCCGGAGGGAGGGGTGAGGCTCTGGGGGGCTGGGTGGGGTGTCTGTTGGCGCTTCCCAGGCTGGCTGACACGCAGCAGGAGACGGCTTGTGTGATGGGAGCAGCCTTCTCCTCACACAGGCCCAGGAACGGTGCCCGGGGAGGCCAGCAGCAGGAGGAGGAGGAGGGAGAACGGGACACGGGCAGAGGTGGGCAGCCAGCTCTGGGCAGCGGTCTTCCTGGGTGTGGGCTCTGAGGTCCTGGGCTTCCCATCCAGAGTTCCAGAAAAGAGAGGAGAGGAAGAGGCAGGCAGGATGGCAGACACCGCCGTTGCTCCAGGAGCTACACTTCGTCTCTGCTTACTTCCGTCTACCACCCCCTCCCCCTGGTGCTGGCAGCTGGTCGCCTGTGCCCCCTCCACAGCCTCAGGAGCTCGGTCCCCAGCCCAAGACCAACCTCTCCTGTACATCACAGGCCAGCCTAGCGGGGAGGTGGAGAAAGAAAGGCCATCTCTCCAGGGCTAGTAGCAACTTCATGTCTGAGGTTCTGAGGTGACCTTTGCCTGGCTCCCCCCGCACCCCAAGCCCTGGAGGGGAGGACTCGGGTGCTGTCTCGCACCCCTACTTGATACCCCTCAGCTACTTCCTTAGGGAAGCCTACTTTTGGGAAGGCTCTAGACTAGGGTGTGGAAGCGAGGTGTCTTTCCTGACCTTGCCAGCAGGGGGAGCGCTGCCTCCCAGCTGCTGTGTTCCAGGGGCTGACAGGCTCTCAGAGATGCAACAGGCCTCTCTGCCTGGCTCTACCTACTACACTGCTGAGCCAGACAGCCTTGGCGTAATGACTGGCCCGGTCTGCTGGCTCTGGGGACGTCTCAGCCCTCCGCCTGGCCTGTGTGATATCTGGCTTCTAGGAGGTTGGACGAGTCTTCGGCCATTCCACTCCCAAGCCCCTTCCCAAGATGAGTCTGTCTCCCCGCCCTGCCCCCCACCCCCAACCTCCCCACACCAGGTCTGGAGAAGAAAGCAGGTCACCTGAGATGGTAGTGAGGTTCTAGGGGGAAAAGAAACTCCCCTGGAGGGAAAGAAACCCCTCCCCAAAGGCCTTGGCCAGCAGCTCAAGCCTGCACAGACCCCGTCTGCGTGGTCCAGTTCAGGGCAGGTCATACGTCAGGGCAGCGCCGTCAGCCTCCAACTGGACCACCTGGTCCCCTCCGGGCAGTGGGTTCAGGGGAGGGCACCCTGGGCTGGGGAACTGGAACTTTTCTTGTTTCTTTTACTGGGACTTGAACTCAGGGCTTGGGCATTGTTCCTTAAGCTTTCCACTCAAGATTAGCACTCTGCCACTTGAGCCACAGCTCCAGGTCCAGTTTTGTGCTGATTAGTTGGAGACAAGAGTCCACCAACTTCGAATTGTGCTTTGCATTGTGCGTGTAGGTGGCAGCCTCCTGAGTGGCTAGGATAACAGGTGTGAGCCACCCACCCCCAGCGTGGAAGCTTCCCCCGTTTATTCCATGGTCCTGCATTCCAAGGCCAGGCACGGAGGGTGTGTGGGAGCTTCTATCCACCCTGCCTGCTATGGTTGCTCTTGACCAGTGTGCACTGCCACTTTGTGGAATCCTGGCAACTGGGAACCTTGATAGCTTGCTTGGTGACCCATGCTCCCAACCATGACGTAAGCCAGACTGACGCTGAGCCCTCTTGGATCAGCCCTGTGGTTCCCCCCCCCCCCCCTTCCACCCCAGGGCCTGGAGTTCTGTCTCCTTAGTTCAAAATTATACTCTGTGTGTGTGTGTGTGTGTGTGTGTGTGTGTGTGTGTGTGTGTGTGTGTGTGTGTGTGTGTGTGTGTGTGTGTGTGTGTGTGTGTGTTCAGTCTACTTCCTAAGGAGGATTTGAGGGAGCTAACCTGTTATTTTACAAACGAGCAAACAAGCTCTGAGAGGGTTGGGGACTGACTCAAGACACGTGACCTCTGAAGTCCCCTGCGGCTCAGAGCCCAGGAAAGTTTCATTAATGCAGACGTTGGTCTCTCATCCCCATCAGGACACCACCTCCCCGCAAGGGACTGTGGGGAGGACTGGAGGCTGGGGATGGACTGCAGGCTGTGAAGCTTGGAGAATGAGCTCAGGTGGGCCTAGAGCCAGGAATGCTAGGACGCCGTGCTTCAGGGCGGCAGCAGGCATACTCCACATACTGCCGGGCCAGAGGACTTGCGTAGAGCAAGGGTTTACTGAGCAGCTACTATAAGGCAGGCAGAGTGTTAGGTATGTGAGCTGTGTCCTCTGGTTGAACACACTCAACAACCCTGGAAATGGCTCTGTTTAAAACAGGGGTTCAGCCACCTGCCCGGTGTCACTCAGCCGGGAAGGGCCGGGCTGAGCCGGCTTCCCAGCTGTCTCTCTCCCCCCACGGCGGCCCCACCCTCCCATGGAGAGCACTGGGGGCCCTGGCTGAGCATGTGCTTCCCGGGGTGCTGAGACGCAGGACCCTGGCTGGCTGTCGGGGAGAGTTACAGTCTGGCCGGGGTGCTCCTGGCAGAGCCTGGTGTTTGATGGGGGAGCCCAGCTTTGATCTCCTTTTGAAGTTCTGGCTGTGGAACAGCAGCTTCAGCAGAGAGATGGTGCGGGGTGGGGGAGATGAAAGGGCAGGGAGCCAGGGAGGGAGGGGGGGCAGGCCAGGCCAGAAGAGAGAAAACAGATGTGTGAAGAGGAGGGGAGCCAGGCAGCTGGGGAGAGGGACAGGAAGACATCAGTGGGAAACGGGAATGGGGCGGGGGGGGGGGGCAGGAGGGAGGGGCCGGCGTGGAGGGAGGGGCGGTGGGGAGAGAGGCCTGTGGAGCCCAGCTTCCCACTTCTTCTGCTCTGGAGTTGGGGCTCTGGGGTGTCATGCAGTCTTGCCCGCCTCATTCACTGCCTCCAGTCTCACATCTCTCCCTTGCTCCCCGGGGAAGCACCTGTCCCCTCCGCTTGGTGACATCCACAGGGTCCAGCAAGTGTCCAGCCAAGGCCTCGAGATGGCGTTGGATGGCCTCAGGGAGGGGTGGGCGCGGTGTGGGTCTCGCTGGACTTCTGGGGTGGATGGCAGAGGCCTGCTCCCGGGTCCAGGAGGCAGGGAGGGATGGGGGAGAGTCCTCCGAGGGCTCCTGCACCTGTTCCTGCCCCTCCCGCAGGGCCGGCGCATGAGAAGGGGGGTGAAGGGGCCCTGGCAGGCAGCGCTGAGCTCGGCAGCACCCCATGCCTTTTCCTGTTGTCCCATGCTCCCCGCCCCCCAGTTCCTTGTGAGCGCCTCCCTTGTCCTCAGTGTCTGGTCCAGCCCCCGGATGGAGGGCCTCTCCTGATCGGCCCCCCTCCCCCCTCCCGCCCCCTCTGCTGAGGGTAGGAAGGCTTAGTGAGGGATTGAGGGGGGCAGCAGGACCCGTTCTGCCAGGAGCACCCAGCTTTATACCTGCCCCAGCTCCAAGCCCTTCAGAGGGGCTGGGAGGGTGTCCAAATGAAGACTTATTGGATTAATGGCTCCCGCCCGCTCCCTCCCCTGGCCCCCGGTCTCCCCTACCCTGAGCTCCATGCCTTCCTCCTGCTGTTGGCCCCCCTGAGCCAGACCTCACAGGAAGCTGGCTCAGCCGTCCGTGGGGGTGGGAAGGCGCCCTGCCCCTCTTCTGCCCACACGCCCCTCCGCAGTGAAACGTGGGATTCAGAGTCCATGTTGTTTGTGGGTCTCGGACCCCGACTTGGTTTCTGGAAGAGGGAACTTTCTGTAGGGTTTCCAGAAAAGGTGGCTCCAGTGACACCCCCATAGGATCTACCCCTGCTGCCGGGGGAGGGGGCGGGGAACGCTCTGGCCCTCACTCCTCTCTCCTGGCCCGCTCCACCTTCCTTCTGTCCTGCCCTCTGCCCTGCCCAACCTGCTCAAGCCCAGGGTCGTCTGCCGCTGTCACCCGCAGCTAGTGGGGGGAGAGGCCCAGCCCCTGAGACCAGGGGCTCACGTGGAGGGTCTTTAGCTTCCTTTGCCCCCCTCAGGAAGGGGCCTTGATGTCTCCTTGTGCCAATGTCTGGCTTCTGTCCTGAGGCTTCCCAGTATCTTCCACAGCCCAGCTGCTCAGCCTCTGTGGAGCCTGTGCATGTAGAGGCTCCCCTGGCTGGGAGCTCCTCGGGGCTAGGGCCCTCCCTGAACCTGGGGTCCTCAGCGCGTGCCTATCTGAGTGGGTGCCCAGTGAAGGTTGTTGGTTGGCTAGTCAACTGGACCAAGGGAGGCCAAGGGGAATGCGGGCATGTGGCTTGGAATCTGGGAACCCCTTGGTAAGAAAACAATGTGGGGTGCACTGGGAGCCATGGTAGATAGATAAGGAGGAGAGCTGTAGCAGCACAGAGCCCTGGAGGTGGTCGGGTCCAACCTCCTCTCTTCACAGGTGGGGAAAATGAGGCTCAGGGAGAAAGGAAAAGGGGTGCTCAAGGCCACAGCAGTCGGTGGCAGGAATGGAGCTGTGTTCTAGGTGTCTGGGCTTCTGGTCTGCGACCCTTCTCCTGGCCCCGCCCCTGCCCCGCCCCCTTCACGGCTGGGCATCCCCAGCTGGGCGCAGACCAGGGTGGGAGGGGCTGGAGGAGCAGGAGGGCATCCGCAGGCTCTACCTGTTGTCCAGAGCGGGGCAGGGGGTTAGGAGTCCATGCTAAGGTGGCTCGACTGGATGGTGGCATATTCTACAATGTCTCCAGACCCTGGCAGGGTGGTCTGCGGCCCGGGCACAAGCTCCAGGGCAGAGGTGTCCAGCTCTGCATAGTAGATGTCCTCATCCTTGCGGCCAGAACCCTAGGAATAAGGCGGAGGAAGAGACGGCAGGACAGGGAGCCATGGTGGGGAGGGTTAGGCGGGCCAGGAAATTCCCAGGAGGTGGCAGGTTGGGTGTGCAGGGAGAAATGGGGTGGGGAGGGTGAGGGAGAAAGAGATCAGAAAAACAACTCATCCGTGATGACAGAGAAAGCAAAGCTTTTAGAAGAGGCGTTCACAAGATTGTGCCGTGAGCCTGGCACTGGTGGGTCACGCCTGTAATCCCAGCTGCTCAGGAGGCTGCTCAGGATCTAAGGATTGCAGTTGGAAGGCAGCCCAGGCAGGAAAGGCCAGAGACTCTGGTCTCCAACTAACTACTCAGAAAAATGCCAGAAGTGGTACTGTGGCTCAAGTGGCAGAGTGCTAGCCTTGAGCAAAAGAAGCTCAGGGTCAACTCCCAGGTCCTGAGTTCAAGCCCCAGGACTTGAAAAGCGAGGCGTGACAGGGCCGGATGAGGAATGCAAGGCTGCATGGGGACCAGACGCGCTGCCTTCCTGCTGGAGCCGGGCACTGCTGTTACTTGTCGGCAGATCGTCCAACCCATCCGAGCCTCATTTTTCATGTGTAATGTGGGGAAATGAAATTGATGAGCGGTTTATCACCTTTGTGAGAGCACAGGCCTCCTCCCCCACTGGGGTCACTGAGAGCGCTACATGATGCGAGCTCCTGGCGTGATTTGGAAATGTGTGTGTGTGTGTGTGTGTGTGTGTGTGTGTGTGTGTGTGTGTGTGTACATGCACGTGCATGCACGCAGTACTGGGGCTGGAACTCAGGGCTTTGCATTCTTGCCTGACTTTTTCCATTCAAGGTTAGTGTTCTACCACTGGAACCACAGTTACAATTCTGTGTGAGTGGTTTATTAGAGATAAAAGACTCTCATGGACTTTCCTGCCTGGGCTGGCTTTGAATGAGGATCTTCAGATCTCAGCTTCCTGAATAGCTAGGACTGCAGGTGGGAGCCACTGGCGCCAGCTAGCACTTCTGAGAATGGTACCATGGCTGTGTTCGTTTCTCCTCCAGTAAAATGTAAGGGTGGCTTGGTGACCAGGAGCCCTTCCAGCTCTACCTCTTCCTCCTCTCATCTCCAGGGCTCCATGCTAGTGTTTAGGCAGACAGACAGATGTCCTGTTCACAGAGCAGGGCTGAAGGAGAGCAGGCCAGGAGGGCAGGAGGTCTGGGGAAGACATGGGCTTTGGGCAGGCTGGGCCCTCTGAGCTGGCCCTAGCGGGCGCATGCTCGCCACCGGATTGTCAGCAGGCAAGGCTGAGTGTCCTGATTTCTCTTGTCCTCCATCAACGCCGGCGCGTGCCCATCAGTGGAGGTCAGGGGCTCGTGGCAGGGCTAAGATTAGCCCAATTAACTCCTGACTGCTCACACCCAAGTCACACTCTCACACCTCGCATCTCCACCTTTGGGCCTCCAGGGCCTGCCTGGGGCAGGGGTGAGGGGGACACCTCTTCAGAAGGAAGGAGCCCAGGACAGGAAGCTGCCGAGACAGAAGGGAGAGGAAGGGACTGGACAGGAAGGAGGTTGGGGTCCTCACCCATGGCCTGGAGGTGGCTGTGGGGTAGGGAAAGGCAGGGGGAGGGGAGGGAGGGAATAGGCAAGCAGGGGTGTGTGTGAGGGTGGAGGGTGGCCTCGCCGTGTGCCATCCCTATGGCCGTTGGAGCAGGAAACACTGACTCCTTTGCAGCTACGGTTGCAGGCGGCTGCCGGGTGGAGATGGAGATTGGGCTCGGGGACCATGGCTCATGCACACACCGGCGTATGAGGCGGGACACAGCAGACCCCGTCCTCTCCTGCCGCATCATGGCCAGGGTGCCTGGGGGGGGGTGTCAGAGGTGTGGCCGGCAGTGTCCTGGGACAGCTGTGTCTGAGTTCACGACCAGGGCATCAGCAGGGCACCTTGGTTCTGATGACCTAAGTGAGGTCTGGGCAGTTGGGGGCAGGGAGGAGGAGGCAGCCAATGGCTTGGGAGCATCTCGGTGGGAAGAGGGGCGTTCTGCAGCTCGTGCCCCTGGCTGTGGGGCCGCACGGTGAACCCGGGCACACTGCCATGGGCCTTGACAAAATCCGTCCCAGAGATGACCAGCCTGCAGTGACCCGAGCCTGGCTGGCAGACACACGGGGAGGGGCCTGGGGGGAAAACAGGTACAGCAGGGGAAATCGAGTCCTGACTTACTGCCTGCCAGTGAGGAGGACCCCATCTTGGAGGTAAGCGGGGCACAGCGCACCCCTGGCCTGTCTGATGAAGATTTCAGGGATGGTGGTCTGGGAGAAGGTACTGTAGGGGTTGGCTCTGGGGACAGCAAGGCAGGCAGTAATGATGTATGGGGGCAGGGGTGGGGGAGGGAGGGCTGGCTATTGGGAAATCATGCATAGGAATGAATGAGCTCTGAGAACCATCAGCCGTGAAGGTTCAGTGTGGAAGCTAGCACCTTCTGGAAGGTGAGCTTCTGCTGCAGAGGGGCAGACAGGTCATGAGAGTATGGGTGGGTGGGTGGGGGCGTCATGAGAACCCCAGAGGGGCTCAGGCTGCAGGCTTGCTGTGTGAAGGGCCCTGGAACCGAGGTGGGGTGAGTGTGTAGAGATCTCCAAGGCGGTGTCCTCAGAGCAGGCAGCGTGGCCCACCCCCGCCACGGGCTAGCAGATACCACCAGCCCACCTAAGTTGGATTGTGTAATTTCCTTCCTTCCTTCCTTCCTTCCTTCCTTCCTTCCTTCCTTCCTTCCTTCCCTCCCTCCTTCCCTCCCTCCCTCCCTCCTTCCTTCCCTCCTTTCTTTCTTTCTTTCTTTCTTTCTTTCTTTCTTTCTTTCTTTCTTTCTTTCTTTCTTTCTTTCTTTCTTTCTTTCTTTCTTTCTTTCTCTCTCTCTCTCTCTCTCTCTCTCTCTCTCTTTCTTTTTTTGGTGGTACTTAGGTTTGAAAGCAGAGCCTCACACTTGCTAGTCTGATGCTCTGCCACTTGAGCCAGGCCTCCAGCCTTGCTTTATGCTGGCTATTTTGGAAACAGAGTTCAGTAGACTTTTTGACCTGGGTTGGTCTTACACCATAATCCTCCAGACCTCAGCCTCCAGAGTAGCTTACAGGGAGGCCTGAGTTAACATCAGAGCTTCAGAACTCTACCCCTCCAATGGCTATTCAAGCAGGCCTGAGCTCACAACGCTGAGAGGCTGCCAAGCCTCTCTCCTCAAAGGTAAGGCCATGACTCTCTTCCCTCCACTCCTGGATCTTCTGAAGGTCTCTCTAGGATCTAGCCTCCATCCACCCAGCTCTGCAAGCGCATGCATCCTCCAAGCCCGGGAACCTCAGCAGGCACAGGAGTGCGTGCAGTGTGGGCCTGGCTTACGCACAAGGCCCGGACCCTGTCAGGCTGAGGCACTGAGACTGGTCAGGCTTGCAGGTGCTGGTCCTCCCAGCTCCCCGCAGCCTGCTCAGCCCCAGAACTCCGCCTTGGAGAAGGTGCAAGCTCCCTGCTTGTTGAGAATTGATGACAGCATCAATAATGCCACTTGTATACAAGCTGCACGGACAACAAACCGGAGTACTGGGGATAAATCCTTGGCTGGCCCAGTAATTGCTCTGTAAGCCAAAAGGAATTACACTTCTCTTGATCATAGCAGTGGGGCCTCCCCAGGGCGCCGGGGGACCTGCACACACCACCCGCTGGCCCTTCTCACAAGCATCTATCCATCCAGACGCCTCATCACAGGCCCTGGGACTCACGCTGGACGCTGGACTCCGTGGGAGGACTCTCCCCATCGCCCGGCCCCTCCTGCCCAACGCTGGTGGGTGGGAGTGGCGCCCTCTACTGGTTGTCCCAAGAGGCAAATAAACTCATCCAGGGCTTCCATCAGCCCAACTCGGGCAGAGTGGGGGAGGGCTGGCGGTCTGGGATCCGAGCTGTGGGCTGGGGTCTGGTGTGCCCACATGGAAGGAGGAGTGGGCAGAAGGGCCTGGGGGTGGGAGCTGACCTCGAGCTGGGGCTGCCAGGCCCCTCCTGGGTCCCCAGGGAGGGCTGTGCATGCCCAGCCGTGGGAGCAGCGGTCAGACAGCAAGACGGGGACACCAGCGGTGGGGATTAGGGCCAGCTGCAGCTGTCCTGCAGCTCACAGCGATTTTTATGCTAAGCTTGGACCTGCTCCACACAGGATCCACTGGAGTCTCCCATGAAGTTCCAAATCGCTAACTTCCGCCATCTTCTCCCTCTGTGCTTCAATCCTCCCCCCCACCCCAGCCCCCACCCCTTCACCTTCCTGACGGGAGGTGGCTCGTGACTGGACGGCAAAGGAGAGCATCATTGCCTACATCCTGGCAGGGACCTGGCTTTCTCTCTCCATCCTGAGCTTGCTGGGCTCTGGTGGCTCACGCCTGTCATCCTAGCTACTCAGGAGGCTGAGTTCTGAGGACCAGGGTTTGAAGCCAGCCTGGGCAGGAAAGACCGTGAGATTCTTATGGCCAATGAATCACTAAAAAGCCAGAAGAGGAGGTGTGTCAAGTGGGAAAGTACCAGCTCTGAATGAAAAAAAAAAAAGAAAGAAAGAAAGAAAAGATTCCCGAGCCTCAGTTTCCCCCTGTATCCAACGAGCAATCACAGGGCTCACAGCTTAGATTGCTGTGAGGTTGATGTGTTTGAAAAGCGGCCGGGGCTCTGCGCGGTGGCTCTGATCCCTTCGTGGGAGCTGGCAGGCCACGCGGTGCACACCGGGCTGCAGCACGCTCTCTGGTGGTGAGGATAATGTACCCAGTGGACCAGCCGCTGCCTGGGGAGGGGGTTCCCATGTCTCCCGCTCCTTGGAGGTCCGGCTCATGTCCAGGTGTGACCAGCGAATGGCCCTTCCCTCCTCCCACCCCTGTGTTGTATCAGAAGGTGTAGGCCCAGCACCCAGGGACAGAACGCCACCTCCTTGAGCAGGATTTGGCATCTACAGTGGGCCTTTGCTGGCACTTCCAGCCAAGAGGGAGGATAGATGTGCGGGGGGAGACAAAGGCCTGACTCTCCCGCGGGTGCCAGGAGAGAGGGTATTATCGTTGGGCCCAGGCGCTCTGGCCTGGGACTTGGGGCTGGCACCGTGTGGTTCCATCCCCAGCTCCCAAGTCTGCTGAAAGGGGTGTGCACAGAGGCTGCAGCCATTCTAGTGGGTGCTGGCCCTCTCCACAGCCACTGTGCAGCCAGTGCTGGCTTCAGGTGGGGCTTGACGTGACTGGGGATTGGGGTGCCGCTGCAGAGCTGGGGGCGCCTCAGGCTGGGCTCTGTCTCTTTGGAAGGCTCACCTCCCCGCTTGTCTGTCCAGCGTTCAGCACCCCTTTTTGCCCAGTGCCCCGGGACCCAGGCTTCTTTCTCGGGTGAGCCTCCCACATCCCTCCTTTCCCCCCACCGTCCCCTCTTTCCTTTCTAGTCAATAGGGGAGCCACTGGCCTCAGGGTTCAGTCATCCTTACCAAGGGCTGGTAGGCAGGGGTGACCCCCAGGTCATAGTATGGAGGGAGTAGGGGCTCCGGCTGTAATTCTTCTTCCTGCTGTGAAGGCCGCTGGGACTCCAGGTGAAGGATCTAGAAGAGCAGGAGAGAACACTGCACAGACCTCTTTCTCCATGCCGGCTCCGGGCCTCTGGGTGAGGCCCCACACAATGGTGGGGGGGCCCTAATGCATACCCCGAGCCTGCAGCATTGCAGCCTCTGCCTGGAAACAGCCCAGAGCTAGATGCTGCATGGGGGCTCATTGAACGCTCAAAGAACAAACAAACAACGCCCACGGGTGTGCGTCCTCTCCGGGGCTGTCTTCTATTTTATCCCCCCACCCCCAACTTAGACATTCGGTTCTCTGCTGCCCCAGGCCCACCTGGATGTCCACAGGCGCCAGTTGACTCTGCCTGTTGGGAAAAGGCTCCAGCTTCTGGGAGGGAGACAGGTCCATCCTGGAGGAAAAGAGCAAGGGTGAGCTCACCGCATGGTCTCACTCCGTGGGACCCCCTGCCTGTCGCTATGAGAGGCGCCAGGCCTCTGCGGCCAGGGCTGGGGGTGCGGTGGGTTATCCGGATGGCGGGTGAGATGCTGAGGGTGGTCTGTCCGTCTTTCCTGGGTATCTCAGCCCATCCGGTAAAACTCCCAGATTTCTGAGAAATAAAGAGGCTGGCATCCAGGGCCCCGGGAATGAGACCAGGGGTAAAACAGTGGAGATGCAAAACTAAAACCTCACCCATTTCTGTAAATAATATGTAGTGCGATATTTCAAAATGAAAATGAATGCAAAAATCCATGATGAACGGAACGTTTTAACTAAAGACAGGATCGGTAATAGAGGCATGCTGAGCCATACCGGAGCTCAAGGCAAAAGGAAAGAATAAAATCAGTCATTTTACTCCTTGCTTTAGTTAAAATGTGCTTTTGTTCATCATGGAGTTCTCTTCACTTTTTTTTTTTTAATTAGGAAAAAAATTGTCTCTCATGCCTATAATCTGGAGATCAGAGGATTGAGATTTAAGGCCAGCCTGGGCAGAAAAGTCTGAGAGACTCTTCTTTCCACGATTGTCAGCAAAATGTTGAGCCAGAGGCATGGCTCAAGTGGTAGCCTGCCAACTCAACAAGTTCAAGGCCATGAGTTCAAACCCCCGTACCACCATCACCACCAGGTGGTGGCACATGACTGTAATCCCAGCAATTGGAAGGCTAAAGTGAGGAGGATCACATGAGGCCAGGAGTTCAAGGCCAACTTGGGCAACAGAGCGAGACCTTGCCTCAAAGAATAAAACACAATAAAACATTACTCACAGAAGTCATCTATAAGTAGATGCCATCTCCGCATGGAAGAAGGTGAAACAGGGCCTATTATTGAGGCTCTTTGGGCAGCGTTTTGGGACATCTATAAATCATGGATTATAATTGCACATCTACTTCCTCTAGCCGTGGAGGGTATAACACATCTCTCTGCTGGGCTTGAAGTCTTCCCGCCCAAAGTCAGACGCCACTGGCCGGCAGGTGGAAGGGAACCGCACCCCTGAGGGGCCCCGAGTGGCGGGTGCGAGACGTGAGGGAGCTGTGGGCAGAGGCGCAGCATGGCCGCCACTCACCCGTCGCTGTCCACCGCTAGCTGGCTCTTCTGCTGCTGGCAACACAGGAAGAGGATAGCCAGAGCCACGCCGAGGACGAGCAGAACGGCCACGGCGCCTCCCAGGAGCCTGGCTGTGCTCCCCAGGCCCCCTTGGTGGAGGGGCTTTTCTGGAACAGAGAGAGAGGGGGTGTGTGTGTGCCTGAGAGGGGGAGAGTCAGCCAGGCAGGTCAACAGTGCTCCGAGGACACGCGGGGCAGGACGGGCTGGCTGGCCCCAGAGCGGACGGAGCCCCGGCGCCCAGGACTCGAACCACTGGCCTGGCTGTGATGTGGGATCTGGGTCACGGAGGTGGGGGGTGAGGGTGGGTGGGGTGGGCAAGCCTCTTCATCCCGTTTCTGGCCCTGCAGGGAAAATCCCTGTTGAGTTCAATTTCCTTCCCCTCCCCACCCAATTAAACAAGCAAATGTGCTAATTGGAGCTTTGCCCTCCTGGCTCTGAAGAGGAAGAGGAGCAGGAAGGGAAGAAGGGAGTGGTGAGTTGGAGGGGAAGGGGGCACCTTGGGACTTACTTCCGTAAGCCCCAGAAGCTGCAGCTTATGAGAGGGAGCTCTGCCTCTTGGTTCCCTGGGAAGGAAGTGGGGGTGGGGAGGGGGGAGGGGGTGGCACCAGGCAAGCTGTTCTAGGTTGGAGCAAGCACTCAACCTCTCTGAGCCTCAGAATGAAAAGGGCCCTGGAAGTTTGGTAGCGTTTGTGGAGCTGATTCTGTCTGGGCTGAGCCCCCATCCATCTCGGGGCCAGGGGCTTACAGGTCTCTGGGCATGGTGTGTAATGCCACGGAGAGTGGGAAGCGCTTTGTGTCCCTCCCTCTGTGGGGCTCCATTCCCCACCTCTGGTCTTTCCAGTGCTCAGGGAGGAAGGACTGAAGAGAGAATCACACACACACACACACACACACACACACACACACACACACACACACACACACACACACACACACACACACACACACACACTCCTGCCTGCTTCCTCCCTGCCAATGTATTATGTGTAATTAAGCCTGGGGAGGACCTGAATAGAGATGCTAAATTGTAGTTTGCAATACACATCATGTAGCCAATTTTCCTAAAGTGGATTGACAAACACTTGCATCCCCCCCCCCACTCCATTTCAATATCATGAAGGAAGGGGCATCTGGCAGGGGCCCCCATATAGCCCATCTCCTTCACTCCTCTGGACAAAGGCTGTGGTCCAGCGTCCCTCCATCTTCCCACAGCCACTGGAACTAACAGACCAAGGGGGGCGGGGGGGGGGTGTCTTTTGGAAGGCAGCTCTGGGTAAGAATTACAGGTTCCAGGGCTGGGCTCTCTGTCTCTGTGTGTGTGTGTGTGTGTGTGTGTGTGTGTGAGAGAGAGAGAGAGAGGGGGGGGTGGTGGAGGGAGGGAGGGAGGGAGAGAGAGAGAGAGGGAGGGAGAGAGGGAGAGAGAGGGAGAGAGAGAGAGAGAGAGAGAGAGAGAGAGAGAGAGAGAGAGAGAGAGAGAGAGAGAGAGAGAGAGAGAGAGATAGGGACTCAGATGTCCCAACATCAAATCTTTTGTTTCCAGACCTCTTGGGCAAGGAAACTACCTTGGTTAAACAAAACCCTTCTCCCCTTTTCTCTAACCCCTGGCATCTTTGCACCTGCGTTTTTCTTCTGTGCCTTCATCCCTCTTGCTCTGCTCCCCGGCCTCCCTCTCTGCCTATAGAGCAGCACCTGTGGCGTCGGGGTAGGCCGCGGTGGGAGTTGCAGGAGATCTAGCGCCTGCCTCTGATCCCGTGAGATTTCCCCAGCAGCTCCTACATCCCAAATAGCCCGCATGTCCGGGGCTGCCTCAGTGACTAGGCTGTGGCCACAGCCAGCCAGCCCCTCGGCCTCCAGTCAGCCTGGGCACTTGCAGCTTTTCCTCTTGCTTGGGTGGTGCAGAAACACTGTCTTGGGAGGGCCTCTCTCCCTCCCCCCCCCCCCCCCCCCCCGCCAGGTGATCCAGCCTCCCGGTGTTGTTGAACTCGCTTCCCTCCGGCCTCCTGCACTGCGATGGCTCTCCTCCTCTCTGGGACTCTCCTTTGTCCCTGGACTGTGGGCGCCTCTCTGTGTGACTCGTTTGGCACAGCCATCCTGGGCAGGAAGGGCTTGCCCAGGGTGCTCCGTGAACCTGGCGGCCAGCCCTGGCCACTCCAACCTCACCTTCCACCAGGGGGCGCTCTCACCTACAGGCCTCAGGCTGTTTTCCTGAACAGCCTGGACCCCTTTCTATGGGTCCAGCTGAGGGAGGCTGGCATTTCCAAGGGGCTGAGTGGGTGTGGCTGTGGGGAAGCCTGCAATGCCCTCTCTGGCTTATGAAGTCCAGGTTTTTTTTTCCCCCACTATAACCAGCCCTGCGTGGCTGGTCTGCCCCATAGAGCCCACAGGAGGGAGAAGATGAATCAGAACCAAGAGTTGGGGTCTCAGCCCTGCCCTGACTCCATGCTGCCAGGGATCCTCAGGGATGCTGGGTCTACTTGTAAAGGGAAGGCCTTTTGCCTTCCTTAAATTGAAAACAAGAGTATGTGGTAGATTAGCTGGGCACTGGCAGCTCAGGCCTTTAATCCTAACCACTCAGGAGGCTGAGATCTGAGGATTTGGGGTTGAAGCCAGCTCAGGTAGAAAAGTCTGTGAGACTCTTATCTCCAGTCAACCAGTAAAAAGCTGAAAGTACAGCTGTGGCTTGTGTGGTAGAGTGCCAGCCTACCTTCAGCAAAAACAAAAACAAAAACAAAAAAAAAACAAGTAAGAGACAGAAGTGGCGCTGTGGCTCCAAGTGGTAGAGCACTAGGCTTGAGCTCAGAGGCAGCATCCAGGCCCAGAATTCAAGCTCCATGACCAAGACACACAGACACACAGACACACACACACAGACACACAGACACACACATGCACTCACACACGGAAGAGACAGTGCTTAAGCCCTGAGTTCAAGCCCCACTCCTGGAGCACACAAATGCACATGTGTGTGCATGCACACACACACACACACACAGAAGGAGGAAATGTTAGCCTCCAGTCTGTGGCATGCCAGGCTCTGTGCCAGGGGCCTTGACCGAACTGGGGTCGTTTGGATCTTCATATCACATCTGCAAAGTTAGATAATGCTGTTCTTCATGAGCAAACTCAGGCTCAGGAAGGTGAAGTAATTTGCCCAAGGTCCCTCAGCTGACCAGTGGCCCAGGGGATGCTGGGACTCAGGCATGTGTGGCATTGCCTGGCTTGAGTTGGGAGGCTTCGTGGATTCTCACTGGGTACTGCCATCCTCAAATGGTCCCTCTGCAGACACTACAGGGCTACCGAGTCTCCCTGCCCCAAGCGGGGCCCCTGGTTGCTTTGTCTCTGAGCCCCCCCCCTTGACAGCTGTGAGGGGGGGGCCTGGCCAGGGCCCCAGCTGGAGCTCTGGCATGGAGCCCCCAGACGCTCTCTGCTTACACCGTGACCAATCTGTTTCCCCGGGCCTAGTCCACAGCTTTAGCGAAGGCCTTGTCACCTGCAGGCAGCTGGGCTTGGCTGGGCCGGGGCTGGAGCCTGGTGCCCGAGAGAGCTGGGGCTACACCCCGTCTGTGCATGGGCATCACGCCTGTGTGTGTCTCTGTGTGCCTAATTCTGAGAAGGCTCAGCTGTCTAGAGACTGCCACTGCTAGACTTGGGTTTCGGTGACTTTATTTGTACCAGGGCTTGAACTCAGGCAGGGCCTGGCTGCTGTCTGTGCCTTAGCTTATTCACTCAAGGCTGGTGTTCTGCCACTCGAACAACAGCTCCACTTTGGGCTTTTATGGTGGCTAATTAAAGAGGCTCACAACAACCCTGAGATACCACCTTACCCCAGTCAGAATGTCCCACATCCACAAATCAGCCAACGACAAATGCTGGAGGGGATGTGGAGAACGAGGAACGCTATTACACTGCTGGTGGGAATGTACACTCATACAACCACTTTGGAAAGCAGTCTGGAGGGTCCTTAGAAAGCTAAAGATTGACCTCCCTTACGACCCAGTCATACCACTTCTAGGCATCTACCCTGAACAACAGGAACCAATATACAAGGACACGTGCACCTCCATGTTTATTGCAGCACTGTTCGCAATAGCTAGGATATGGAAACAACCTAGATGCCCCACCACAGATGAATGGATCCAAAAATTGTGGTATCTATACACAATGGAATATTATGCAGCCATTAGAAATGACAAAATAATGGCATTTGCAGGGAAATGGATGGAGCTAGAAGGAATCATGTTGAGCGAGGTAAGCCAAGAACGAAGAGACAAACAGTACATGGTCTCCCTGATAAGTGGATGATGAATCCAAAATGTTAGGAGATATGACAAAACTAACAGGACTTAAGAAACAAAGAACTCCCACTCATCTGGTTGAACCACTACTAAATATCCCCATGCTGCTGATCACATATATGGTATATAACATATGAGCACCGTTATATATTACAGACTGTGATAGACAATTTGCTCCAGGAAAGTTAGAATGAACTTGTGACTTTAAATGAGCATCATTATTCCACAATACTGTGAATTTCCGGAAATTAAGTAATCACTTAATCACGATCAAAAAAAAAAAAAAAAAAAAAGAACCTTGGGGAAGGGAGGGAGGGAGGGGATGGTAGGGGGAAAACAATGGAGGGGGTAACAATGTTCAAGAGGAAGTGGAAGTGTACTCATTACCTCACTCATGTAGCTGTAACCCTCTGTATAGTATCTCTACAATAAAAAAAATTAAAAAAAAAAAAAAAACCAAGCAAACATAAAACTTAACACCTTTCTTTCTTCTGTGCTGAGGATTGAACCCAGATCTCCAGCCCTGATTGTTTCTCACCTTATTAACAGACTTCCTGTTATGAGAGATGAGGATTTAATGTACTAATCATACTTCCCCTTTCACCTCCTGAACTGTTTCCCAGTAAGGTTTTGTCAAGATTTGTAGTTCCCATGTATGGTGTATAACATGTGAACACCGTTATATGTTATAGACTGTGATAGACAATTTGCTCCAGGAAAGTTAGAATGAACTTGTGACTTTAAATGAGCATCATTATTCCACAATACTGTGAAATTCCAGAAATTATGTAATCACTTAATCACAATCAAAAAAAAAAAAAAAGAACCTCAGGGAAGGTAGGGAGGGAAGGGATGGTAGGGGGAAAACAATGGAGGGGGTAACAATGTTCAAGAGGAAGTGTACTCATTACCTCACTCATGTAACTGTAACCCTCTGTATAGTATCTTTACAATAAAAAAAAAAAGATTTGTAGTTCCTTCATAAAAAAAAAAAAAAAAAAAAAATAAAGAGGCTCACAGATTTTTCTTGCCCGGGCTGATTTCAAACCTTGATCTTTAGATCTCAGCATCCTGAGTAGCTAAGATTACAGGCCTGCGCCACTGTGCCGGGCTGACTTAGTATGAGGTCTTGCTATGTTGCTGAGGCTGATCGTGAAGTCACGGATCACGTGATCCTCTTGCGGCAGCCTGCATTACAGGCATGCCCCTTGGCTCAAGTTGGCCGATCGAGTCTTTTTTTTTTCCCTCACACATCAGTGGGCCTGATCTCCTCCTGACTGCTTCTCTCCCCTGGCGATCATGACAACACCCCTGGGTGTGCCCACCTCAGATTAAGTGAAATCCCCCGTTAGGTAGCACCACAGGCCTGGGTGTGCGGGTGAGGGGGCTGCTAACCAGGGCCAGCTAGGATCCTGGCTCTCCCAGTCACACGACTGCCCAGAGGCCTACCTTCCCAGCCCCCCGGAAATGGGAATCACTTGTACCTGTCACATGACATCGAGGTGGAGGTGAGGGGTGTTAGAGTCCCTGGCACAAAGCCCAAAGCCCTGCCTGCCATCAGTGTTGGTGGTATTCCTGTGTGGGTTTAGTGGGGGGGGGTCAGGATGCCCCAGTGTGTGTGTGTGTGTGTGTGTGTGTGTGAGAGAGAGAGAGAGAGAGAGAGAGAGAGAGAGAGAGAGAGAGAGAGAGAGAGAGAGAGAGAGAGAGGAGAGAGAGAGATTCAGAGGTGCCCTCTTTGGGGAGGGTTGAGGAGCATCTCCCTTTCCACTTTGCTCATGATATACTGTCCATCTGGAATGTTCTCCTCCCCTCCCCCCCCACCCCTTCCCACCTTGAGTTGTCATTAGGTAGGAGGAGGGGGCTCTGAGCGGTCTCCTGGGTCAGGCCCAGCTGGAGGGCGTTAGTGGGATTTCACGCACATTCCATCTCCCGTGGGGACCCTGTCCAGCAGGGACTTGACCCCCCAGCCCTCTTAGACAGAGGCGGGGCAGCCAGGGCCGGTTGGGGGAGGGCCCAGGGCCCGGGGAAGCCCTTGTTCTGTCACACTTCCATCCCTCACCCTGCCAGACACCCAATCTCTCTCACAAGCCGCCACCTTGAGTGATGGAAGTGCCAGGCAGGCGACCCTGGGAAACCCAGGCTGGAAAGGGCTCCGCGCAGAGGGAAGGCTGACAGCGGGCTCCCCAGGGGCTGCTTTGGGGGAGCGGGTGATAGGATACTAAGGTTTGAACTCCAGGTCTCGAAACTGGCTAGGCTGGCGCTCTACCACTTGAGCCATGTCCCCAGCCTCGTTTGCTTCAGCTTGGTTTTTTTTTTTTTTCAAATAGAGTCTTGCCATTTTGGAGGGGGGCGGGCAGAGTGCTGAACTATGATCCTCCTGTGTAGCTGGGATTTCAGATGCATCCCACCATACCCACATTCCTTGTTGAGATGAAGTCTTACTAAGTTTTGGCCCCTGTGGACCTTGAAATATAATCCTCCTGAGCTGTTACCTCCTGAGTAGCTAGGATTACAGGTGTGAGTCTCCAGCACCTCTCAGCTAATCTGGTGGCTTTGAGTGGTTCTAGCTTAGTGGGGTCTTCTATATCCAAGGCATGTCTTCCTGGCCAGTATGGCTAAAACAAAACGGATGGCTGATACCAAGAATAGGTAACAGGGCGGAGCCATGGGAACTCTCCGGTGCCGCTGGTGGAGTCTATGTCAGCCCTACCCCTTCAGCAAACCGCATCTACAGCCCTAATTCTACCCTGGGGTAGGTACGCAACAGGAGTGAGTGGGGTGGGCCCCTGCACCAGTGCTTGTAGCAACTTGATTTATAATTGTCCAAATTGGATACAAGTCATATATTCCTTGCTGACAGCATGAATGTATTGTGGCCCGTTCCCACACCGGATCACACTCAGGGGAGCGTGGTTGTACAATACAGGTGTCCTGTTAAGGTAAAGGCACTAGACACTCAGGTACATGTGATATGCTTCTATTTCTTTGGATTCTAGCATGAGGGTGTGGCTGGTGGAGTTGGGGAGGGTGAGGGAGCCCGCCTTAATCTGAGGGGGGGCGGGACATCTGTATACACACAGCACTGGGCCCTGGAGCTCTGCATACTTCACCATTGGTAAGGCATCACTTAATTAAAAATGTTAAAAAAAAAAAAAAGAGCTTAACAAACTACTAAAACCTTACATGGAATCTTGATTAGTTGAACAGACCCACGTTCAGGCCTGTCCTCTTGCTTTCTGCTTTAAGGAGTTCTGGGACCTTTCTCTCTTTCCTTCCTTCCCTCCCTCCCTTCCTCCTTCCTTCCTTCCTTCCTTCCTCCCTTCCTCCTTCCTTCCTTCCTTCTTTTCTTTCCTTCTTCCCTTCTTCCCTTCCTTCCTTCCTTCTTTCTTTCTTCTTTCTTTCTTTCTTTCTTTCTTTCTTTCTTTCTTTCTTTCTTTCTTTCTTTCTTTCTTTCTTTCTTTCTCTATCTTATTATTTTTCCTGTGCTGTGGGATCAAACTCAGAGCCCCATCCATGCTGGGCAAATGTTCTACCATGGGACCTGGGAGATTTCTGCCCATGCCACTTTGGAGGCTGCACTAGACATCTTTGCTGTGGAGCAAACAGGGCCTCATATCCTTCAGCTGGCCCTAGGCCCCATGCACGAGGGTGGTCCTGCATGGGTTCCCAGCCAGGACCCTGCTCTGAGAGACACACCCCAGCCCCTCCTGTCTCCCTCCACCCAGCTGGGGGGACGTCCAGTGTGCAGATCAGGAAAGAAAAAACCCAAAGAGGGTGGTGGTCTCCACATAACTTGGAAGCACAGAGCTAGAGTCTTACCTAGGATTTGGCAAGTGTCCTAATACCTGATAGCATTTCCCTGGCAGGTTCTGATTCCCTGCCTAGGGCAGATTATGCAGTAGTGAACATTGCAGTAAAGAAAAAATGCTATTCTCACCAAACTTGTCTGAGCACTGGGTCTGTTCCAGGCACTGTGTTGACTATTTGACAAGAAGATTATTTTCTTGTAATCCGTATAGCAACTGCCTGTGGTAGGTGCCATTCTTATCTGCCTTTCTAACAGCGAGTGCGATCTCTGAGGCATCTGTGGCCATCCCAGCAAACTGTTCACATAGATTGAGAAATGAAGCTCTGGGAAGGCAAGCACTTCCCCCGAGGTCCACGCGGCTGGTGAACGTCGGACGTGGGATCGAATCATGGTCAGTCTGACCCTCCAGCCCTGTGTCTTTCCTTTCACACTGCTTCCAGGACATATTGGTGGTGAGCTGATCATGGAAGAGCTTCTGAGGAACTGCAACAGCTCAAATGGTGACCCCAGTCATTGAGATAACACATAGCAAAGACACACAACGATCCCCACACTGGGGGGAAGATAGGCAGTCCAAGTACGAAGGATGTTGATCAATTTAGGCCAAGCACACAAGAAAAGATTCAGAGGTTTACTTGCCTATCGAAACATCCATCAGTCTATCCATCCATCTGTCCATCCACCCACCCACCCACCTGTCCACCACTCACCCACCCACTCACCTACCCCTCCCTCTTTATCCAGGGCTGTAACCACTAGGACTGAGTCCCACTGCCAACCCCACGAAGTCTAAGAGTTGGTTGTGCCAAGGTTAAAGTGTAGCTAGGCCAAGGTTAAAGTGTTCACTCCTGAACGCTCATCCTCTGCAGGTCAGACTAGTTTTCGAAAACAGTATTTTATCTCAACTCCTTTGGAATGAGAGGGAAATGGTAATTCCCCCCACGAACACCTGGAACAACTGGAACTTTCAAAAAATAGATTTGATTTTCTATTTCACAGTGTGGGCCCCTGGAAGGCACAGCGTGCCCTCCCGCACCGTCATCTCTACCAGAGGGTGCATTTGTTATACTGCACGAACTCACCCAGAGGCATCATTACCTCCTGTAGCTCAGAGGTGACTGGGACTGTGCGATGCTGGCTGAGAGCTCATTCGCTCTTGAGATCGTGTTTCCCTACAGCTATTGACCAAGGGGCCAAGACTTGAACTCATCTTCACCTGGCTCCAAAGAGCAGCATCTTGGCAAAGTGGTTTGTTGACCAGTGACCATCCTCCAATAGCTGACGATGTTGCACCAGGCTAGGCTGAGTTATTCTTTTTGGCCTCGCACAGGAGTTCCCCTGCCTGGGCTTTTAGCTCAGCGTCTAATTCTCCCTTTAGGCAGATTCCCAGGAATGGTGGAAACCACGGTGGAAACTTGCTTCCTGAAGCTCACAGGTGAGGCTTCACGATGAGTGTCTCGGGGAGGTCTGGCCCACGGGGGGAGGCCTGCGTCACGCAGGCTCTCATGTCTTGGAGGTGGAGATGAAGATGATTAATGACCGATGATGGCAACAAGAAAGAGCAGAGCTGGCATTTAAGCCTCACGTGGACTCATTCACGGAATCACCGATACCCACAAGAGGCGGAGTTTGTGTCAGGGCCCGCCTCTTCCTCATGATTGACACCTGGATCAGCCCTGACTCCACCCCCGACTTGGCTGCTCATCTTTTAGAATCTTATTAACAAGTCCCAGCCCCGGAGGCTCTGCCCTACTTGCCTGGGTCTGGGGCCTGTTGTTTTCAATCCTCGGGGATCCGGGTGTTATTCTGGGCCAAGTTCTCTGAGCTCAGGGGGTGTCGATGCCCTGACGCTAGCTCTCGAGGCCAGCACAGCCATCCCGGTGCCTTTCCCAGTACTTGGCCATGGAGCCAGACATGACACCGGTATGGTGTGCGTGCGTGTGCACGTGGCTGCAAGGGAGCGGTGGTTGTCCGTGGCTACCTAGGAGCTGGTGGTAGCGATGGGGAGAGCCAGTAGCAGCTGAGAGGAGGACCTAGCCTGGCTGTCTTTAAAGGGAAATAGGGCCTGGGGCCACAGGAGCCAGCACCCAGGAGCCGAGGGCCGGGTGCAGTGTTCCTCCACCCTAGGAGGTTCCCGACCCTCTCCAGATCCCCTCCTTCCTCCTCCTGCCCTGTCTTGCCCTTGAACATGGTTGGCACACACTTTCTAAGGTGGGTTGGGGGCAAATGGCAAGCTTTTTCTGAAGATGTTAGTTCTCCATGTGCTAGACTAATGTAAGGGGCTAAAGTCTCTACCTGGAGTCCATGGAACCTGGAGATCTCCTATACATCCTTCAAGGCCCAGGTGGAAGATGACCTCAAACCCTCCTGAACAAAATTAGCCACTCCTGTCTTGTATTTCCACATGCGGCTCTGCATAGCCTGTGGACAGGATGACACTACCTGTACGTGAAGCTGGGGTCCCTGGGGTCCTTGGGTTACTCAAAGTGTGACCTAGGTGAATGAATGCACGTGAATGAATGAGTCCTTCTACTCACTGAGTTCACCCTCTTTACCATCTTGCAGTCAGGAGCAGGTGGGGTTAAGGGGATGGAGGGAGCAGAGTCAGGGGGTCTCCAGGGAGAGTTCCAGATCTCCAGGTATCTGAGAATGAGGCCTAGCAGTCGGGAAGGGGCAAAGGCAGGCCGCACGGAGGATGGACGTGGCCACTCGGCCACTCGGGCAGGCCACCTCCAGTCAGGCAGTCCGGCTTTGGCTCCTCAGCTCTACTGAGGGCGGGGCGGGGCAGGGCAAGGGCTGGGATTTGGGTAGAAGAAGGAGCTATCACCTAACGAGTAGAAAGTTCTTTCTAAGCCAGACACAATAGAAGTTAAGAGTGGTAGCCGGGCGCCGGTGGCTCATGCCTGTTATCCTCAGGACGCTGAGATCTGAAGACTGCGGTTCGAAGCCAGCCTGGGCTGAAAAGTCTTTATCTCCAACAAATTACTCAGAAAAAGCTGGAAGTGGTGTGTGGCTCAAGCAATACCCTTGAGCACAAAGAAGCTCAGGGACAGCACTCAGGCCCTGACTTTAAGCCCCAGGACTGGCAAAAGAAAAAAAAAAAAAGAAAGAAAACCATCACTGGACTCTGGTATCCTGTGGCCAAGGCCTGGAAGGGGCTGGGCTGGCTTCTCTGGCACAGAGCTCCTCCCAGAGAGGTGGTGCTTGGCCTTCACTGGCTTGCCCTCCTTCAGCACAGCCAGAGAAAGTCTTGGCTAATTTGCCGGAACGCTCTAGTTAAATGCCAATTAGGACGTTCTGTCCACTGCTCTCTTCCAATATATTAATAACGTAATTAAGCATTTATTGCCTGTGCAAATTAAAAATTAACTTAAACAGACAGCCTGAAAAACCAAGGAAGTGACCACTCAAGCAACCTATTTGCATCACATTCGAAGATCGGCATCTGAAGGCTGCCCTGTCCATGGTGGTCCCCCCCGTCCACGGAGAGGGGCCCAGCCAGCTGCCTACAGCTGCCGGCTTCTCCTCTGTGGGACCGTCCTGCCCTAATCCTAGGTGTGGAGGATGTGCCTGGCCTACACACGGGCAGGACTTTGTGCTCAACAGCTACCGTGGCATCTGTCCCTCCCCCTCTCCCAGGGGTCCTTGGTGTGGGTTTCAGTGAAAAGAGATGCTACTGGCCAGGGGGCCCGGGGTGGGGCAGTCCCCTCACCCCCCACCCCTCCCACCCAGGTCCAATTTGTCCTGCATTCCAGTCCAGGAGATGGGAAGCAGATGGTGCTGGCATGGGGAGGGGGAGGGAAGCAGGGAACGCGGGGATCTTCCCCTCCCCACCCTTAACCGGGCCCTTGGGGAGAGATGGGGCTGTTTGGCTTGGACTGGCAGGAGATGGTCCGGGCAGGATGGATGTGAGGATAAGGCGCCTTTCTCTGGCCTTGGGACTCCACCCGGGCGGGCGGGCTGGCGGGCGTGACCAGCAGGGTGGTTTTCTGTGCCAAGGAACCATGGGAGGAAACCGAGCAGAGCTTCGGGACACCTTGAGAGAGACTACAGGAGAGCAGGGGAGGGGCAGGAAGCAAGATCTGGGGACAAAGGACAATGCCGCTGAACAGTAATATTTATTGAAATAAATTCCAGGAAAGGAAACAGGATGCTCCCCCCCCCCCGCCCCCGCTGCTGTTGGTGAAGATAGCGTTGTCTGTTTTTGCTTTTTGGTGGTTTTTATTGTTTTTGTTTTGTCTTGTTTGTTTACCTGTATTTAAGAGGAAGGGCACAGAGGGGCATAGAAATGGAGGGACAAAGGGTGACCAAATGCAGCTGTGACACTCAGTAGACACTATGTTGAAAATGCACTGCACAACTGTGGCAGGGGAGAGGGAAAAACTGGCAAAGAGTAAAGGGGTGACACTGCCCAAAAGAAATATACTCTTTACCTGACGTATAAAATAGGAGCCCCTCCACACATCACCCCAATTTAGAAAAAGATGTGTGTGCAGTGGAGGCCTCTCTCTGGCTATGCTCAGCCTCCTTTCTTGTTTTTGGTTTTGTGCTGGTATTAGGGCTTGAACGAAGGTCCTCACACTCTTGCTTGGCCTTTTCTACTCAAGGGTGGCTTTCTACTACTTGAGCTACACCTCCACTTGGGCTTTTGGCTGGTTAATTGGAGATAAGAGTCTCCTGGATTTTTCTGCCCAGGTTGGTTTTGGACCACAATTCCTTCTCGGATCTCAGCCTCTCGAGTATTTAGGATTGCAGGAGTGAGTCACTGGTGTCAGGGTCAGACCGCCTTTCCCCGAGGGGTCCTACATCAGCCCCGGTCCATCCACAGCCCACAGTCTTTCCATTCATTGGGACATTTGTCCACAGCCGTCTCCAGCTTTATTCCCCCACCCCTACCTCGGTAATAAGAGGCAGTTGGGTTTGTTTTAAACATTTTATTTATAAAAAAGTACATTTTTTTTCCTCAGTACATTTTTCAACCCATCATTTTTTTTTCTTTTATACAAGTAAAAGGGGGGTGTGGCAAACACCCCGGGATCAGAACCAGGAGAATGTGCGGGGCCGTCCCCAGGACCACAGACAAAAATGGTGACATAGAAATTGAAGCAAATCACACTTGGTGATGAGGGTGGCAGCTTCTCCTGGATTTTGTTTCCATTTATACAAAAGAGAGAGAGAGAGAGAGAGAGAGAGAGAGAGAGAGAGAGAGAGAGAGAGAGAGAGAGAGAGAGAGATCCAACTTTTCTGGCCAACAAGCCTGATCCTCACAGCAGCAGCCAGGCCTGCAGCCCTCCCCTTGTGGGCAACTCTGGTCCCAGGGTGACTTTAGCCACCTGCCCTCACTAGGAGCGGGTTTTTGTTGGCAGTCAGGCTTGGAGGTCTCCAGCTCAACCCCTCAAGGCCTGGAAGCACCCCCCCTCCTCCAGGAGAGGAAACACCGATGTCTGCTGGGCTCAGGTGAGCCGCCACATCCACCTGACATGAGTCCTGATTCTCCTGCCTTGGTGGCAGTAAGTTATTGCACCAGTGACTGGGGCCCGTGGGGGGACAGCTGGCCAATCTGCCCCGGAACCAAGCACTAGGAAACCATTGCTTCCCCTGAACGGCGCTCCGCAGGATGCACCCATTCTTCTGCTGCGTCTGCACTGACTGTCCGTCTGGCCGTGTGTGTGTGTGTGTGTGTGTGTGAGTGTGCGTGCACATGCACACGTGTCTGTGCCTGCAGGAGGTGAGTGTGCCCATGTGCGCGTGTGCTGAGCTTGTGTTCACTGATTCCGTGCTGCTGCCTTTCAGCTCCTTCTGGCAAAAGGGGACACAGAGGGTTGTCGCACACTAGAACAATATCAAAATCCGTAGGGAACCGGGGGCCGGGGGCCGTGGGGGGCGGCCGGGGCAGGGAGGGCCACGAGAGGCAGGATGACAGCTGGGGAGGCCTTGGCACGGTAAACACCAGGTTTATTTTATTTCCAGCGAAGCGGAAGCTCAGCTCATGCTGGGGGCATGAAGAAGCAAAATGTCCTCATCTTTCTGCTGGGCTGGCCCTCCCTCCGGCAGCTGGCTGTGTCCACCACTGTCCCAGGGACACAGGGCACAGGAACCCCCAGCTCCCTCGGCCCGAGCGCTAACCCGTGCCTCTGGGCCCATTCTCACCCCAAGGCAGCAGCTGCCCGGTGAGCAGGCAGGGGCTGGGCTCTCAGCCCCTGCTGCAAGGACCCCATCATTTGTGCTTTGCTTGTGGGGGGTATGGAGATGTTTTATGGGGGACTCAGTGCTTTGGCTGGGCCCAGGGCCTCTTCAGTCTACCACAGAGGGGCGGGGCGGGGGGGGGGTGACTGGTCCCACAGGGATAGGGACGGCCTCTACCAGGCAGACCCCCGGGCTTGCCTCCTGGGGAGGAGGAGACAGAGCAGTGGGACCCGTGTGGCATGAGGAGGAAGGAGGGCAGTAAGGTGGCGTGGGAAGGGACCTTGGCCCTAGGGGACGCTAACACTGCTGAGGAAAACAGCCCAGCTCTTCCACTTCCCTCCGCCTTGTGGCTAAAAATCCTTGAATTTTCCCTCCCAATCCTGCCCCATCCAGTGCCTCCAATGCCAAGAGGGGAGAGCCGCGCCCGGGCTGGCATGGCTTCAGACTTCTGCTACATGGCTACTGGGCGGCCTGGGCTGGGGCTCCGGCAGCGAGGCCCAGCGGGGTGGCCAGGGCAGAGATGGAGCTTCTGGCTGGGGGTGGGGGTGGGGATTCAATAGCAGCACCTGGGCGGGGAAGAGGCTGGGGGCTGGAGGTTCCCTTGGGAAGCCTATGGCAGGGTGGTGAGTGCCCCTGGGGCACAGAGTGGTCTGCCTCCTCTTCCCCCAACATCTTCCGTTCCACAGTACACAGCACCCTGGGCTGTTAGCCGAGATTGTGATGGGCAGGCCGAGGGCCCTCCGAGCCTGCCCGTCCATCCCAGGGGATGGGCATGCCCATGTCGAGTGCGGGGAACCTGGGAGGGGAGGCAGGTGAAGAAACTGAGGCACTTTGAGCTGGGGGACAGAGAGGGCTGGGAGAGGCCAGCACCCGTGCAAGCAAGGGAAGCCTAGCCCTGGACGGCCGAGAGGAACCTGAAGTCCCACTGAGGAGAGAATCTGAACTCAGCGCAGGTCTCTCCCGCCCAGCCCGGGCGCCAGGGGCTGCTGAGCAGGGAAGGGAGAGTGGACCAGCAGCAGTCTCCTGGCCGCTCCTGGCTCTGCACTGGCCCTGGGCCTGCGGCGAGGCCTTCCTGTCCTCCCCAGTCTACCCAGCCGTCCTCGAAGCTTCTCCCACAAGGCTTCCTTCTCCACAGAAATCCTTGGCCTCCACCTCTTGGACGGAATTCCCTTCGGAGACCCCAGCCCTGAATTGCCAAGAGAATTAAGTGTTGCTGGCAGTTGATAGGTAAGAGAGGAATCTGAGAAACTTCTATACTATAGGGAGAGGTTGGGGCCATCCTGCAATCCTAGAGTGGCGGCAGCTGGAAGGCTCATCCTAGCTGTCCCTAGAAACTTGCAGATGAGGATTCATCTGGAGAGGGGGAGAGGCAAAGCAGGAGGGGTGGGCCCTGGGCAGCGTCCAGCCTGGGCAGGGTGCAGGAGCCCTGGGAGATTGGGGCAGGCCAAGTGGCGTGGACATGTCCCCCCTGTGCATGTGTGGGCAGAGGTGTTCAGGAAGGAGGGGTGAGTCCCCCCGGAGTGTGTCTCCCGGTGTGAGGAGCACACCCTGGGGGCACAGGGAGGGGCGCACCAGAGCTGGGTCAGCTTGACTCCGTAGGCCAAGGAGGAAATAAAAAAGGTAAGACCGCCCTCACCGAGAAAACATACCACCCAAGGCCCTGGGTAGGAACACTTGACAAGACTCCTCTGCGGGGCTGTGGGACGCCTCCCTACCCCTGTCTCTTCGGTGTGCTGGGTGTCTAGACCAGGTCCCAACCCCCTGGCTGTGTCAGCTTACGGTGGGGTGTTGGGTTTCTTCTGTCTGGAAAGAGGAGCAGCATCCAGGAGTGAGGGGTGTGTGTGTGTGGGGGGGCTCTTCCTCTTGGAGCCCCGTTAGCCCTGCACCCCCAATGAAGAGAATACGAACAAATTTCCAGTGTTAGGGGGTGGGGGCAGGGCGGGCTCCCCAAATCCTGGAGGGAGGCCCAGGTACACAAGACAAGAACGGGGCTCCCTACACAGTGGGTAGCGGGTGGGGTTGTTAAAGGAAAGATACAGCAACACCAAAGCCACAGTGAACACAACACCACGGGGAAGGGCTGGGAGAGGGAGGAAAGAAAAAACAAAGCCAAGGCGGGTCTGCCCTGGGCTCCCCTGGCTCCCCAGGGTGGAGGCTGGCTTTGGACAGAGGGGCGGGGGAGTCTCTGTGGAGCTCCTGGGGGAGCGGGCAGTAGGGGGTGGACAGGGGGCGTGCGGGTAGGGGCGGGGAGAAGTGGGCACAGACAGAGGCTCCACAAATGGGGGGGTAGGGGCTACACGTACCACTCCTTCTTAGAAATGAAAGACCCGTCGTTCTGAGAAACCATGTTCTCAGCCAAGTCCAGCTGCTCGGGGTCGTACTGGTAGCCCAGAGTCCGGTCCCCATAGCTGTCCTGTCGGGCCTCGGCTTCGTCCACAGTGAAGTAGGGCCGCTTAGCATCCTCGTCGTACTTAGGGTGGGGGGCGCCCACCTTGCGCTCGCCCCCTCCGCCGCCCTCCTCCTCGTCTTCCTCCTCGTAGCTGCTCCCGCCCAGCGGGCCGGCCTTCTTCTCGTCGTCCGAGTCGTCGGGGTACTGCAGGTTCTGCGCCATGGGCGGGTGGTGCTGAGGGATGCCTGCCTTGCTGTAGCCGTTGCCGTACACGTGCTTCTTGGTGCTGTAGTCACCCTTGAAGGTGTGTCGGCGCCGACGCAGGGACACCACGATCCCGCCGACCACAATCAGCACCAGCAGGACGCTCCCCGCCACGCCCCCAATGATGGCCGTGGGCACCGGCCCCGCACGCAGCCCATGCTCAGGAGGAGATTGGGTATAGGGGAATTCTGGGTGAGGAAAAGAGATTGCGGGGGAGAGTGTCAGCATCAGCTCTTCGGGAATCAGCGGGGGGGGGGGGGGGAAGGGGAAGGAAAGGCCAGGGTGTGGTCCAGGGCTAGGGGTAGGATGTCTGCACCCCAGGCTCAAGCAGCTCTGCTTCCAGAAAACCCTGGGCACCCGCCCTCCTGAAGCTCAACCGAGGTAGGCGAAGGGAGAGGCACCCACAGGCTCTGCCACCATGTCTGTTCTTGGAGGGCGGCCGTGCACTCGACCCATGCGCTGGGGCAGACAGGCACACGGTCCCCGGACCGTAACACCAGGCACCACTCGCTGTCGCAGCCATGCCAGGCAGACTGTTACTCATTTCTAGTTGATTCACGCAGCAGATGAGGCGTACGGAGGTTAGATAACTTGCTCAAGGCCACCCAATGGATGATGCAACCGTGATTGCAATAAAGCCTGTGCAATGTCACCAATGTCCCTTTGCTGGACACCTAAAGGTCACTGTACCCCAACACTATGGCCTTGAGACTCAAAGCTCAGACGAGACTAGGAGATCCATGACTAATCTAATCTGCTCCCCAGGACACAGGAAAATGAGTTCCCCAGTTTTGGCTCAGTAGATGCCAAATTTTGGCTGACTGTGAGTGCCAATCAGCTGCTTAAGGTGCCAGAAACCAGGGCTGGGGCTCTTGGCTATGGTCTGGGCCTGCAGGGCACGGTGGGGGCGTGGTGGTGCTGCCCGCCTGGGCTGCAGGCATGAGACACGCAGCATGGCAGGTGGCAGGCTCACAGCGGGGCTGAGCACAAAGGGGAAGTGCAGGCACGAGCATGCACTGAAGACTTGCGTCTCCGAGGCTGCACATGCGCATGGGCTGCAGCCTGCCCTGGTGTGAGGAATGCGCTGGTTTGGCTATGTGTACGCTGAGGACAGAGCAGAAACAAAAAAGCAGGCGATGGAATGAATGGAAACGAAGAAGCTGGGCACCAGTGGCTCAGGCCTGTAATCCTAGCTACTCAAGAAGTCTGAGACGGTAGGAAGGAGGTTCAAAGGCAGACTTGGCAGGAAAATCTGTGAGACTAATCTCCAGCAAAAAGCCAGAAGGTGTGGTCTCTAAGGTGTGGTCAAGCGCCAGCCTTGAGTGAAAAAGTTAAGCAAGAGCACAAGGTCCTGAGTTAAAGCCCCAGTAACAGCATTAAAAAAAAAAAAAAAAAAGGAAAGGAAAAGAAAAGGAAGAGGAAAGGAAGAGCGTGGATGGGAGAGGCTGGGCTGGTGGCTTTTGCATCAGCAAGCCATAGTATTGTGGAGCTCTGGGCCATGCATGCTGCTCCTTCCTTTTGCTTCTAGAGCCTCGGGGGTGGGGAGGTCAAACCAAGCCACACTAGGCAGAGGCCAAGAGGTCCCAGGTCGAGGCTCAGGGAGGTGGTTCCTGGCACTACCACAGGGTGGCATCAGAGACCGTGACTGTGGGCCTAGAGCAAACCTGCAGGGCCATCCCTAGCTGCGCTCCCTCCCCACTCCTGGTCAAGGCCAAGCTGAGAGCCAGGGTACAGGGTCTGTCTGTCTTGGCCCATGCTGTTACCCCTGGGAGTCCATTGCTGCCAGCTCACTCCCTGATTCACCCCATCAGAATCACGTCCCTCCCCGGAGCCCATCCCCTGCTTCCGATGGAGCCCGGCCCTGAGTGAGCCTGTAGGCTATGGGGTGGAGATTTTGGAAAGAGGAAAGGCCTCTTGAAGGGCTAACGAAAACACAGGGGCCCCAAGAAGGGGCGGCCATTTGTCCATGATCACATGGCTGAGCTGAGGTCACCCAGATGTTCCTGTGCTTGGGGCTGGAGAAAGAAGCACAAGCCCCATTTGTCGCCCTGTGTCCTCAGTCAGGCCACTGAGGGGCTGCTCCGCATTGACTACCCATATCTAGAACCTCAAGCACCTGCTACCCCCTGAGACGTGAGCCGCCTCTGCCTCAGGTGTGCAGGCCAGCTAGGAAGAGGCTGCTCCAGTCTGTACTTCCAACCTGCTGCTCCCTCTTTAGATCTCTCCAGATCTGAATTCTATACCTGCTTCCATCTTTACACTCAGCAAACACATCCTGAGCCTATCTTTGCTGGTCACAGTATCTAAGAAACTCAGCCTCGCGAGGGATCCAAAGGGTATGCTTAGAGTCAGAGCGGTAGGCAGATACCACGGAACTGACAGTGAAGTGGTCAGGAGTGCGGGGAAATGGAAATACGCTGGCACAGACAGTAAGCAAAGGGCACCCGGATGGAGGGACCTGCCTGCTGTTCCTCACACACGTCCCTTGCCTACCAGATGAGGATTCCGGGATCCTTGGCGTTCCTGAGTGCTCTGTCTCCGGCACAGAGCTGGGCCGTCTCTCTGCCCCAGCTCTCTCCTTGGAGTCTCTGCCCTTGGGCCGTCTGCTGTCTTTCTTAATGATAGACTACTCTCGGTTTCATGAGTTATCTTTATCTTCTTGGCTTTCCAGACATTTCAGGTATACAACGCTCACCTGACTCCAGAACTTTACTTACAAAGGCCTTGCAGACAGTTTCCAAACTGTACAGAGGAAACTTGAAAAAATTGGCTCAACGGTCAGCAAAATCTTCAGGCCAAACACCCGGGAAAACGTTGGCTTAGATACAGCCTCAGGTTCTCACGCACACACTGGAGGCTACAAGAGGTGTAGGGTGGGATGTTCTCTAGCTTCGGGAGTGTGAGGCCCAACCCTCCTGCTCACAGGACATCGCAGAGATCCCACATTTAAGGTCGGACGTTTGAGAAGCTGTCTCTGAGCCTTTGCTGTATCTTGGATCCTGAGTTCACACTACCATGGGCTCAAGCACCAGCTTCTGGTGGAGGCCATGCCCACCCACCCACATTGCCGTGTGTGAGCCCTCTGCTCCCAGCACTGCTGTTCCCCCCAGACCCCCCCACTCCTCTGTTCTTTTTTTCCATTTTACCTTAAAAAGTTTTACAAAAACTTCATGGGACAGGGGTGTGGTCCTTTTTTGCCCACAGATCGATTCCTGAGCACCTAGAAGGCTCCCATGTGGCTGGAGTTCAAAAATCTCTTTTCGAATGAAGGACTAAATTGTCTCAGAGGTGAGCCCCGGTGTAGGGCGAACACGGGCTCAGGGGACACTCAACTGAACCAGGCATGGGGCACCCTGGGGACCTCATTTCACTGGTGTGGGGCACAGGAGTGGAGCGGTGGCTCATGAGCAGATCACACACGGTTTCCTCCCTGATCTGGGCTTTCTGCTTCACTTGTTTGTTCCTAGGGCCTATGGAGGTTTACTCTTCCCTAGGGATCTTCTGGGATCAAAAGGAGACTTTATTTTTGGCTACTTTAGGGTCAGGCCTGAGTAAGAGGCAGAGGGAAGGCTAGGATGACCTTCCAGCACCGGGAGAGGACAGAAGAAAAGGGTAGGTGTGGGGACCTAATCTGGGTGCAGGCGGAAGGGGCTGTGTGCCGTGGAGCATCCTCCCCCTCCCCCTCTGTCCCTCCAGCTGTCACATTCAGCCAGTAGCTCCTGTCTTGGTGCCAGGAGCAGAGCCCCAAGGGCCGCAGCTGGGAGGAGAGAGAAGAGCGGCAGTGGAGTCGTTTGTGCGGGCTGGCAGGGGCCCAGCCAGCTTCCCTCCCACTCTTACAGAAGGGGCAGTTTTGCTCTGTTTCTGAAGGGTTGCTGTCTCCCCCCTGAGATCTCAGACTGGCTAGGCTGGGACCGCAAAACCATGCAAGTGGGGCTTTGCATTCCTCTGGGGCTCTGGCTCCCTGACCTAGGTGGATGGGTTGTGTGGGGATGCATCTGTGGTAGAGTGAGAGACAGAGTTCACAGTCTGGATCTAGAATCTGGAGGTTTGGGGGTCAAGCAGAAATGTTTTGGATTGTTTCCACAGTCAATGCCCGATGCTCCCTCAGACAGGAAATGCTCTAGCATCTGTCCAGCATCAGATCAGGCTGGGAAATGGTGAGAACTACATCTCCCAGCATGCAGTGCAGATGGCTGCAGGGAGAGTGGGAAGGCCTGGGGTCACACTCTGGGAAGTCCGGCCATCCTGCAGCTGTGTATTGGGTCTGACCACCAGGGGCCTTGCTGGAGGCCTCCGTCCTCCCAGAAGCATGGGCTCGGCTGCCTCCTAAGACTCCTGGACGCACTGCTTATTTGTCAACAGCTTCAATATTTGCACACTCAACCTGAAGACAGTGGCAAGCCTGCTCACAGTTACACGCTCACAGAAACACATATCCACACTCATGCCTGAGTGTGCACACCTGCACATCAGGCCTTGAAAACCAACCATTCATGGAATTCCTGGTTTGCTAGGTAGAGCCCATGACCACATACCCAAGGGAGTCCAGACTGCACTAGAAACGGAGTTAGGTCTGGTGCCTTGCCCCTCGCAGCCTCCCTCACCTGCTCTTAGAAGAGGGGCAAGAGGCTGGGCCCCTGCCAGAGATGTCTGGCTACGCCCCTCCTAATATCCTGGGAGTAGATGCTACACCATTTGGTGTCCTGAGCTGGTCACGGTGACATTCTGAACCCTTTCTCCAGCCTTGGCATTAGCCCCTGAGGAACAATGTGGAGAAACTCTACGTGTGTGTGTGTGTGTGTGTGTGTGTGTGTGTGTGTGTGTGTGTGTGTGTGTGTGTGTGTGTGTGTGTGTGTGTGTGTGTGTGTCCACTTTCCTCAGCACAAGGGCTTGGGAAGGGTGGGTTTTTTGGTGCCATGGAAGTTCCCACACACACTCAGTTCTCACCACTCCCACAGACACAGCCTGGACTTACTGTTTTATACTAGATGTGACTTGTTGCAGCAGCCCCTAACTGGCATCCAGTGCCACCACAGAGCCTCCTGAGTGCCCAGCACTCAATCTAACCCGTGCGCTAGACCTGCTGCTTTCCCGAGAGCCACCCAGAGCCCCTCTGCAGTCCTGCTCCTTCGTGCCTACCAGAGCTGCAGCCTCTCGCCTCCCACACGCCCTCCCTACCCCCTGCCTGGCACCCTGACCTCCACGGCTCCACTTATGCCTCTGTGTCGCCCTATCCATGTGCATCTACACACACGAGTGACTTTGCGCATGCCCCGCAGCTTACAGCGCCTGCCCTTGCCCTTGCTGCTCTTCATTCCCCTCTCCAGATGTGTGCAGGGCAAAGCTATTACCTGAACGGATGGCCAGAATGAAAAATTAAATTTCCACTTATCCGCCTCACTCAAGCATTGCCTCAGGACCGGTGGGGCTTAGAGCACAGGGCCCAGCTCAGCCTCGTGGCTCCCCCGCGGCACCCCCCCCCCCCCCGAGAATTCCCATGTGGGATAAAGGGTGCTAAGGTCGGCTGCTACTCAGAAATTGACCGGGAGCATGACAATAAGCAGTCCTGAAAAGGCCCAGGTTACCTGGAGCAGTTCTCTAGAGGGGGCTGGGAGTTCCGGAGCATGGCAGTGATTTGGTGAGTGGCATGCCTAATGGGGCTGTCAACAGCAGAGTCCCGATATGTCCCTCTTCTAGCCACAGTTCTCAGGGGGGCCTTGTCCATCTGCCCTCCAGATGCAGCACTAGCGTAATGACCGGCACAGGCAGGACAGCACACCACCACCTAGATGGAGCACCAAGCTGACCCCGGATGCCACAGCAGGTATGGGAGAGTAGTCTCCCATCCCCACAGGGCTTTCTCTCCGCCCAGCTCCAGATCTGAGCCTTGCACTCTTGGCTGTCACCCTGCCCCTTAGTCTTTGGAGATAAAAAGCTGTGATCCTCTTGGTCGCAGCTTCTGGGGGACAGGCACACGTTATAGCTTAGCAGGGCCTCTGGCTGGTGCTCTTACACAGGGGAAGACCCTGCTGTTGTGTTTCTTGGCTTATCCTGATTTTCCAATCAGCAGTTTCTCCAGAGAGCCCAGGATAGAAGGTGATACATACATCATGACACGGGCATGCCACCCTGAAGGGAAGGCATCACCAGCCACAAGAAGCTTGAGATTCTATTCATGAAAAACAATGACATCCACATTACAGAAGCGGAAGCTCAGGCTCAGAGAAGTGAAGAACTTGCTCAGGGCTACACAGTCCAGAGCTGATCTTGAGAACACGTAGGCCAGGTTATGCTGGCCCACACCACACTGCCTCTGAGAATTGTCCATTCCCCATCTGACTGCGCCCTATGGAAGGGGACCCTGCATTTCCCCGTCTGCCCCAGGGGGCCCCTGGATCACAGCTTGGCTCAAACCTGCTCCAGAAGGAAGCCGTGTGACTGCTCCTCCTTTCTGTTTGCCAGGCTGTGGGAGTCCCCGATCTCCGGCCTGTGTGTGTGTGTGTGTGTGTGGAGCCTCTCCCAGGCTCCAGCCCCGACCCCGGGAACCCAGGCATCACTACCTAGGTTCCTGGAAGTCCGAAGCCCTTTGCACATATTACGTTACTTCTTGTCCACCTGGCAGCAGTAGGGTATCACTTTCTGTTCTAGAAGGTTCTTTCTGTCACTTTCTCACCCTGCCATTAGCTCCAGGAGTGACATTCCTTGTGAAGTCTGATGGCAATGACTCCTCTGTTGCCTTGTTTTGATGCTTCCCTTAATCATGATAATGACAGAGGTCATCACGATAATCACAGAGCCCTGGCCATTTATGAATAGACTGATCTGTGCTCGCTGGGTTACCTGACCTACATTGCGTATCATTCTGACATAGCCTGTCCTGCCAGCAGGCCACATTATCCCCACTTTACAGATAAGGCCTGCCGTGGGGCTTCTCCACGGGACATGTTGGTCGTGCTGTTCCTTTGCCCTGAGAGCATCACACATGCTGACAAAGATCAGGGGGGAAACAGCAATTCAGTTGCTGCTGGCTTTGGGCTGTGTCCTTGCTCCGGTCTCCCTGCCTGAGGCAAGCCTCACTCTTGCAGCCCAAAGGGTTTCTTCAGCTGCAGATGTTGAAGATGAGCTCTGTGTACAGACTGCCCTGCTAAGCTCGCACGCCACAGCAGAAGATCCCCAGGCAAGTCTACCCTCCGCTCGCCCTGCAAACAGCATCCCTGCAAACACTACATCCTCCTCCTTCTTGGCCCTCTCTGATTAGGACCAGGAAAGCGGGCACCCTAACTGCTCCATACAGCCTTAAATAAAGCAAAAAATAAAGCAAAATTAGACCCATGGCTAGAGCTCCAGGGAAAGCCAGCAAAGCAGAAGACACAAAGAAGACACAAACTTTCCAGAATGATAGAGCTTAAAGGGGTGTGTGTGTGTGTAGCAGAAAGGTGTGTGTGTGTGTGTGGTGTGTGGTGTGTGTGTGTGTGTGTGTGTGTGTGTGGTGTGTGTGTGTGTGTGTGTGTGTGTGTGTGTGTGTGTGTGTGTAGCAGAGAAACCCCAGGGCGGGACAGCCCGAGCAGGTGCAGCTTCCTACCTGTGATATTGACCTCCACCTGGCCCGAGCGGGTACCGATGGGGTTGGTGGCCTCACAGATGTAAGTCCCTGCCAGACTGTAACTGATGGGTCCCCTGAAGAAGAGGGTTCTGTTCTGGGCCTCCACGCCCTTCGGGAGAGAGCCGTTCAGCCTGTAGGCATGGAGAGACAAGGTGTAAGGTTAGGAATCTTCTAGACCTCTGGGCCAGGGGCTTGGTTCCAAGACTTCTTAGCTCTTTTGCTGAGTGCCTATGGTAGTAGTCAGTCTTAGAAGGAGGAGGAAAGAAATCAATAAGGACTGCTTGCATTTGGCAGTTTTATATTATTCAGCATACTAGATCATCATGTCACTGAAATGTATACAAAGCAAGCTTAACAGATAAAACCTGAAGTTCAGGCCAAGGAACCCAGCTAGCGAGCAAGCAGCAGAATGAGACCTCTAATCAAGTCTCTGGACTCCCGGTAGAGTACTCTTTCTACTGGTTGTTGGTCCTCAGTCTTCTGGGTACTGGGTAACAACGGGAGACGCCTTGATCCTGACCCCGGGTCTCCTGAAGCAGGACGGGAAGCCTGGGCCTCTGCATTTTAAGAAGTTATTAGGGACAACGAGATGGAGCTGTTGTGCTCCATGCCACTCGGGGCCTGGTGCTCTTGCTGGGCACGCCACAGCACTTTTTCAGGTGGAAGAATCCTGGAGTTTGCAGAGCACAGACAGCTTCCTTCCTTCCTCTTGATTCCCAGGATCATAAAGCGATTGCTCAGTTAACAGAGCAGCCTCTCAGCATACAGGGTCTGCTGGCCGGTAGCCTCTACTCACTTGTACCTTCAGAAGCATGTTTTGTTCCCAGAAGCGGAGGCGAACAGACAGGGCCCACCAGGGTCCCCTGCTTCTTGAGACGGCGTAGACTTGCTCTGTGCTGCTGTCCTCTGGCCACCCGGGTGACCTTTCTTGGCTCCCCCCACCCCTGTCTCTGTTTCTTCTAGATCTTGGTGGGAGGAGCCATGCTTGGAGCTGGCTGGTGGGGATCCGGATCACTGCGTTCCCGGCCCCCGACCAGGAAGGCAGGAATGGGCAGAAGGGTGAGGGGTGGGTACTCTAGGGCACAGGCATTCAAGGCTCATGACTGCCCACTCCAAGAGTCTGCAGAGAAGGAGCAGGAAAGATCTGGGATGCTCCAGAATGCCAGCTTCCCCGGGGACACCTCGATAAAAATAAATACCAGGGTGGGAGTGACTCAGGCTGAATCACCAAAGGAAAAATGACAAAAGTTCTTTCTTAGTGACAGGGAGGGAAGCAACTTGAGAGGGGAGCCCCTACTGGCAGGATAGTTTGTCCTACTGACCCTGGCACTCAAATAGAGGTGCGTGCGTGCGTGTGTGTGTGTGTGTGTGTGTGCGCGCGTGCACGCGCTGATATGAGGTCTTTTAAGGTTCCCGTCTTACTGAAAAACCTCAACACCGTCTCCCGCCTCCCTGCTAAGGCTCCTGACCTCACTGTGAGCTGGCAGCGAGTACCTCACGCACTTACGTGGTCCAGTGGTACTCCGTGGCCGGGGGGTTGGCGTCAGCTTTGCACGTGAGCCGCACATCTGTCCGCTGCAGGTACCAGTTGCCATCAAACCCCTCGATGGTCACCTCGGGCTCATCTGTGGGGCAGAGGATGATTTTGGAAGGAAGTGAGGTCAGCAGAACAGGACCTGGGGTGAGTGGCCCCCAGAGAGGGAAGGAATGGAAGGAACAGAGACATGGGGACAGTTGGGAAAGAGAGAGGGAGGTGGCATTGTGGGACCTCAGAGCAGAAATGGCAAAGGGGAATGGGAGGGAGGAAAGGAGGAGGCAGGTGCCAGTCCTGCGGCTTGAACCCAGAACCCCAGAAGAGGAGGGAGCCTGGAGGGTGGGGCTGGAAGAAGCCGCCCTGCTCCCAGTCCCAGCTCACACTGCACATTGAGAGTGAGGCTCTCCTTGAAGCGGTCCAGATGGTAGTTGACAATGCAGGCCAGGGACTGCCGGTGGGCCTCCCGGCTGGGTATGAGGCGGTAACGGCTAATGACTGTCACGGTGCCATTGGGGTTTCGGATCTCCTGGTACTCGGCTTCGCCCTTTAGCCGGGTTTCCCAGGACACCACGCTAGGAGGCTTCCCATTGGCGGAAGTGCAGGTGGCCACCAGGACCTTGTCATCCTGCCCCTTCCGGACTCGAAGCACCGTCTGGGTGCCTTCTATCCAGTTGGTGGGTTTGGCTGTGGGGAGTCAGAAAGCAGCAGCAGGTCAGTTCTGGGAAGCGAGGTCCCCCCCACCCTGCCTCAGCTCCCCGTGGCCGCCCGCCTCTCTGCGCACAGCTCACGCCTGTGTTCCCTGCTGCACTGGCCAATGTCAGCCTTCCTGGCGTCTACCTGAGCTTTCTCACTCACGGTCGGTGCTCTACCACTGGAGCCACAGCTCTGCTTCCAGGTCTTTTTTAAAAATCACAGTCAGTCTCACTGGCTTTCTTGCTACAACTGGCTTTGAGTCTCGATCCTCAGATCTCAGCCTCCTGAGTGGCTAGGATGACAGGCGTGAGCCACCAGCGCCTGGCTTGTGTCGTGGTATCTGGCCAGGTAGCCTGGCCACTCACAGTGTCCCGAGGCAAGGCTTCCTACTTAAATATTGACTCTATTTGGTTTTCTTCCCCACCCTCCTCCCTTCTTTCTTTTTTTTAAAATGGTGGTGGGGATGGAACCCAGTGCTCTACCACTGATCCTCTATTCTGTCCATAGCTTTGTCTAGCCTAATCCCTAGTAAATTGTGGACAGTCTGGCTAGAAGCCTAGAGGTTTGCCCAAGGAGGGTATCAGGGCCACGGAGGCAGCATTAGAGACGGCCAAGCCCCCAAGAGCACAGGCATCTGGAGAGACGCGGAGGGCGGCCAGCTTACCCATCACAGTGAGATTGAGCTGGCTCTCCCGGTTGCCGGTTGGGAAGGTAGCAAACTCGCAGATGTAGACGCCCTCGTCCTCCAGCTCCAGGCGGGAGAGGCGGATGGTGCCGTCGATGAAGGATGGCCGCAGGAACTTCACTCGCTCACGGTAGGGAGGCAGCACGGACACACCCATGGCTGGATTATAGATGGCCACATTCTGCTTGGAGCCGTTGGTGGCCTTCTGCCACGTGACCTGGGTGATCTTCACAGCGGGCAGTGGGTTGGCAAAGCTACAGTGCAGTACCACGTCTGTGCCGATGAAGCCATACATGGAATCGTTCACCTGAACCACCTGAGAGTGGGTGCCTGGCAGGGGGAAAGGCAGGGCACGGTCAGGGCCAGTCCCAGCTCCCTGTCCCCCTTGCTCCCTGTGACTTTTATAGCAGTCATTAATTTTTAAATTCTTCTTATAAAAATAATTACTTGTTATAAAAACACTCTGGGCAGTACTGAAAACTATTGAGAAGAAAATTACACCATCACATCCGTAGAATCCATCTTCTCTCTCCACATAAATGAGCAAAATCACAATTACACCATACAGATTACTCTATCACTCCTTTCCCATTTAGTAACATATTGCTATCTCTGCATGCTATCTATCTATCTATCTATCTATCTATCTATCTATCTATCCATCTATCTACCTACCTACCTACTATGTATCTATCTATTTATCTACCTATGTACCTCTGTATCTACCTGTGTATGTATGTATGTATGTATGTATGTATGTATGTATGTATGTATCTATCTATCTATCTATCTATCTATCTGTCTATCTTCTCCACCCCTGTGAGATAGGATCTTGCTATCTATGTAGCTCAGCCTGGCCTTAAACCTCCTGCCTCAGTCTCTTGAGTGTTGGGATGACAGACATCCATCACCACAGCCGGTACATCCTCATTTTGGGAAGTGTCAGATGCTCAGCTTGCAATGAAGAGTCCCGGCCCATGAGCTCTGAGCTTCTTTACTTTCCTGGCCTCAGTTCCCTCATCAGATAAATGGGGCGGATAATCCAGTCTTCCCTACCTCAAGGGGTTGCTAGGAGAAGCAAAGGCACAGGGGAGAAAGTGCGTCATGCGACGGAAGCCACGGGGGAGCATGAGGGCTCACGGTGACCCACATTACGGCCGCTGCACTGTCTTCTCCCTCATGGCTCCCTCGTGTGCTGGGTCAGCCCATTTTCTGGTGGCCAGGCAGAAGGACATAAATGCTACCCAAGGCTGGGTCTCTGGGGTTCTGATGCCTTTATAATCAGGTCTAAATGCCTGAACTTGGCTTTTGGCATCTACAGCGGTTGCCTTTTGTCCACACCTTTCCAGAAGCTGGGCTCTTCAACCACATCAGACCTGTCCTCAACATGGTTCTTTTCTGTTCCCTTCTCTCCCTCCCAATTACCCCAGAACTGTTTGCTGAGTGGCTATATGCCAGGATCTATTATTGGTACTTGGGTCCTATCAGTGAGTAATTAATTCAGCCAGCCCCTGGCAGATACAGCCAGCTGCGTGCAGAACCCATCCACACAACCCTTCTCAACTTCTGTTCATAGAGTTCCTTCAACTGTGTGGGTCGCTCTCCCTCTCCACCTGTGGGGAGCTTGTGGTAGCCCCCTCCCAGCCAGAAGCAGCCAGCTACCCGAGCACGGCTCTTTCTGCCTTGGAGTGATGTTTATGTACCTTCTATGTCTGCTCACGTATCTGCTTAGGTATCTTATGTATCCAGTGTCCAGCCCAGCCCCTGGCCCACAGGACAGGTTTCCAGGTTTACTTTTCTCTACTACTAGCAAACAGTTCTCCTTGGATGAACTGCAAGTGAAGGCCTGATAATAATGATTTGCAAGGAGGGAGCAATGGGTGTTGTGGAATGAACAAGTCCCCTCCTGACTCCCCACTGATGACATGATCACATCCAGACTGTTTTGGTTGAGCATCCTTTCCCTTGAAATTGGCTGTCTCCTCTATCCTGGCCTGGCCGCCGCCGGCCCTAGGCTCTGCCCTTCGCCCCCCAGCCTGTGCTCACCTCTTAGCCTGTCAAGTCTGCATCCTTGACACATATTTGTGTACTCATGTCCTTGCAGCTTTACTTCACAGAGTCAGTTTATTAGAGGGCCATCAGTACTATCAATAATGCAGACTCAGAGATAGGGGGACGGGATCCAGGGGAGTCTAAGATCTAAGGGTGAGACGTGGGGGCGTGTGCATGATGGAGACTCAGGAGCAGTGTGGGCTCCAAAGCCCACGGTCAAGGTTTTCATGGCTCCCCACCCTCTCCTCCAGAGCACAGGTGACTATGGAACCCCAGCGCTCAGTACACAGCAGGAACTCCACAAGTGCTTGCTCAGCCAGGTATGGCGGTGCACGCCGTAACCCCAGCACTCTGAAGGCCGAGGCAGGATCTTGCCAGGCTGAGCTTGCAGAAAAAGAACCAAGAAGGTCAGTGTAGTTTATGTGCCTACACAAAATACAATAATGAAACATGTTGAAAGGTTCTAAGAAGGGGCAAGTGGATGGGGAGCGTGACAGAGAAGGTGAGGTGGACGGGGGTGCTCGTGCGCGGAAAGGTCCTAAGGACCGTCCCCCAACAACGTACATTAATACTAACTAAATAATAGAGAAAGAAGAAAAACTGTACAAGTCTGTGTGTGTGTGTGCGTGTGTGTGTGCACGAACGCTAGCACTAGGGTTTAAACTCAGGGTCTAAGTGCTGTTCCTAAGCTCGGTTTGCTCAAGGCTGGCACTCTACCACTTAAGCCATGGGACTTTTTGGTGGTAAGTTGGAAATAAAGAGTCTCAAGGACTTTCCTGACTGGGCTGACTTTGAACTGGGCTGCTAAGAGCTCAGCCTCCTGGGTAGCTAGGATTATAGATGTTAACTACTGGTGTCTGGTTCTGTATAGGGTTTTATGCCATCAGTGTGTCCCCATCGCTTCCGCTGCTCCCTGGGCTGTTCTGTGGGTGCCTAGTACCTAATAGCTTTCAAGCAGAGGCACTGGGACAAGTGCCACTGACAGTCAGAGGCTGGGCTCTGCCTGCTTGTGCCTTTGACTGGTCACTGTGAGACCTTGGCCAGTCACTTCCCCTTTTGAATCCTTTCTCCTTCTTTTGCAAAGGAGCCAGCTGGGCTCCCAGTTTCTCCTGGCTCTAACTGTCTGACAGCAGCCCAGCCCGGGCCTCACCCCAGAGAAAGTCCCACAGAGAGGTCAGTGGGTCAGACAGTCCAGCACTCTTGCTGACTGGTTGGCTGGAAAGCAGCTAAGCCCCGGAGGATCCTCCCCATCCTCGGGCAGGAGAAGTGGGTGCTCCCTGTCTGCCCCCCCCCCCCCCAGCTTCCACTCCCCAGGCCTGCTGGAGGCTGCCCAGTAGCTGAGATAATATGGGCATAATTGGAGAACTTGCGCCACACAAAGCCAGGAACTGGAAAAGCCAGTTGGAGGGCTTGGGCCCTAGGTGAGAGTGGGGGAGGGGGCAGGGCTCTCAGAGCCATCTTGAGACTGGTACCAAGTGTGGTGGGTCTACAGAAGGACACAGCCTCCTCCCTTTCCCCCTGCCATGCACGGGGCCCAGCAGGGCACGGGCCCAGGCCCACGGACTGACAGCCACCCACCGCTTCCCAGGTGACCTCACGCTTCAGGCCAGGCCAGGGCAGGAGGGGAGGTCCCTGTGTGGGCCGGGGAGGGCGCTAAAGGGCCTGGGTGCCTAGGCAGTGAGCTCTACCAGCCGCAGCCCTGTGGCTGGACAGTCTCCTCACTGTACATGGGTGTGTCCCCAGTCCTAATGTGGTAGTGATGGCCTGGGTGGGGCCGGAGGACCTCTGAGGAGGTGGCTCCCTCACTTTCACTCTTGTCTGTCATGGGTGACTATCAGCAGCGTCGGGGAGGTGGCCCTGGAAGGGCCTGACGGACTCTTGGAGCAGCGAAGGTGAGGACAGCTTCCAGCCCGGGAGGGCTGGCGGCTCTTCAAAGTCCTGCTCTTCCCTATTTCACCCAGACCCAAGCTTCTGCCAAGGGGTGCCTGGCCTGGTCAAGGGTTGCAGAATAGAGACAGCATTCCTAGCTTTGAAAGGGCACACGGGGAGGCCTCCTGAGGGGGGGGGCAGGGGGTTGCCCTGAGAAGGGACAGGAGGGGCTGGAATCCTGAGCCTTCCTGGGAAAGCTTCGGCGAAGGGTCCAAGATTAAAGGATGCTCTGGATGGGGGGGAGTAATGTCCACCGAGACTGCCCAGCCTCAGGCGGTCCCAATGCCATGACATCTCAAGCTGGGGATGGAGGTGACGGATCCAACCCTCTGAAGAGCTCCAGCCCCTCAGGAAGAGCCACCATGTGTTTTGTTTTCTGCCTCTGCAGAAGACTGGCCCCAGGCCAGTGACTTAACCTCTCTATGGCTCAGTTTGCACTAAACCGTATGTCTCCAAAACAGGGATTCTTATCATCAACACTATAAAACTATATGCCCCAGAAAACTGTTGTGAGAATTAAACGAAGGAGTATAAGCAGCATTCAGTACACAAATGCTTCATGAATGTTGCTACCATGCCTACTACCACCACCACCATCATCATCATCATCATGACCATCATGATCATGATCGTGATCATCATCTACTGAGCATCAATCCCGCCCTGGCCGTTGTACTGGGTGCTATGAGACCATTCCTCTATTGGAACACCCTTGTAAGTCTCATCCTTTCCTTCTTGGCTGACACATACACCTTAACAGTATAGAACCTGCACCTCTACCTCGTTATTGTCCATTTCCAGACGGTGTAGCGTCTATGTCCTGTGTCACAGGAGTTGGCAGACCCCTGTGAGGGAGGCAGGAGCAGGCTGGGCCTTGGATTGCATTGAGGGCACTATACCTCACCCTTGTAGATCTGGGGCTTGAGGGACACCTGCCACCCTCTGTTCCCAGGCAGGGGTGCTGCTCACAGAAAGCACCACCTCCTCCCCATCCTCCCCAAGGCGGTGGGAAATTGGACCACTCACATGGCAGCACATGGGAGCTCAATAGACCAGGCAGCCTGTCACTTTCCAAGTCTAGCAGCCTCTGGCCTGGTGCTCTCCCACCCTGACTCAGACCTGACTCTGGCTGAAGTCTTCCCAGAATGCACTTTATGAGCCTCAGACATCCCCTACAGAAAAATACAAACTCCTGTGACGGTACGCAGCCGCAGTATCTGCAGGCACCCCACCTGCACTGAATTTTGGGGAGCCCAGGTGACAGTACCTGCAAAAGGTTGCCCTGAATAGAACAGGATGAAGAGAGAGATGCCCACAACACCTGTGCCCACACAGAGGGGCTCTTGTATCCTGGGGATACAGAAGTTCCGCCTATATTTTCCCTGACAATCCCTAACATGCTCAGGGTACGGGACACAGGTTCCTGTGGCCTGTGCTTAGGTGCCTCAGTTTCTCCCACAGATACGTTGGGCTGGGCAGTTTGGGTGACCTGGCTTTCCAGAAGTGCTGAACCAGCAGGGCAGGCGTTCGGGCCTGCCCCCCCGGAACGTCACAGAGCTGCAAAAGCCCGAGCTCAGCAACAAAACACAAAGGCTCCTCAGTTGTGGTGGACAAACCTGCTCCCCAGGCCCAGCCCTGCCTCCTCAGAGCTAATCTGCAGGTGGGAGGCGCAGGTTCCCACAGAGGGTGTGGCACTCTCCGCTTCCCCACATGGGCTTGGAGCAGTTTCTCTTCTTGCCCTGTTAGACCTCAGACCCCTTCATGTAAACCACACAGGCTGGGGCTGGGCCCAAGTGAGTGGGTAGCTGAGCAGGGGGACTGGGTGACATGAAGGAGAGTTGAGGGTTCTGTGGACCACCTTGCCCCCCTTTTCCTGACAACTGAGTGAGCAAAAGTGGCAGCACACTGTAGAGAGAGCAAGTCTCTGCGTGTGTGTCCATGTGGGGTGCTGGGCCCCCAAGGATCCCCCAAGGGATCCATTTCTAGGGCTTTCCAGGGACGCTCCCTGTCCCCTCCCCCATATCTAGGAATTGGCAGGAAGGACGTGAATTCTGGTGAGAAACAGCTAAGTGTGAATGGGGATGGCTCATCCATGGAGAGGGAAAGGGTCCCCTCCCTGCCTCCCCCCCCCATCTTAGGATCCTCCTCTGGTGCAGCCTCTACCCCAAATGCCCACTCCCCAGGCTGGCTGGCTTCTCACCCTCCAAAGCCCAAGCTGGATCCACCTGGGAGAGACTGGCAAGGCAGAGGGGACACCGGGAGCGAACCGCCTCTCTGAGGTCTCCTCTTAGAAGGCTTTGCCAATCAGTGTCACTTGCACCTGATCAGGTTTTGCCTGCAAGAACCCACAAGGGCAGGGCTCTTGAAGCCCTTGGAACTTGTCCTGTCTTGTATCTATGCCCCAGGCACAGTTCCCCATTAGTTTAGGGGAGTCCTGGGCCATATGATCTGCCTCTAGACTCTCCTCCACATCTGGGGCCCAATGGACAGAGGAACAGGGCTCAGAGGGGCCAGTGGGCAGAGAGAAGCAGCTGACCCAGTTCTTGTCCCAGTAACCAGTCTGCCCCCCAGGGCCAGCAACTGGAGTCCAGTGGGAGCTTTGGCTCTGTGCTGGAGTTAGCCCAGCATCTTGGTGCCCTGCTGGGGGCTGGTGGGAGGAGGGCCCTGGAGGATTCTTTTCTTGGGGACAGTCCTTCTGAGGAGGCTCCAGGACACCTGGAGCCCCCTTCCACACCCCCTTCAGCAGCAGTGGTGATAACATCCCATGATCCCAGAGTCGGGGGACTAATTGCTACTGTCCAAGCCCAGGCGCCTCCATCCCCCTCCGGGGTCACAGAAACTGCCCATGTTTTCCTCTTGGCTGAGGCTCCCCCAAGTCCCCACACAGAGCTGGTTAATGATGGGCTGTGGAGTTGGCGCCCGCCGCCTTGGGCGGGGGAGCACAGCGCGTGGGAGAAGAGGGGGTGCGGCAGCCTGGGAAAAGCCCCGAGAAGGAGCTGGATCCCAGGATCTTTCAGACAGGCCAGGCCGGCCCTGCTCTGCCAGCAGCTCAGGGGCCCTGGGGTGGCGGCAGCCATGGGGGTGCTCTGACAGGCCCCATCTCTCCCTGAAACCTGGAAGGACAGGTTGGGGGACAGGGATGAATCAGCGGGGAAGGGGGAGGAAGGGGGAGCTGGGTCTTGCTTTTTCCCACCAAAGAGCAAGTGGCTGAGGACGCCCGAATCCTGCAGGCCTATGTCCTGCTCTTGGCTCTTTCCCAGGGGCCCTGGCAGGCAGATTCTGACCCAGCCCTTCGCTTTCCCATCAGCACCCAGGGGCCTACATGGTGGTTCCCTTCTGGCCCTGTCCAACTCCATCTCTAACCTTCAAGGTGGCACCTCTCTGCCTATTCTACACCTCCCATCCTGTGTCACACCCACTCTTCCTCTGGGCAGGTGGGAGAAGGGAGGGCTCCAGCTGAAAAGTGGGAGAGGCTGTTGTGGTTCCCACTGCCCGATCGATCACTACTTCTGTCTGGAAATGAGTGCTGTGCTCTGGACTTTGACTGGCCAGGCCCCTTCCCCCTCCCAGCTTTGCTCCCTGCCCTGGATCAACATCAGTGGAGTGTGTGGATCCAGTGGCTCTTGGCCTTTGTTTACTGGAGCTGGGGTTCACAGGATCTTCTATAGTCAAGCGCTCAGCCCAGCCAGCTGATAGGAGTTGCTTAATAAGTTTTGTTGACCTCCCCCTCCACCTCTATCAGTCCAATCCACTGCTTTGCGCCCCTTCCAACTACTGCATCTCTGACTCCCTCATTTTCTTGGCACTCCTGGGAACCTTACACCTACATCCCACCCCTCCCCCCTCCCCACGCTTTGCACCAGTGTAGCCCAGGCCAGCTCATACCAGTCTATGGCAGGACAATGCTAAGTCTCCAATCCCTCTGATATAGTACCCCAACCCTTAGAGGCTCAGCAGCCAGTGTAAACTTCTTGTATTTCAAATCCTCCCGTGGCAGTCTCCAACATCAAGTCCAAGGTCCTTCTGGGTCTGGACTTTATTTTGGATCTCTGTAGTCCCCAGCCACCTCTTCTCCCTACTTTCTCTCTCTCCTGCTACACTGAACAATTCTCAGTTCCTTGTCATGTTCTTTCTTCCTTCTGCTAAAAATGTCCACTTGTGGTTTTCAGCCTTCTGGGATCATCTTAGACCTGGATCTTGAGGAGATGGCATCTGGGAGCCTCCCTCTTGCCCATCATGGAGATCCGGTGTTCAGGCAGGGACCTGTCAGGATTTCTGCTCAGTGCCTGACAAATAGGAACTACAAGGGTGCCCCCAGTGGTTGATAAAGGCTGTACGCTAGTTGGGGGTCCTGGGCCAGGAGGCTGACTTCCTGGAAACTGTGTTCACCAAGGGAACTGCAAAGTGAGGCCTCACACCTGCACAAGAGAGACACAGGTCAAGCCTGGAATCTTCTCTTTCTTTGACTAAAAGCAGGAAGTGACATCCCAGCGTGTTCCAAGCCCATACCTCCTCTGCTTACTTTCCAGACTTTATTTCTTGATTCCTTTCCTGTCTCCCCCTGCCTCAGTTCACAGCATCCCTCCTTTCCTCACGCCAGACCATAAGGTGAAAAACTGTTTTCTCACCAAAGCCAGTTGCAGCCCTGAGGCATTGCTCCCAAGATTGCAGTCCTGTTTGTGTCTGCATGTCCCCCCAACCCATGCAGCCCGGCTGCTCCCCTGCCCCACCCTTCCACAGCCTCCCAAAGCTGGAAGCCTTTGCCTCGAAGGCCAAGATTGTGAAGGGCCAGGCACTTGAGATGATGCCAGCCCCCTCTGCCCCAGCGGTGGCAAATGCCACTGTGTCCCAGCAGACGCACAGCTCTGGTCTTCCTCTGCAGACGTGCACTGACACTGACAGGTCTCAGGGTGTATAGGCAGCAGCCTTTGTGGAAGGCTACTGAGCAGGTGGGAAAAGATGGGGGGGGTGCTGAAAAGGCAGAGGGAGAATTCCCCAGGCTTCCCCAGGGAGCCTTTGAAAAGCTCAAGGTTGATGCCTGCATTGTCTCAGCCCTTCGGGAGCCAATGCATGTTGAACACAGGGCTCTCAGATCTGCCTTCTACCACACAGGCCCCATTGGACCAAATCACAGCTCAGCTCTGTGGATGCCCTGTCCAGCTGCTGCTTGCATCTTGGCAGTGAGGAAGGGGAGGAGGTCAGGTGGGTACAGGACTGGTCTTCAGGGAAGGAGCATTCTAGAGCAGAGGTGGGTGGAAAGTGTGCTACAAGGAAGGGGTTGAAAGGTTCGGTGTGGAGGGGTGTAGGATGGTGGGGTATATAGTCTATGAATAGTGACTTTAAATTCAGACAGACCTGGGTTTGTATCCACTCTGCATTAGCTGGGCAGTGCTGACTAAATGGCATTCATCTCTTGGGGGGGGGGTGAGTCAGTTTTCTCTTGTATAAGATGAGGTAGCAAGTGGAGGTGTGGCTTAAGCACCACCTGGAGCAAAAAGAAAACCTAAGGAAGAGCGAAAGGTTCTGAGTTCAAGCCCCAGCACTGGCACAAAAATTACGTAAAATAAAACAAAATGTGAATGATAGCACTGCAGATGAAATAGAGTAGTGCACCTATGTTCTCAGCACAGAGCCTGGTACACAGGGTGCGACACAGATGGTTGTGCGTGACAGGGTGGGGAAAGACCTGCGTAGGATTCAGGTGAGCCGGCTGCTATCCCTGCAACAACCCCACATGACCTGGGTAAGGCCCTCCTGGGCTAAGGCCTCCGCCCCAGAGCGCTGGGGACCACCGAGGACCACTGATGCGCTAGGCCAGGCAATTCTGTCGTGCATGGCAAGATGTCTAGTGACACCCCTGGTCTCTCCCCGCTAGATGTCAGGAGCACCGCCTCCACTTGTGACAACCAAAAAAAACATCTCCAGACACTGTCACACAACCCCCCAGGGAGCAAAATAACCAAGGATTCAGACTGCTGGCCTAGATGGAGAGGGGCTGAGCTCAGGCAGGGGTGGCAGAGCTAGAGCTGGGTGAGAATGGGGTGCAGGGCTGCTTCTGGAGGAGACGGGGTGGGGGGGGTGACCAGCATGACCCTAGAGGAAGCAAGAGCACAAGCAGGGGCCGGGATGCAGGTGGGGAGACATGTGAAGGAGGGCTGGGGGACCCTGAGTCAGGGAGGGCAGCTGAGAAGCAGCTACGCCTCTGCTCCTCAGAGCAGAGATGAGGCCAGGTAGCGTCTTCCTTCGGCGAGTAAACTGCTATCATTTTGGAAGGATTTTCACCTCATTTGGTTCCTGCTTAAGTGAAATCCACAACATGTGTTCTCTGCATTACTGGAGTGTTTGTGCTTAATTAGTGGCAAATTCTTTCATATTAAAGTCATTAAGTTTTGCCGTTTGCTCTCCTTACCCTGGGCCTGGCTCTCCTTTTAATGTGGGCAGGACTGACTACAGATGCACAGGTTGTTCCAGCCTGTCTGTCTGTCTGTTTCTCTCTCACACGCACATGCACGTGCACACACACACACACACACACACACACACACACTGTGCACATCTATTCCCTGGGGCACTGGGACTTCGCAGCACCAGCCTGTGTGCCTCCCACCCAGAACTGACCTCGGCCCTTCCATCCACACCTGGCACCGGCTCGCAGTGGCAGCCTCCTCCTGCTCTTCCTGGCTCCTTTGGGCCTCCCTTGTAGGCGAGGCTTTAGGGGCAGGGATGGTCCCCGCTGTGAGGTATATGTTAGGCCCTCCTACAGAGGTGTGACCCCACAGAAGGCCAAGTTCACACAGTTCCAGAAGGCAGCAGGATGGAAAGCTGAACGTGCAATACTGGATCTGGACTGAGGGATGCTGGGCTGAGCGGAGGTGGATGGGCCTGGCTTTGTCCCAGCCCCTCAGGAAGGACTCGGTCTCAGCAGTCCCTAGGCCTGGAGCTCTGTGACCTCTGGGCGGTGTTTTGAATCCCAGCATCATGAGGACCCCAAACTCTTAGCTGGAGCAGAGCCTCCGTGTCTGTGGTCAAAGCCACTTTGGAAGGGCCCCTGCTCAGGGAGGCCCCTGGCCTTGTCTCAGTGGGAGCCATCTGGACCCAGGCCCCGGGGGCCTGGGCTCTGTCCCTGAGCTTCTTTGTGCTCAAGGTTCGCGCTCTACCACCTGAGCCACAGCACTACTTCTGCTTTTTCTGAGCAGTTTATTGGAGTTAAGAGTCTCAGACTTTCATGAGTGGGCTGGTTTCGACCTCTATCCTCAGATCTCAGCCTCCCGAGTAGCCAGGATTACAGGCATGAGCCACCAGTGCCAAGCCTGATTAACTTTTAGCACCTGCCCCCCAGCCCTGGTTCAGCTAAGGCTTAGGGAGCATGAAGATGCCAGGCAAGAACTGGCGCTGGGTCCCCTGAACTCTGAGACTACTAGTGTTAGGGGTCATAGCCAACTTCTGGCACCCACCCCAATGTCAACCCCCTAAGCGTCCTCCCCAGCCACCCATGTGAACCTCCACAGTAGTCCCAGCCTAGCTCGATGCCAGTGCCAGCTGAGACCACCACAAAACCAAGGGCATGACCCCAAAGCCAGACGCCAACCTCTTCCTGACTTTAACCACGGAGTGCAGCCAACCCCAAACACAGTCACACTTCAGTGATGGCCTAACCCCTCTTGATTTTAGACATGAGTTGCTCTGTCAGGACTCCAGCCAGCGAGGAACACGGGTCCACACCACTGCACTGGCCCAATCTCAACCCTGGTTGGCTCCCAGGACACTCCCGACTCCGTTTCCATCCCCTTGAGGGGGCAGAGAGAAGATGCGATCTTTGAAGGATCCTGATAGGGCGTTTTGGGGGAGAGGGAGGCTGTACTGGAGGCCCTCCCACTCTGTGGGTGCTATTGGATTGGGGTATCCTGTGCTCAGCAGGCCTGTAGCATAGCAGGTCCTGACAACTCTCCTGGGCTGCCCTTTCCTCCCAAGTTCCCTCTTTGTCTTGGTCACCTGAAGCTGTCTTCACAGCGTTTAAAGGAGTCCTTAGAAGTGAGGCACTGGTGGCTCATGCCTGTAATCCTAACTACTTAGGAGACTGAGATCTGAAGACTTAGGTTCAAAGTCAAATCTCTACAGGTAACCAGCAAAAAGGCCGGGCAGAGATATGACCCAAGTGGTAGAGCACTAGCTGTTAGCAACAAAGCTAAGGGACAGCACCCAGTCCCTGAGTTCAAGCCTTAGATTGGCACCAAAAAAAAGAAAGAAAGAAAGAAAAAGAAAAAGAAGAAAGAAGAAGAGGGCCCTCATACGTCCAGCTCGCTCAGCTGGGGTGAGGTCACCCACATAAGATGACCTCCCCAGTCTGGGGCAGTCTTGTGGGAGACTAGCTCAGCCTCCTCCATTCCCAGCACCACGCTGTCATCATCGTCCCCTCCTCCTCTCCAAATCATCACCCTCCACTTGGTAACATGCTGAGGGGAGCACATCCCTGCCGCCCGCCCCGCCACAGCCCGCCTCCTTCCTGCCCCGCCAGGCAGGGGTGCCCAGAGGTGAGGGGACCAGGAGATGTGTGTGAGAGCACTTGAGCCCCTCCCCCAGCTCTACTCATCCTCAGCTCCCTGTTTCCTGTGCTGTCAAGGTTTCAAGAGTGGGGGTCTCTCCCACCCTCCTCCCCACGCCCACCCTCCCTCGGCCCAACACCAATCTATCAGAAGCCTCGCCCGGTCCTGCTTCCAGCTCAGACTTGTCGAGGTTTCTGGAGTCACTGGTAGGGGCTGGCATGCCAGGGCCTGCTCCTCATCCTGCCTTGCAGAGGAAGTCAGCACGTAGGCACAGGGCAGGGTGCCCAGCTGCGGGGATGGATCCTGGCCGCTGAGCCACCTGCTTCTTTTCCCTCCCTTCTCCTTCCCATCTTCCTGTGCCCTCCTGGCCCTTCTCAGCAAGGCCTCCTGAGAGTCCAGGATGGCCCATTTCCTTAGCAGCCGCCGCCTAGGCACCCAGGTGCTGCTGGGTGAGCAAATACAAGAGTGTTGCTCTTCCTGCCCGGCTCCCTGCCCGGCCCCTCCCAGAAACACAGAATGGTTAGTGCTGGCCTAGGTCCTAATGCTTACATGTGCTAATTTACTTCATTCTTTTTTAGTTTTAGCATTCTTTCTTTCAAACTTAGTATACTTTATTTACCTAAGGGCAGATTTCACAGTGACATTTCTATGCGTGTATACAATTCACCTAATCTCCATCTCACCCCCTCTACTCTCTCTTACCCACTCCCTCCATCCTGAAACCATTTAACAGGCTTCCTCGTTCTATCTACATACATGTGAATTATCTACTTGGACTGCATTCATCCTCATTCGTCATTTGCCTTTCTTGTTAGTCCAAGCCCTTCCTGCTGCCACCCCTAACCCCCCACCCCCAACAGAGCCATTCACTTAATCCTTACAACTCCAGGACCCAGAAATTATGACTGGCCTTATCTTGGAGACAAGATGCTGGGATGCAGCTTGGAGACAGGACACTTTGCTAGCATGCATGAGCTCCTGGGTTCCATCCCCAGTACTGGAATTCAGAGGGCGCAAGGCAAGTAACCCACCCAGGGTTAGCTGTGTGGGGCCCGTTCTGATCTGGGAGGTGTCTCCAGAGGCCACGCCTTTCCTACCATACCTGCCACCCTATGGCTTGAGCTTCCCTTCCTGGAGCAGCAGTGGCTGGCGCTCTAAGCCCAGGGTGGTAGGGAAGGTGTCCACTTGGAACCCTCGTCCATCGCCACCCTGGCTGAGTTTGATGAGAATTCTTTGCAGGCTGGAAAGACGCCAAGCCCTCTGCCTTAGCCTTGATTTAGGGAGAGGCTGGGCCTCTGCCACCCTCTCCCTCCTAGGTCATGGTTAAGGGCCAGCCCACCCACAAAGGGCCACTAAACCTATGTACTTGGGCTCTCCCCCTGCTCCCTGACTTCTGCTCTGCCATTCTGGCTGTGGTCTTTGTCTAAGCAACTCAGCCTGGGAACCAAGATGTTGGTTGGGTTCTGCTGGGAACCACACAGGGCTAATGACGAGGGGAGCACTTGAGCCTCCACTGGTATGGGGAAATTACATGTATAATCTCATTTAATCTTCATAAACATCCCTGAGGGTCCCTCCACCTCAGGCTCAGAGTGGAGAGGGACTGCTAAGACTGGGGAAGTGCAGGTATTTCCCCCCCCCCCCTTTGGTGCTGGCCTAGGGGCTTGAACTCACACTCAGGGTCTGGGCTCTGGCCCTGAGCTTTTCTGCTCAAGCACTCTTAACACTTGAGCCACAGCACCAAGTCCTGCATATTTGGTAGTTAACTGGAGGGAAGAGTCTTATGGACTTTCCTTCCTGGGCTGGCTTTGAATCTCGAGTCTTAGATCTCAGCCTCCTGAGTAGTTAGGATTACAGCTGTGAGCCATGAGTGTCCAGCAAGTGCTGGTATCTGTTTACTTCCTTTCCACCTGTTCTTCCCACTTGCTATGCTACATACCCCCACCAGTCTTTCCTACTCTGACTTGTCAGTGAACTCCAAAGCCATGGGAGCCAACAGGAGGTACTCATCAAATATCACCCATTCCCCAAGAGTAGACTTGGAGGCTCAGCTGAACCCCCGAGGTGAACAGGGGCCCATCAACTCTCCCACCACTACTACCATCACCAAACACCGAAGGCTGGTCAGTTCTACCTCTGGGCCCTCCCACCAGAGGCAGCCGGGATAGCATGCCAAGTTAGCTTAATGAGTGAGGGCCCCAGCTTTAATTGGGGCCTTCTGCAGTGCTAACTCCTGCTTTCCTTTTTAATGCAGGGAAAGGGTAGGCTTTATTTTTCTCTCCATCTCCTTCTCCTATGCATTTTCACCCTGGCTAATGGCTCTTCACTCAGAAAGGCCCCTACCACTGCTAATTGGATTTAATTGCTGGGGTAATTAATGATTTGACTGGCAAACTAAAATGCTGTGGGTGAATTTTGTGTATAAATAAATAGGGATGTCCAAGGGACAGAGAACTCAGACTGACCCGAGGAAGGTCTGGGGGTGAACGAGAGGAACAGGCTGGGGACCCTTCAGCTGGCAGACCAAAACTGAGCTGGAGACCAGCGGGTGCTGGCTCCTCCTTTATAGATCAAGAGAAAGGTACAGAGGAAAGCAATTCTGTCAAGGTGGCAACGCAGTTGGTGGAGAATGGGAAGCAGGAGCTGGCAGAGTCACCCTGGAAGAAGAGAGGTGAAAAGGTGTGACTTGCCCTGCCAGTGGCTCCATCCCATGTGGACGGCCGAGGGAGCACCTGGGGAAGACTTATCAGCCAGACACAAGCCGTAGAAATGTACGAGGGTTGTTTCTCTTGTTGTGGTTACAAAGGCCCTGCCTCTGGGTCACGAGATAAGCACACAGCTCATGGAAACAGGAGGCTGCCAGGTGCAAGAAGAAAGAAAGAGGAGTGGGTGTGAAGCTGGAAGGCCACCCCTGTTAGCTGCGCACGTGTCCCCTCTTGGCCTCTTTCTCCTGGCCCAGATGTCTCTTAGGGCCCTTGACCTGCTGGACCTTCCCTGCTTGATTCATGCTAACTTACAGACCTGCAGCAGCAAGATGGAGGCTAGAGAGGGTGGTATAGGCAAGACCTCCTAAACCTCTATGGTGACTTACAGGCCTCTACAGTTCTGGGAAGAGGAAGATGGAAATGGAATAGCGGATAAGGGTGTGGGGCAGGGCTGGTCACCTTCCTCTGTGTGTGTGTGTGTGTGTGTGTGTGTGTGTGTGTGTGTGTGTGTGTGTGTGTGTGTGTGTGTGTGTGTGTGTGTGTGTGTGTGTGTGTGTGTGTGTGTGTGTGTGTGTGTGTGTGTGTGTGTGTGTGTGTGTGTGTTCCACCCGGGTGGGTGGGTCCTGGGTGAGGGCCTGAATCCATGTGTCCAGTGGCCAGCTGGACATCTTGCTCGCCACGTGCCTCTACTCAACTCTTCTCTCCAGCTGCCCTCGCCCTACCTCCAGGGCCGAACACATCTGGCACAGCATGGCTGTGAACTTTAGCTCAGAATTGAGCTTCCTGCAGCTCACAGCAGTTCACCTGGGAGTCTGCCTCTCACCATTTCTTACCTGAGATAATCATGGGTAACACTTGGGAGAGGGAGCAAGCAGATCACTTACTAATGGCATCAAAGTCTAACGGCTGTGACGTTACCCAATGGAATCTCATTTTATCCTCACACAAACTTCGTAAGAAGATGGATGCCACAGTCATGCTGGGAAACTGAGGCCCGGGCTGGTGAAAGTGATTCTGTTCAAGCCATCTTGCTAATAGGACCTAAGTTTTCAGTCCTCTCCATTGCCTTGGGACAAAGCAAAACGACTCCTCAGGCCTTCCATCTGTCCCTGCCCGAATTGCCAGCTTCCTCTCCCTTTCCTCCTACATCCCCACCCTCCATTCCAGCCTTGTGGAAAACTCCTACTTCAACACTCAGGACCCACAGGGCCACCTGCTCCATCCTCCAGCTTTGCCCCTCACCTCCACCCCCCAGATCTGATGCTCTGTGCTTGGCCAAACCTGGAACCGTGACCAGTCATCTCGGAAGCCCCAGCCTGTAGTCTGCACTGGGAAGGTGCTAGACCTGGTCCGCTTGATGAACTGTGTGCCAGTCAAACCCTAGGGAGCAGACTCAGGGATCTGTGTCCCTGCTGACTTCTCAGGTCACCGAGAGCTTTCACTCAAGACTTCTTAGAAGCTGACTGATCAAAGGAAGACGAGGCTCCCTGGTGAAGGCCATGAGCATTGGCAAAAAGGAAAGATTTCAAGAGGAAGGCTGAGAGGCTGCAGGGGTGCAGGGAGAGGACAATTCAAGCCCTGTCCTCCTCATCCTAATGTAAGAGTTAGCACCCCTCCCACCCTCTGCAATCCAAGCTGGCTCTCTAGGGCTGGGCCCTCCACTCTCTTCCTCCAGACCCATCTGACATCCCAGGATTCAGGGACAATCAAGGAAGAAGGTGCTGCTCATTTTGAGGATGATAACATTGAGACCCAGGTGATGTCTTGCCCTATTTGCATTTATACAATAAATCGAAAAGCCAAGGGGGTGTGGGGACATCTCTGGGCTTTTCTACATTCCAGGTTCCAAAGCAATGAGGAAGTAGGAGCAAACAGAAACAGCCTTCCATGAGAGAAGGCTTCTGGGTAAAGGTCTTGGGTGGGGACGGGGGTGCTAGCTAGCATCTGATGCAATGCTGCTTAAAGACCTAAGCTGGCCCTGATGGGGGTGGACATGGGCTCCCCTGGTTCCCTATCACCCCTGGGCCACAGCAGCCCTAGCTAGGCAGGGCATCTAGTCAGTGCAACCAGGAGGTGCTCGGGAGTTCAGCCCCGCCTGTCCCCTTAGGGTGGGGGTGGGAGGCCTGGAGAAGCAGGTCAAAGCCAGTCCTCCTCCTGCCCCACCCCCAGTGAGAGCGAGCGGCAGAGGCGAGCCTGTAGGACCAGAACCAGGCGCCCTGTCCTGACACGTCCTGGAGACACAGCTTGAGTGGGAAGTGAGGCAGTGAGTCAGGACTGGAGGAGGGGTGCAGGGGAGACAGGTAGAGGAACACGAGGTCTGTCCTCTCCAGGGGAGGTCAGGGCCAGCAGGAGGTAGGGCAGGATGAATTCCCCACGTGGGTCTGTGGGTCTTTGGTCCCTGCCTGCCTGGCACAGGCTCTGACTGGGGAGCAGGGCTGCTGATGATAGGTGGGGTGAGCCAGGAGTTCACTGCCTCCTGCAGTGGGAAGCACCCGCCAGATAATAGTGAGATAGCTGCACACGGTATAACTCCAAACATCACAATCCGTAGGAGACCTGGGGAGGAGGGTGGGCACCAGGCAGGGGGCAGTGTCCTCAGGGCGCAGCAACCTGTGAGGCCTGCCAGCCCCGGTGTTGCCCACCGCGGCAGGCAGAGCTGGCCCTGGGTGTGGCAGTGTCCATACCCCTCAGGGGAGGCCTCTCACCCACAATGGTGGTGGGGGTGGGGTGGGGAGGTTGGGGTGAGGTTTAGGGCGGGGAGACGCTTTGAACCCCAGAAAGACTGGTGGGAACTGGTTCTTGACTCATGGCAGAGAACAGGGGGTGGGGAATGGCAATGGGCTTGCGCTTTATTATTATTATTTTTGTCTTTTATGACATGTGAACCCAAGCAATTAAAAATATGCATTTTGCTTGACACCATCTTCCTTGCTGGGTCCAACCCTGGTCCCATCGGAATGGCTGGTGGTTCCTAGTAAGTTTTCATCCTTGGAGAGCATAAGCTAGATGGAGCATGTTCCTATCTACAAGGCTCAGCCCCCTCCCACCTTAGGGGCTCCATCAGTACAGAAAGTAAATACAGATGAACACAGGCAGCAGAAGGCTGCGCTATGTCCACCAGTACGTCTGAACACCTTCAATGCTTGCCTTTGGGGAATCTTCGCTGTCATCTTCTAGAGATTGATATTTCCATTTTACATGGGAGGAAACAGAGGTCCAGTGGCTGAGAAAACTTGTCAAGTTGCATAGCTAAAGCGTGGTAGATCCTAGCTACTTTGGTTCGGGAGGCTGAGGTCTGAGGATCATGGTTTGAAGCCAGTCTGGTTAGGAAAAATCTGTGAGACTGCAGCTGTGGTTCAAGTGGTAGAGCATCAGTCTTGAATGAAAGCTAAGGGGCAGCACCCAGGCCCTGTGAAACCCCAGTACTCAAATACACACACATTGAAAAAAAAAAAGAGTGGCAGAACTTGAACTCAGACTGGCCCTGCCCCTGCGTTTCTGACTTTCCCAGGACTGCAGGCCAGTGTTTGCCTCCCTGCCTCACACGGGAGGCCTTGCTCCGGGAGTGGATGATTCTCCAGAGGCAGGGTCTCCCCTGCCCCTTTCCAGGGACAGAGAGAGGGGAAATTTCCAATCAGATGGGCCTTGGAGCAGTGCAGTTCTCCAGTCTGGTGTCCAGACAGGCAGTGGGTGTCCACACCTGCCCGAGCCCTGTCCTGCCCTGTCTAGCACAGTGGCCCAGGTACAGTGGCCAAGGGCTCCTAAGAGGACTGGGGCAAAGAAGCCTATGGAATGGTGAGACCCTCTTGGCCAGGTGGCAGGTGATGTCTAGCCAGGTGTGGCCTGGTCATGACCTTCCTCTGTCTCTGTCAGAGTCTGACTCCACACATCTCTATCCTGGGAGATCCAGGAGTTTCTTCTCCTTCCTTCAGTATCTCACAGCAGGGATTCTACCATTTCCCCTGGAAAAGGACTGAAATTTCCATACACCCTACACTAGGGAGGAAGTGGTTGAGGATGTCTGTCCTTAAGTCCTCTTGCTGCAATAGAAGCACACTGTCCTGTGGTCTGCTTGGGACCTGTTGGTTCAGGCATCAGAGATGGGGACCAGGCTGTTCCCCCTTGTTAAGTGAGCGGGAGGGGGGCAGGGGAAGGGAGGGAGGGTTAGTGGGCTGCCTGGCAGACCAGAGCGTGGCTCTTCCACTCACTGGTAAACTGCCTTAATGCAGTCCATCTGTAAAATGGACTTGATCTTTCATTTCAAAATCAGCTCTGAGGACTCAAATGAGGTATGGCCACAGTTAGCTAGGTGCCTGGTGGACTAGTTGCTCAGGACGCGTAGGCGGGCATACCGCCATTCTAGGATCAGGAGCTAGGCCATGGCTGAGACTACCCTTCAGGGCCAGCAGGGACCTTTCTCACACCTCAACTGGACTCTAAGGTTCTCCCATTTGTTCAGGTTTTCTAAGATGCCCTGTGCTGGCCTGAAGCTGAGCTCTACAAGAGGTCTCAGCCATTTCACTGGTTTTCCTCCAAAGCGGCCCCCTTGCTCTGGCCTAGTGTGCTATCCTAGTCCCAAGGTGGAAGTCAGTGTGCCAGGGACCCAGGCGAGTCCCACAGGCCCTGGGCAGCCTCGCCCCCCAGTGTCCCTGCCGGCCAGGCACCTGGGTGAGTGACCCTCCTGCCTCTCATGCTCACCCTGTGCCCTGGGACAGGCCCCAGGGGTGTGGCAAGAAGAATTGGGGGGGTGCGAGGGCTTCCTCAATCTCCTCTGCAGGACTCCAGAGTCCAAGAAAATTCCACTGTCCTCAAGGGAACTCTGGGACGCTCCCAGACCTGCCTGGGACGCCAGCCACGCCAGCTCCTCCCTCTCCTGTATCCCTCTTCTCACTCTGCAGGTTGGCCACACCTGGCTGCTGTGCCCAGCCCTGGGTCCTGGGGACCTGAGGCCTCCATCCCACGGGCGTGGCTGGCTGGGCATCCAGGCCTGGCTGGAGCCACAGCATGGCCGGGAGGGCCCCATTCCAACATCTCCGCCTGCTCCCTCATCACCCATAAACGTGGAGAGGGAAAGTGGCAGGAGCCCAGGGCAGGGCCTTGTGAAAGACACACAATGGATTCACTGGGCACCGGCACCAGCCTGGAGGTGTCACACGCTGGCTCATGACGTCCTTATCGCCATGTTTCAAAGCAGGTGTTACAAGACAACCAGGGATGCTGAGCATGTCACTCAGGAATTGCCAAAGTCACAGAGCAGCACATCGAGGACGCAAGGTGGGCTCTGCTGGGCTCCCAACAGGCCAAGCCCTGTTCCCGCGACTTGAGGACACGGATCAGGAACACATGTCCCAAGCGAGTGGGGAAATGGACTCCTGCAGTCACTGGAGGATGGGGGAGGTGGGCTGTGATCTCATCCCTGTGCTCTGACCTTGAAGTCTGGCTCCTTGGGCAGAGCCTCACCTCCCGCAGAGGTACCTGTTCTTGGCTCTGCAGGTCCCTGCTGTGACAGATTCATTTTCTTTCAGTGTCATTTATCAACCACTGGCAGTTCATGACAGCCCTGGCCTGGGAGGCAGGGGACCCGGATCGTAATCCTGGTGCTGCCAAGGGCCAGTGGGCTGTGTGGCTTGCTCTTTCCGGGCCTGTGTCGTCATCTGAGCTACTGGAGACTGGCCCGTTGGTCCTTCCCCCAGCTCCCTAGGCGTGGTCAGTCTGCGAGTCTGTTCTGCACCAGCCCCAGCAAGGCAACCTGCTCTGAGCCTGGGAGACCCCTCTATGTGTTTCCAGCTGGGCCAGACAGCAGACTGGGTTCTGTAACCCTTCAGTGTGGTGACTGCCAGGTGTGGCTGGTGTGATCAGCACTAGCCGTGTCTCCCCGAATGACACTGCAGGCCAGGCCCCATTCTGGGATGTGGTGAGTGGAGGAGCGGATCGGCTCCGGGAAACCAACCAAGAGGAAGCTGAGCTCCTGCCGCTGGGATGGTTCCCAGGCTGAGACCTCGCTCTCACACCCAGGAAGTGAGGCGGCTGTTAGTAGGGGAGACTCCCGGCGCTGAGTCAGGCCCCGGGATGGCTTTGCAGCGGCTCTGGTCCTGCCCTGTCAGCCTTTCTAGCTGTGGCCACACTAAAGCCCTTAACCACAGCGCTCAGTTTTGCCATCTGCTCCTGACACCTCAGGAGCCTGCGGCCAGGGCCAAACCCAGTGACCTTGTGAGGATGGCACAATTCCGAGGACTTTCCAGGATCTTACATAGTCCTGTCTCTCAGAGTAACACCAGGAGCCGACTGCCCTGAGACCTAGACCTGTCCCACATGGTCCCCATAGTTCCGAATGAAGCCACTGCTTCACTGATGAGGTGACTCAGGCTGGCGGGCGAAGTAGTGGAGCTTTGGTCACTGGGGTTTTCTAGGACTCAGCATCCAAGCAAGGTGGACAAAAGCCCCAGAAGAGGATTCTACCATCTCCCTTCGAATGGAGCCTGTCCTCTGACCCATCCCTGGGGCAGGTGCGATGGGGACAGGTCAGGGATGAGGCCTCCTGGCCCAAGCCTGGCCTCTCGTGACCTCTTTCCTCTCCTGCTCTGGGGGCATCTGGAGAAGAGACAGATCTTGGGGAGATGTTAATGAATTCTGACAAATTAATAAAGAAAGCTTAATTTAGTCTCCGTATCTAATTTCCTTCCCTGTGTTTTATTTCCCTGCCCAACAAGCTGCTGTTGGGAACATGGAGGGGAAAAGTGTGTGTATGGGGGGGGGGGGAATCAGTCTCAGCCCCAATCCACACGCCTCTCCTGGTGGGCCCCTGGCCCTCCCTTCCCCCCACTCCCAATAGCTACCCCCACCCAGCCAACCCCAGACATTAAGCTGTCAAGCCGCTCCCAATTATCTCCCTCTATGCCTGCGGGCTCTAGGGGCGACAGTTGTAGCAAGCTGGAGTTGACTCATTCTGTCACCCGCCTGCCCTGCTCCGGGAAAATGTGATTTAATAAAGTCCAATGGCAGGGCTGGAGCACACAGGGGTCTTAGGAAGAGGGTGGTGCCAGCCTGGGGTGGCTCTAAGTCTGCTCTTCTCCTGGGACAGTGTCTCCAATCTGCGTCACATAACCTCACATCTCAACCCTAGACGGCTCACCCTGGAACCCCTTTTCTTCCATTCACCTCCCCAGTACTCTGAGCAGCAGTGGCATTAACCTTCTCCGTGAGGGCTTCCGCCTCCCCCGGCTGCCTGTTTTACTAGCGTATGGTCATGACGGTGGGGAAGCCCTTCCTGCTGCTTCATCTCCATCCTTTCTACTGCAGAGGACATGCTTTTTGATACTGATCCCGGGTGTGGGTCGGACACCGCCAGATGCCACCCAAGCCAGTCCAAGGCTGGAGCACAGTGAGTCTTCCCCTTTGCTTTTGCTCCGGCTGCCCTGGCCCTGGGCCTGGTCCCCACCCTGCCATCCTTCCTCTTTAGAAGCACTTGCTGGAGATCCCCATTCTGACAACGCCCTCCGGGTTCAGGCTTCTGGGTTCAAATCCCAGCTCTCCCACTTGCTAACCTTGGGAGAATGACTTCATACTCTGTATCTGTTTCCTCATTTACAAAAATAGAGGGAAGTGGGGTAACTATGCCCGATAGGAAATGGACTCTTTACCTTACTCATGTAACTGTAACCCCTCTGTACAGCATCTTTACAATAAAAAATATATATATTAAAAAAAATAGATGGAAGCCAGGGACCTGTGGCTCCTGCCTGTGGTCCTAGCAATGGAGGAAGCTGAGCTCTGAGGATTGTGGTTTGAAGCCACCCTGGACAGGAAAGATTGTGAGACTCTTACTCTCAGCCACCCAAAAGCCAGAAGTGGAGCTATGGCTTAAGTGGTAAAGTGCCAGTGTTGAGCAAAACAGCTAATGGCACTCTGTCCAGTTCCTGAGTTCAAGCTCCAATACCAGCACCAAAATAAAGTAAAGGAGGGAGAGCCAGGCATGGTGATGTATGTATACAATTCCAGTGCTTGGGAGGCTGAAGCAGTCTGGGCTAGCTAGTGAGTTCAAGGCTAGCCTGAGCTACACAGTGAGACTCTTTCACATACCTCACACATGTATGCATGCACATACATGTGCACACAACATACATGCAGGGAGGGAGATTACTCATTTTCTCATTGGTCTTGTTGGATAAAGCCCATGGACCATGAGCCCTTGTGCTACGGCCAGGTACCTGGCAACTGGCAGGGCCAGCACACGGGAAATCAGCAACAAAGCCAGGAGGCCATGGTGGCCTCCATGCTTCCCCAGCCCCAGTGGAAAGGGACAGAGGATCTGGCTACGACTCCCCTCCATGTGCTGGAGACCCAGGAGTCAGGAAGAGTCTACATGCGGGTACCAAAGGGATGGAGAAATAAATCTTAGGAAGAGGCAGGATGGCATCTCCAGCATTAGTGCTCGGCCCTCAGAAGTTACAGCCTCACACTTGCTTGTTCCAGAGTTGTCTCTGAGGCCTGGGACTTTGTGGTAGTGGGGGTGGTCACCATACCCACGACATCTACACTGCGCAGAGCAAGGACCAAAAGAGACTTCATTCAAGCTACAAGTTCAATCTTCTTGCTGTACAGATAGGGAAACTGAGGCCAGTTTCCCTAGAGAGTAGATAGAGTGAGCCGATTCTCATTCCAGGGACCAGAAGCTAGTCATCCCAGACCATCCAGGGCTAGTGGGAAGCAGAAGTGGCCAGGAGTGAGGAGGAAGCCCTGCATAAAACAATGGCCTTGAGGCAGGCTATGCAAAGGCGGAAAGCTTCCAGTTCCCCTTTTTTAAGATTACAATTGAGAGAAACAGAGCCCTGAGCAGCCCCCTCCCCAGGGCCTGGAGCCAGGCCCTCACTCCTCCCAGCCACTTTCCCTTCTGCTTTGCTTTCCAGATGCAGAGATCAAATAACTTTCACTTCATCTCTCCTTACAACACAATCCCAGCACCTGCAAGGGGGGGGGGTCAGGGGGGGCAGACTTAGAGGTAATCAATTGGCTTTGTTTCTGTAGGGGCAGAGGTCTGTAGGTCACTTTCCTTAGGATCTGGACCCCCTGTGGCCTGGGCCTCGGGCCTATCCCTACCACATCCTACCTCCAGCTGCAGGCAGGACAGACTGCCCTTGGCTGGCAGAACTCCTAGGAGCTAGGAGGGAGGCCCAAGCAGGCCCCCGTGGTGGTTCTTGTGTCTGTACACCTGCATCCATGGTAGGATATGTGTTTCCCACCATGTCCAAAGCTCACAGTACTGTTTGCTCTCTAGTTTATTTGAAATCAACAACATGAACTGTTGTCCAAGGCATAAAAGATGGGGCAGATCTTGGAGGTTCCTCCATCCACAGATCCCAGCCCCCGCTTTTTCCACTGGGTAAACTCAAGCCTACAGTCCACCTGTGGGCAAACATGGCACAGCCCTGCCGCGCATCTGCACCTCCACCTCACTCGAGAGCCTCTGAGGGCTGGGTGAGGAAGGAAGGAGCAGGATTAAGATCCATTACTTGGGTGGACCATGATGGATGTGGGGGTGGGGGGGGAGTTCCATTGGTTGCAGGTAGAAAGGTCACTGCTTTGTCCCTGAGCTGCTAGGCCCCTGCTCATCCCGCTGGGCCCTGTTCACCCTCACAGCCCTACTTTGGGATATTTTAAGCACCGGCTCTCACCTGCTCCGACGCTGCTCACAGAAGTGACAACTGGTCTGTGGTATTTTCTATTTCATTGGAAGCTCAATCTAACAAGGGCCCCAGACATGAAAACAAATAATTACTGCATGCTAAGTGCTGGGTTTTGTTTGTTTTTCTGAAAGTATGAACCAAAAGTGAAGGGAATTGGGAAGGAGGGGTGGTTTTCTTTGTGGGTAAGGGAAGTATTATAGCAGAGGTGAGATTTTTTTAGCTGAGTCTTGCAGGATGAAGGAGTCCTTGGGAGAGAGGGCTGAGAGGGGGACAGAGGAGGAGATCAGAAAGATGATTAGAAGGAAGGTAGGAGCCTGACCTACATAGACAAGGGTCCTGTTGGTAATGGAGCACCACTGAGGCTCTCTGAGCAGGATGATGACATCAAAGGTGCCTGCTTCCACTAATCAGTACGTCCAGAATAGACAGAATATGGACTGATGGTTATCAGGGAAGGTAGTGCCAGTGACATGGTGTGGTGCAGGCACAGAACTCCATGAACATTATTAAAGGCCACTGATTGAAAGCTTCGAAGGGGTGAATTCCATGCACATGAATTGTATCTCAGTTAGAAAAAAAAAAAAGTGGGTGAGAAGAATGGGTAGTAGGGGCTACCAGATCTCTGCAAAGCTACAAATGAGGGGTCCTTAGATCAGCCATAAGTCCTCAATCTTCTCCCTCACTTCCCCGCCTAGCACTGATTCTGCAAGGGGTGGGCACTGGAGAGGTCTTGGGACCCCACCTACAAGAAGCATCCCTGAAGCCCATGACAACTCCAACCAGAGTGACAGGCAGGTCACCTGATAAGCCACACAGCTTCCTTTTGAAGACAGGCAAGTCCCCTGATAATCTAGCAGGCATGGGGAAGCTCTGTCATAGATGGGGAAATTAGGGCAGCAAAATGACATCATGCAAAGAGAAGAGGAAAGTGTTCCCTCTCGTCCCAGCAGTACTGTAGTCTGCCTGAGCTCCTGGAGTCCAGGGTCTCTGGGCTTCAAGCTGCCACACAGTGTTCCTGGGCCCTTGCTGGTGCCTTGAAAGGGGAAGGAAAGGCTTGGAGGAAACTAGGACTGCTAAAGAGGGCCATTCCTGTGGGGTCCTGGGTGGCTGAAGGAGGGCTGTGAGGGACCACTCGCTTTCCCAGGAAGGCCCCTGGGAGTCTTGTTCCTAAGTCCTTGTTCCCTGCGGGCCCTGGAGGAGGCCATGTGGATATACTGACTTGCAAGAGAAACTTTCCAAGGGGGGGAGGGGGGCAGGGAGAAACCTGGGTAGGCAGCAATTGGTAGAGGTAGGAGCAACCCAGGTGCAGCAGTACAGGAACACTGCAGGTTTCATCCTGCCCCAGGCCACCCCCATCTCCCATCCCTCCCAGGGGTGGGGCAAGCAGCATCAGCTGGAGCCCCAGCCTCCAGAGTAGAAAGTACTTATGAATGGAAGTAGAGAGAGGAAGGGAGGGGGAGCCACGTGTGTGGGAAGGCAAGAAAGAGCCTGGGAAAGAGCAGGGCAGGTGGCAGAGGGGGCTGGGGTGGGTGGCACAGGGGAACTCCTCGGGTCGGGGAGCAGGTTCCTTCATTCAGGATGTGGGGTGAGGGCAGGGCAGAGAGGAGGGGAGAGGTGGAGGTGGATGGGGCTGAAGAGGAGGACCTAGCAGGTTTTTTTTTTCCCAGCATCCCTCAGGCTACTTCTCTCACCACAAACCTCAGTCTCAAGCCACTTGGTTGCCATGGAAACAGGACGGAATAGAACAGATGGTCTCCACTAGCCAAATTCCAATTAAACAGGGCAGAGATGGATAGGAAAGGAGGGAGTGATCTGACTAGGCCATGGAGGGCTCTGTGCCCCACCCTGCCCCCCAACCCAGCCTGCACACCCTTGGTTACCCCAGAATGGAAGGTAGCCCAGGAAGAGGGGCTCACCACTGGGCATTCCTACCCTTGCCCCTTCAATTCTCAAAGATGGGGGATGTGGAGGTTGAGGAAATGTTGGCTTGGGGGTGCAGCATCGGGGGGTATGCATCCTTAGATTTGCAGAGTGCAGAAATAGACATACACACATGCGCATACAGATGTCCCATCACATGTAAGAGCCCTGCTGTTTGTGTGTACACATCTACATGCACAGAAGCACGGACCAGAGCAGAAAGGTTAAGCAAAGTCATTACGCACAAATGCACTTTTAACACAGTACAAAGAAAATGCTTTGGAAACTAAAATGAGCAATTTATCCTCATTTATTTAATTAACATGTAGTAAGACTCCATCAAGTGTCTGCAAGTAGGAATTATAAACACACCTTTGCACTGAATATAGTCCCTGAGCTCAAGAACACAGGATAAATAAGGTAAGCACATGACCAGAGATGGGATGGTGGGATGATGTTTGAAGATCTGTGACAACAGAGGGAAGAAATCATGAATTTGGGGAGAGGGATTCGAGAAGGAAGGGCATGTCTCAGAGGAGGTAAGATCTCTCTGGGCTTTGAAGGATGAGTAAGAGTTTGCCAGACAGTGACGTAGGGCCCTCCAAACACAGAGGACAGAAGGAAGATGGTTGTGGTGGGATGAAAGGTCATGTCTTGCGGAAGGGATCAGCTCACTTGAGTGGAGTCTGGATTGCAGAGCAATTATGGAAGAGAAGAGCTCAAGACGCATTCTGGCATGGCTGCATAATTTCTGACGCAAACACTCCACATATAGCAACACGCCATCACTCACCTCGGCCTGCGAAGCCGCACAGCCGCACACGACTTCACACACACAACCACAGAGCATCCTCAAATGTAGCAAATGTTCGGCAAACGGAGCAAAGATGATTTTGTTTGCTGTGAACTAAACGAGGTGGGCAAGGAGGTGTGAGGGAAAACAGAGCCACTCCATCCTGGCTTCGGGGAGAGGCAGGGTGCCAAGAACCACACAGAAAGAGGGGCTCGGGTGAGGAAAACCTGGATTACTGGAGCTGAGAAGCCAGCCGATGATGCCTGGACCCTAATATACACTTATGAGGCACCTACTGTGTACCAGTACTGAGCAGGGGTCAGCAGAGGTTTTCAGGTCATCTTTCAAGGAGCTGAGGGTCTCAGGTTGAGGATGACAAGAAGTGTGAAGTACAAGAAGGAAGGGGAGGTACTCTGGGACCTGGAGACTCGCACGGGGGTGTGTTGGATTTGGTCATCAGCAGGAGCCAAGGCCTGGAGCACACCTGTCCAGCAGACAGACCACCACCATGAAAATACCTGGCCCAGTGGAGGCCCAGGATTAGGGCAGCTGGGGGGGGTGCCTGCTCCCTTGCTTCTGTCCTGGCCCCTTTCTCCTCCTTCCCTGCTCTCCTGACCACAAAAGCAGCTCAAGGTAACTAAGCAGGAGGCTGCAGGATGAGATGGCTCCCAGGGTCCCAAGCCAGAGGCCAGACAGGGACGGCCCATGAAGACCACCCCCCCTCCGCCACTCTGCAGGATCACAGGGAAGCAAGGCCTAGAACCTCATCTCCAGTACAGGTCCAAACAAACACCACCTACTGACTCACTGACATCCCCTGAAGGGTTAGGAAAGCATGACTCCCGGGTGACTCCATGATACTGCATGACCCACAGACAGGACCCTCAGCCAGGAGTCAATGGGGGCAGGGGCCGCCGCTCACAGGGTACCTGGAGCCCCTCTCTGGGTGGCCCTGGTGGGAGTGGGGGGACTGTCTTTCCAGCAGGAACTATTAGGGGCATCCAAACAGCCCATGGGGGAGGGCAGGCCACTAATCTCTCTGGGAGATTATAAACCAGCAGTGGAGACCAGAAACCAGCTGGGGGGTGGAGGGGGGGGGAGGGTCAGAGGATCCTGCTCTTGCCTGGTCAGCCCAGAGCAGAGCTGTGCTCCCCCTCCCCCCTCCTGAACTAGTCTACAAAGACTTCCTGGGCTGAGGGCAGGGGACTGAAATTGGGAGAACAAACCAGCTGATGATTAATTAACCAGAATTACTAATGATTAACTAGCTAGACTCCAGGACTTCTGGGCCTGATTTTGGCTTCCTGCATCCTCCGTGCTGACAGGCCTTCCTCAGGCCACCTCTGGACCTGCTCTTATCTCCTGTGCCCTGGTGCTGGCTGCTACTTACTAAACCACCCCTACTCCCAGGACTGAGCTGGTTGGGGTGACCCGGGAGGGGCCGTGACCTAGCATGGGAGGTCTCTTCATTTTTTAACCTCTCTGCCCAGCCTTGGCCTGCACCATGTGAAGGGATGTGGGGAGGGAGGCAGTTAGGCCAGGTCTTGGGGGACAGCCCTCAATCCCCCGACGTAGGGGTCAGACACCAGAGAGGTGGCAAGGCAAGCTCCAAACGGAGCGTCCAGGCTTTGGGGGAAATGAGACGCTGGACGGGGGCCGATCCTGAGCAGCCCCCTCACCCGGCGCTCAGGAAGGCAAACTCAGAAAAGCTCTGACCTCCATGGGAAGCCAGGAGGCTGGTGGCTAGGAGGCCCCTCTGGTGAGGAACCCTTCAGAGGGGCAGCAGGGCCTGCCTGGCGGTCTTCCTGGAACTATCTGTGGGGTGAGGGCCCCGTATTTCTGAGTGTGCAGCATCTGCCTCTGCATCCGAAGAGCAGAGCGCCCCACCCACACATGTTGGGGCTGGCCCCTCAGGGACAAGGCACCAAGCTGCCTCACCGGGTCATGAAGCACCGCAGGTGACACGAGAGGCTGCTGGGAGATCATGCTTCCAGCACCTTTGTGACACGCCTCCCCGTACCATCACCAAATCCATTCCCAAGTGGTCTGCAATTAGTCCCCTTGAGGGGACAGACGGCTGGGAGTTCCGGCCCAGGTCACTGATGCAGACAGAGGGTCCCACAGCTCCGCCATCTCCTGCTCTTCCCTGCCCCCACTCCACTGTATGCTGATCCTCTGCATATGCTGGCTCCTGTCCCTTCTCTCCCCATCACCAACTTAATTCCTTAATTCCCACTGGCGATAAGCAGATCTTTCACCACAATTTACTGTTAATCCAAAAGAAAACAGAGGTGGGAAGGGGTGAGGGGTGGGAAAGATGGGTGAGGAAGGAGGGTACTGGCCAGCTGTATACTCTGCCTCCTCTTGGACCCCAGACAACTGTGGCTGGTGTGGGGGACGCAGTCCCCAATCTCCAGCGGCTCAGGCCTCTTCTGGAGCACAGGGTTCAATTTTGGGGACCATTCTTGTTGCTGGGGAACTCGACAACTTAGTCCCCAGGATAGCAACCAGATGGCAAGGCACGTGACCCTGGGTGACAGAGCCGGTGGGAGAGGGGAAGCTGTGGCCCAGGGAGTGGCCTGGTCCTGGAGGCCGTGGCCAGTGGAGTTGGATGTGCTCCATGTCATTCTAAGGGGCAGAGAGGGCACTGGCAGGCAGAGCGCAGCGACATAGGTCTGGTGGACTCCGTGCCAGGGGCCAGTTGGGGCTGTCCGTGCGGAGGGCTTCCAGGGGGCGGCAAGCTCGCCGTGACCAAGAGTCATGATGAAGCTGGAGCACTGGCCGTCTGGCAGGGATGTGGTCAAGAGGTTTCAGGGCATGAAGAGCACATTCCATGATTTGATTTCCTTCCCCAAGTGGACCCAGCACTTTGCTCTCACCTGTAGGGCTGGGAGGTACCTTCAGGTGTGGGCCCTGCTGGGAACTGGGGGGCTTGGAGGGTGAAAAACAACACAGTGACAGCCTAACCCAGCTGCCTTTCAGGTCCACACACACCGCGTCTGCCATGACCACCAGGCCTCACAGCTTTGTCTACAGTGGCTGGCCAGCCTCTGTGCTCAGAGCACTCCTGCCCGAAGGAGCTGGTCCCTCAGGCCATCCGCTGTGCATGACGTCAGAGGTCAGATGTCACCCAATGCGAGCTGGCACATTATGTTTGCTGCTTGGTATCCTCAGCGCCCACCTCCGAGCCTGGCACATGGTGCTGACAGAATGTACCCTCCTGTGCTGACCACCCTGGTGAGGGATCCCCACACAGCATTCAGGGTCACAGGCTGCTGGGAGGACTTCTCCTCCTGGAGACTGAACCCTCCTTTCCTAAACTCGGGCCCTGGGCCAGCTGTGGCTAAGGGTGACCCTCCATTACCCATCAGGCAGTTACCCCGGGTAAGCCCCTAAGGTCTCCCACCCAGTTCCAGTTAAGAGAGTGGAAGCCTGAGGAGACAAGACACGAGCCACACACCGACGCACTCACAAAACACGGAGACCATTTGGCCCCCGCATAGCCAGTGGCTTCAGTGAATTTCAAGAAGAAAAATAGATCAGTTGTTTATGATCTTATATACAAAGCAATTATCAAACTGACCTGCACCCAGCCTCTAACTGGCAGCTGGGGGCAGCACAGGAACAGCCTTGGAAATCAGCATCTTTGATCACTTGCCCACTTCACCCCTGTACCCAGGCCCTGCCCTGCACCAGGGGCTGGGTGAGACCTTCAGCCCCGTGAAGATGGCAACCGGTCTCACAGGAGCGAGGTACATGCATGCACGCACACACGCACACACACAGCATGTGACCCCATGTGCGCACATACCCCGCACGGCTATACAGCTCCCTCATACACACAGAGGACATAAAAACACTTACAAAGAATCACATAAAGCACACAGATGATCATTGTAGTGTGAACATGCACACAGGGCAGCAGGGATGGGTGATGGGATGACAGGGGGCGGGGAGAGTAATCAGGAGACAATTCTTGCCTGAGAAGGGTGCATACAAGCAGAGGTTGGGGGGGGGGAGGTGCAGGGGGGGAGAGGTCATAGAGACCCTTCCCAGCTATCCTTGCTGCAGCAGCCCCAAGCCAGGGGGAGGTGGACTCCATGGGCTGTGGCTGCCTCCCTTTCAGTACTCACCCAGACCCATTATCTGCCTCAGGGGAGGGGGGAGGGCTGGGAAGGGTGCTGTCACCTAAGTTCCCCCAGAGGCCCATCCATCAAGTCAGCAGAGATAATCAGAGTGCTCAGCTGGCCTGGGACCCTGCTGACACTCTGGGTACCATAAACACAGAATAAATCTGGGAAGGGGCTGGGAGGAAGTGCCTCGTAGTAGTAGCGGGGCTGGCCACCCTGCCTGGGAAGGGTAAGGGGCCCCCATCCATCATTCTGAGAGATGCAGCAATCTAGGCCAATGAGATGGAGATAGTTTGGGGGCGGGGAGGTGGGCCACAGTAATAAAATCATCCTGTGCAATGTGGTGGCTCTGCTCCTATCTTATTTATTTACACTCGGGGAGATGCATGTCTCTGCCTTTGCTCTAACTGAGACCTGGGGGCTGCTGCAGAATGTGTGTGGCATGCACTCTAGCCCCCAAGGAGACCCAGCCAGGGAGGGAAAGGGGTCATAAAAGCCACTGGGCCTCAGAGCAGAGCCACACTCTGAAGCCCCCAGGCAGGGGCTTCCTTTGTGTTGGATGAGTGATCCGTGGGTTTGCATAGACTCAGGCAGGCCCTAAGCCCACTTTCCTCATAGGGCTTCCAAATACTTTGTGGGTCCAGGGCAGATCCCAGCCCCAGGAACCTAGGCATGGCTTGGCTGGTGTCTGGGCCATGGGGCTGCGTGGTAATTCAAGCTAACGGAGCATGGATAATCAGGAACAGCAGAAGGTCCAGGAGGAATTTCTCCTTGGCATTGAAACCGATCAGATGACTCTTCTGCAGCCCTGTTACCTTCCTAATTAAGGAGGGAGTCTATGAGGCTTGAGCCCCTGGGGTGACGGGCTGGGCCAGGGGTGCCAGGAGGAGCTTTGGCCTGAGGTGACTGATGTCAATGCTTAGTCTTTAGTCACCATGCCAGGAAAGGGCTCTGGTTTTTCTGCTCCTTTGGTCTCTGCTGGGAATTTTCTTCACCTCACCATGAGGCTGTGAGGGCCTGGCCCAGGATTCACTGTTTCAACCCCAGCTCCTGTCCCTAGGTTGCCTGGGGCAGAGGAAGCACCAGACCTTTCATCCCAGGAGATCAAAGCTACCCATGCAGGTGAACACCCTAAATCCTCCCCTCCCCTCCCCCCCAGGGAGGGGCCCCTTCTCTTGCCATCTTTTGGGAGAATGCAAGAGAGACAAAAAAACCTTCCAGAAGATTGAGATGAGCTATGGTATAGGACCAGATTGCTAAACACTGGATGCACCACCGGGGATCTGGGGTCAGAATGGGAATCTGCTATGGCCTGGGGACAGAGCAGGCAGTCTCTCTGGCAAGGGTCATCATACTTGCTTCATACAGCGTGGGAGCCCTGCAATGCATCAGTGAGACACAGACAAGGATGAGGGAGCAATCACACCCAGACGTCCCACCCTGGCACAGCCACACCAGGCCCAACAGGGATGGCAACAGGATGTACCAGGAACACAGCAGCTGGACTTCTAACACTTCCAAGAAAGCCAGAAACAATCTAATGGTAATGCCACCAAGACCCTGGGAAAATGTAGCCTTTGTAACTTGCCCAAATGCTCCAACGGTGTCACTGCTGCACAGCTGCTCCGGGACCATCACAGACCCATGTGTAAAAGTAATGAGGTGCCACGGGAAGCACAGTTCCGCAGGCAAGGTCTGTGAGCAGTCCAGACTAGCAGGTTGCCTCCTCCAGCACCTACCTGCCTCTGAAGAGAGGAGGCTTAGCATGGATTAAGGCTGATTTTCTAGTCCTGCATCCTGGCTCTGCCACTGAATATTGGAGTGACCACAGGCAAATGACCTAACGTCTGTGTGGGCCTTATTGTCCAACATGCAAAAGTGTGGAAGATAGAAGTACCTTCCACGTGAACTGTAGCACACACGCTGCTACTGGGACTTGAACTCAGGGCCTTGTGTTCTTTTTTTTTTTTTCTTTTGTTGGTTGTGGGGCTTGAACTCTGGGCTTGAGTGCTGTCCCTGCGCTCTTCAGCTCAAGGTGAGTGCTCTACCACCTGAGCCACAGCACCACTTCCGGTTTTCTAGTGGTTTATTGGAGATAAAAGTCTCATGGACTTTCCTGCCCGGGCTGGCTTTGAACTGTGATCCTCAGATCTCTCAGCCTCCTCAGATCTGAGATTTCCTGAGATCTTTCTCAGCTAGGATGACAGGCATGAGCCACAGGCGCCCGGCTTAGGGCCTTGCGTTCTTGCTTAGCTTTTTCAATCAAGGCTGATGTTCTACCACTTGAACCACATGTCCACTTCCTGCTTTTTGCTGGTTCACAGAGTCACAGAGATTTTCTGCCCAGGCTGTCTTTGAACCTCAGTCCTCAGATTTCAGCCTCCTTACTATGCAGGATTACAGATGTGGGCCACTGGTGCTGGCTAAGCTGCTTCCAGGAGTGTCTGGCACCTATGAACTCTCAATAAAAATGCTTTCATCACCACTACCGCCATCACCCATGGTCCACAGAAACCACCATCTATCTAGGCAGCACTCACTGCTGGGAACCAAGCACCATCAGCCAAGGATTTATGTCTTGTGGAGAAGATACAACCCAGGCTCAAATAACTATTCAGCAAGGTGGACAGTAATTAGTGTCATATGGGGTGGCATGGGGCGAGATGCGCAAGGGTTTTGAGATGAAAGGGGTTATCCTCAGCTGGGGTGGGGCGGTTCATGAAGTCTTCCTGATAGAATGGCTCTTGACCTCAGCATTTAGATTTAGTATTTATGGGAAGCAAAGGCAGGGTGGTGGGAAAGCACTAGGCATGAACGCAGGGATGGGAAGGATGCCAGAGCCAGGGAGGGACACATTCCCTCCTGTCACATGGTCTGGGCCTGTGATAGCCTCAGGTATATTTACCTGGCACACTGGAGCCAAGAGTTGGGGCAAAATATAAGCCCTGCCAACAGTAATGTTATCACCAGTGTCCCCTCCAGTGGCAATCAAATGGAATGACCAAGGGATGGCCTGTCCCTGGGGCACCTTCTCAACATTCTTGTCTCAGCAACTGACCGCATTTGCCTGTAGACACCAGGATGAGGGAGACACCTGGGGTATGCCTCAGGGTCAGGAGTAACAGCCACCTAGCAAATCCTATGGGGATGGGACCACAGAGGGCCCGACCTGGATGCCCAGGGCAACAAAGGCCTCCAGCCCCCTTTTCTCCATGCAATCTGCTCAAAGAGATCCTCACTGCCATCTCCACTGACTCATCTGGCGGGGACATCAGCTCAACCTGCCAACACGTGGGCTGGACTGGCATGACCCCTCTCCTTTGCAGGAACAGACCGGAGCTGGGTGTGCCAGACCAGGCCTCTAGGCCTGGCCCATTTTGTCCCCTGCCTACCTAAGGAACTGGGAGGGGGCGTGTTTGTTAAGAGTCTTGGTATTCTGGTATGTTCCACTGTAGGGAAGAAGGATGAGGTAGAAAGGGAAGGGATACAGGCAGGTGGCCAATTAGCAGGCACTGGAACCTCTGGTGGGAAGCGGCCCAAGATAGAATCTAAGGCCCCACCCCAGTGATTCTGGACTAGATACTCCATTTGAGGGAGGACACCAGGCTAGGAAGCCCTGGCCAAGGCTACTAGGAAACCTCTTTAGTTACAGGTGGGTAGAATGCTTTGCCCCCGAGGCTCCAAGTCCCCACTCACACCTCTTGGATGGAAAGACAGGCCAAGATTCAAGCTAAGGCCACCAAAAGGACTCCAGACTCCATCTTTGCTGCAGCTGCACGTGGGATGGGTGCTGTCCCTGTCCCCAGAAGCCCTCTTGCACGGAATAATGATGTTGGGAGTTTCATAGCTAGCATCTCAGAGAAGGCACAGTCTTGGAGCAGCCCCCAGGGGAGTTGTGTCCCCTACACCAGAAGCAAGGGAAGAAGTGACAGTTGCGTAGGTGGAGGGAGACGCATGTGGGCTTTGGAGGAGAGGACTCCATTTAAACCCACAGGGCGGAACTCAGTCTCTTGGCTGGGCCCAGGGCCCAGGGCCAGTTGTGCTGCTGGGGCCACTTCTGCAGCTGTGTCCCAAAGGAGCCACAAGCCAGCGAAACTAATGTCCGCTAATGAGATTCGGGACAGAGTGGTCGGGAGGGTTTTATTGTCTGTGGCATGGTAATGAGACTCCTCATAAACTGGAAATGACACTGGGACCTACACAGACAAAGGGGGTGCTGTGGCCAGGGAGAGGAATCTGATGCTGTTGGCCAAACCCCATCCCTTTGTACGCCTCCCTTCCCCTGCCTGGGCTGCTGATCTAGTCCGTGACACTTTCCGAGCCCCCACTCTCTGTCCCAAGCCAGGCCCACACCCTGTGCCAGCCTGTGTCCTAGGGCTCCATGCAAATACCTTGGGGCCCTACCCAGGTCTCAGCCTACATCCCCAGGAGGGGATATGCCAGGGCCTGCACAACACCTCTCCCCTGCTCCTCAGTCATCCAGTCCTGGCATTTTCTGTGCCAATCTGAGATCTGAGGTCAGCTTCAGGTGACATACACTCTCAACTCACCCCTCCCCCCCACTTCCCCAGGAAGCCCTGGTTCCCTGGGCAGGGAAGAGGGGAGCTAAGTCACCCCATAGATGCGCTTTTGGCTAGTCTGGCTCAGTCTCTGGCTGGTCCTAGCTAACCTCCTCTTCCTGATCTACTGGACCTGCAAAAACTGGTCAGTGGCATGAGACAGACAGCTACTTCCCAAACATTTCCTTCATCTGTGAAATAGAAACAATAGCAAGCCATTCCAGGGGAAGGGAAGTGAGATGAGGAGTTGAAACGTCTGGACTTTGGAGCACTGCAGACATTGTTGCTTATTACAATGTTGCAGAAAAGTCTCAAGCTGTCACAGTAACAGCAGACAAGAAAAGAAAGAGGTGGCCAGCACTGGTTCTCTATCTACCTGGAGGATACCATCTTACCTGGGCAGCAGACTCCTGGAGAGAGGGTCTTGCAGCCCACACTTCCCTCAAATGTGGAAGTCTGAAGGAAGGCTGGGAGAAGACCCAGGTCCTCCTTGCCAGCCCCGGGCTGCTGCCAGTGAATACTCCAGATGGGCAATGGTGCCCCAGCTGGGCTGCAGCCAGGGAGCGAGGCAGGCGTAGGAGAGCCCTGGGCCACACACTGCAGAACAAAGGCCGCCCAGCACCTGCTGCCTGTGTTGTATTCGACCACCAAAGGGCGGGCCTGCCAGGTGCTGGGGCCAGCCAGGCCACCTGAGTCCCTGCACTGGCCCCTGCTGGTCCCCAGTGGCTTTGCCATCCTTTCCAAGTGGAAGCAGGGACACACTCCCTGAGCAGTGCTGGGCTGGAGGCAAGAGAAGTGAGCTGGCAGTGAGCAGGCAGCTAAGTGGATCTTTCTCAAGAACATGAAGGTGGCGCTGGCCGAGAAGCAGAATGGAAGGCATAGGGCTGGAAGTTGCTTTACCAAACATTTAAAACATGCCTGGCTATGTGCTAAGCACCACTCATTTATCCTTCTCAATCCCATTTGGGCTTCCTTGGAAATCCGTATTAATAGAAACCTATTGTACAGATGGGAAAACAGAGACCCTTAAAGCATTCATCTAAGCCATCAGTCCAACTGGGATTCCAACACAGTCCAGCAGGCCTTACTCTGCAGTGATTCTGGGCTGCCAGACTGCACAGAGAAGATTGAGCTATCTGCTTCTCATCCCCCCCCCCCCGCACCCCACCAGGAGACCATGAATGGCACAGCGTCCAGGCACCTCCAAGAATATACACTTATTTCTTCCACCAGCCCCTGCTCAGGATAAACCTGGGGTTACCCATGGTCCTGAAGATACTACAATCCACCATCCAGAAAGCCTTTCTATGCCACAAGGCTTTCGTCCAGTCTCTTCTCTTTCCTTCTCTCCCAGCTCCAAACAACACAGGGAGTGCAGAGAAAGGGTTAACTGGAAGAAGGGTGTTATCTCCCCTCAGGGCATTCCCTCTGCAAGGTGATCCCAGCTCAGATCTTATGTTACCTCCTGCCCAGCCAGAGCATCTGCTGCAGGCTCTGCGAACTGGCCTCTACAGAGGGGTGAGGGCAGCCTGGGGGGGGGGGGAGGGGGGCGAGGGACAGTTCCCAGTTGGCTTTGGGCACAGAGTGCTGGGCACCTAGGACTTCTGTCTCTCTCCTCTTGGTTCCTCATTTCTACTTCCTTTCCTAGCAAGTGGGCTGCCACCTTCTATGCAAGCCCAGGATGCTTCTAGACAAGTGCATGTTGGTCAACCTGGGCACCCATATGGCCCTGCAGGGCTCCATGTGGAAGGCCAAAGCTCCCAGCTCCAGCAAGTCCAGAGTATGCCCCCTGTGATTGCTTTTTTCCAAGTAGCCGTGCAGGAAGCAAAGATGCCAAATTAGGAGCTGCAGACCAATCTCCCTCAGCCCTTCCCAGGCACGTAGGGTTCCTGACAGCCCGTGGGGCAGGCCAGGCAGCAGTTAGCTCCAAGTTCCAGCATTGCTTGGCGGGCCCCAGGAAGGGTGACAGAAGAAGCAAGTCTCTCCAGGTGTTGTCAAGGACTCAGAAACCTCCCTGCAAGGATGCAGAGGCCAGGCTGAAAACCAAGGGCAGAGCAGAAACAGAAGCTGCAGCCAGCCTTACTACCCTGCCCCCTCCCTCCCCCCTCCCCCCCAGCCCTACCCCCACCTCCAGGGCCTAGACCTGGCAGCCTGTCTTGGAAGGAGCAAGCCAAGGGCAGATTCTGGGTCTCCTCTCAAAGTCATCCTCACTGGCACTCTGACACAGACCAGGCATTATCAAGGCTCAGAACCAGCAGCAATCAGTCATGTGTGAACAGTCATTTGATGTTATATATTGGCCCCAGACGGTGGCAACCCACAGAAGAACATGCACACCTCCTAATCCTGCCCTACTGATCATCACTTGCAGCAGTGTGCTGTAGATCACCAGCAAAAACACACAAAGCCCTGCTCCCGTGTGTGCATTTGCTCACACTAGATCAGAGGTGAGGCTGTCAGATGCGTGAGCGGCGAGGTTCCGCAACTGGCGAGCATCCATTCCCAGCTGGCGAGCTGGCTAATGTTCAAAGTCAAAAACAAAAAATATCCCACCAGGTGAAGGCACAGGCACCTTTCCATGTGCCCTGGTCTCAGGTAGGAGGCGCTCAGTTTGCCAGGTTAACCAGGAAAGATACCATCAGGAAAAGCGAAGACACATTCACACCTCCCTGGGGTATTTTCTATTTGTGCTGAACAATGAGCATTAGTCAGCTTCTAAACAATGGCGGCATCATAGATTACAGCAAGTGGAGCCCACCCTCTGCCCCTCCAGCCTGGCCCACTGGTTCATCTGTCAGGATTCTGGCCAGCACGACCGTGCTGGTAGCACACTTCTGGCCTTGCCACAGGTCAGGCAGCCCAGGCAGCGGCCCAGGTAGATTCACCGTACAAAGCCAATGCTGGAGGAAGGAGCTGGTAACACTCCTGGTCTCGGGGAACATCAGCAGCCAGGGACTACCTGTCTTACACACTCCCGACTTCCTAGGCCAGGCAGTCAGGGCAGCTGGGTGCAGGCTCTGTAGTGTCTCTTTCTCCTTCAGTCTTCACTGTGATGCTGAGAGACACTCACCACAGTGCTGCAGGCAAGGAGACAACCCGGTGTACACAGATCACAGCCTCCAGCCCAGCCACAATGCTCTGACCCATAATCCCTAGCACACCTTGGTTTCCTTGTGAAAACAGAGAGAGAGATGAAAAGAACCCACCAGCCACCAGACCACCACGAGAGCAAGCTGAGCACAGGCTGTGGAGAGGGTAGGCTATGAGGCTCTAGGCTGACAGGTCTTCGCCTGGCATACATGACACCTAGGGTGTGTGTTCTCTTACCAGACAAAAGGTGTGGGGAAGCTAATTAGGAAGGGTGTGGTGTGGGTGGGACTCTTCCTCCTTAGGCAGGTTCTCTGTCTCCACCTCTATGGGCTCCTTGACCCTCAAGTAAAAGCCCAGGAAGGAGCCACATCTGTAATCTCAGGAAACAAAGAGAGGCTCCGGCCTTCCCACCCTGCCTGTATGAGGCCTGTGGCATCGGAATATACTTCTGAGGTCACTTCAGTAGCCGGATCAGAGTGTTCTAAAGTCAGGGGCCATGATACACACGGTGGGGGTCTCCTCCCTCCCCAACCCCCTGACTCTCCCTGCCACGGCTTGAGAGAACCCAGAAAAGAGCACCAGACTGGTGATTCCCTAGAGGGAAGCAAGACCCAGCAGGAGATGGGGGTGGGGTGGAGAGTGGAGGTAGGCTGGCAACTTCCAGACCTCTCTGCCTTCTTCATCAGATTGGATGCAGCCATTTCTGCCTGCTCCCTTCACCGAGGACCCCAGAGAAAGCAAGCAGAGGCATACAGAAGACATTGACTGGGTCCAGGAGCTCCAGAGAGCCCAGGAACTTGGGCTGCTTCCGTGGCTGCCGTTCATCAATCACAATCAACGGAAGAGCACTTATTAAGAACTGTCTCAGCTATAGTTCTGTTCTGGGCATCCTGCTGCTCATTTGGATTTTTGGTGGAAGGAGCAACCACCTAGGGCCAGGTGAACCTCCCCTCCCTGCCCCCACCTCCTGAGTGGGTGGAGCTTAGCAGGCCTCCAGCCCCCAAAGAATTCATCACCTTTCCACAGAAAGCTGGGGAAAGAGAGTGACAAATGGAGAGAATGAGGAGAGCTCCTCAGTGCAAGCCCTCCAATCCTTTATCCATCCCAGGATTAGGTTAACCCCTAGTGTGCTGGAGACCGCCAGGACTCTGGGGCAAGCTCTCCTTTCTCTGGGTTCTGGAGGTGGACACACACATTTAATAGGTGCTGAGCAGCCCAAACCCCAGGGTCAGGCAAGTCCTGGAATCGGAGTTTAACCTCAGGCTGTCTGGTGTGAGACCAAGGCCTCTCACGCCCAGCAAGCCCAGGCCCCTACCTGCTGGGCAGTGGCACCTGGGCGCCTTAGAGTCTCCCTTGGGACACCGAGTAAGGCAGCACCCCAGGCAGTGGGGTGGGTGCATACCTGCTTTCCTGGCATCTACCCCTGTGGGAGACTTCAAGGTGCCCGGTGGGCAGGAGGAGGGGCACTGGAGTGAAGGAGGCCGGGCTCCTGCTTTACAAGAGGGCACCAGAGCCACACTGGACAGCCAGGCTGGCCCCTGGCTGACAAACTTCCAGATGGATTTTTGGCATCAGAGCCTCTATCTAATACTCTTTTCCCAGGAGCAACCAGCCTCTGTATTCCAGCCCCCCACCCCCGCCTTCTGACACCCCAAGTCGGGGGCCATGTGCTCCAGCCAAGGGCTAAAAGCCCCCCTGCTGGGGGCAGGAGGTCGTCTCCGATTTCTTCCCAAAAGGGCTCTGTAGGCTCCTCCCCCGCCCCCCTCGGGCCCCAATCGGGTGTCCCGCTGGGAGCCCAGTTGCTTCCCCAGGGACACAAAGGGTTAAACGCAGGCGAGGGGACTCGGTCGGATTTGCCTCCTAAACGCATTTTCCAGTTCATTCCCCAGTACAATATGCCCGGGCCGGGCCGGGCCCCTCCGCCCCCACCCCTCCCCGTCAGAATGGGCCACCGTGCGCCACCCCGGGGTCGGGCCCCCGGCTTAACCCGTCGACTGCCGGCAGCCGGTACCTCGAGGAAAAAGACACGCGGGGCACCCTCGGGAAAGTGGGTCACGCAGCCACCTGGCTGGCAGGAAGCCTGCAGCGCCTCCTCCGGGGAGAGCCCCCGCGTTCGAAGCGGGGTTCCACGGCGGAGCCGCCCAGGGCCAGGAGGCTGCGACCCCCGCGGCTGCCTCGGTTTCCCCGCTCCGGAAAGCACCCGCAGGTGCCGAGCGAGCGAGAAGCCGCGGGTGCCGCAGGAGCGAGCTCCGCGCGCGCGCGCCGTCGGTCGCGGGGCGGTGCGGCGGGGAGGGGGCCCCGTCGGGCCCGGGGTCGACGAGGGAACGCGCGGCCCCCTCCGCCGCGGCCCGCCCCAGCCCCGAACCCACAGCCCCGCGGCCCCCCGGCTGACGCCCTCCCCCGGGGGCCGCCGTCTCACACCCCAGACGCCGATTACGGTGATTATCCGTGCGTTTATGTAACGCGCAGTGTTTCCAAACTGCTGCTCGGGCTGAGGACCGGTTATTAAACAAACAGAACGCGATTACCTACGACGAGGATCGTGCGGGGCGGCGTGGATGGAGAAAGTGCCCGCGAGCCCCCGGGGCCTCGCCCGCGCCGCCGACCCCCTGCATCCACGCCGTGACCCAACTTTCCGGGCTCTCCCTCCGCTCCCTGCCCCGGGTGGGGAGACCGAGGCGAGCCGGCTTACCTGGGAGGAAGAAGGCGGTCACGGCCAGGGCGAGTCCCCACCAGCGTCCAGCGGCGCCCGCGAGCCCCATCCGAGCCATCGGGGGCCGGGGGTCCGGCGCGAGCGGCGGCCGGGAGGGCGCTCCCCGCGCTCCGGAGTCCGGCCGGGGAGACGAGGACGGAGAGCGCCGGCGGCCGGCGGGCGCTGGGAGGACCCGGGTCCGCCGTGGCCGTCGGCCGGGGTGCGGTGCGGTGCGGTGGGTGGGGCGGGGTGTGCGCTCGGCGCGGCCGCGGTCGGGTTCCCGGCCGCCTCGGGCTCGGGTCCTCAGAGATGCCCGCCGCGAGTTGCTCGAGTCCAGCCCCTCGGCTCCTCCCGGCGCCGGTCCCCGCCCTCTCCTTCCACGCAGAGCGGGGCTGCGGACAGGCACCCACCGCCGCCCCCCTCCTCCGGCTGCCCGGAGCCCGCGCCGCGGTCACACCCGCCCGCTCCGCTCCAACTCGCCGGCGTCCATGGCCGGCCGCGCTCCGAGGGTGGCGGGCCGGACGAGCCCGGGCGGCGCGGAGGGGCTCGGGGCCCAGGCGGCGCCGCGCGGCTCGGCGGCCGGGCGCCCGCGCTGCCTGGACCGCGCGGCCGAGCACGAGGAAAGCGAGCCGGGTGCGCCGCGCGTCCCCGCCGCCGGCTTCGCCTTCGCCGCTCGGCCCGGGGCCGGCGATCCGCGCCGCTGTGGAGCTGCCCGGGCTCCGAGGCGAGCCGCACTCGCCGCCGCGCTCTGCCGTCTCTTTCTCTCACTCGCCGCGCTCCGGCCCCTCAGCCGCGCTCCGTGATGTCAGCTCGGGGGAGGGGTTAGCGTTAACCCCTCCAGGCGCCGGCGCGCCCGGCCCGGCCCCGCGCCGCCCGGCCTCCGCCCGCGCGCCCGCGCCGCCCCCCTCCCCCCTCCCGGCGGAGGCGGACGCGGGCGAGGCCGCGGGGTCCCGCGCCGGCCCCCGCTCCCGAGATGCCCCCTCGGGGGTCCCCTTTCGGCCCGGGCGCGGGCCGCGGGGCGGGCGGCCCTGCTCGGCGGCTGACAAAGGGAGGCAGTGACCCCTAGCGGCCGGCGGCGGGGAGCCGCGGCGCGGCGGGGGTGGAGTTAAGATGGGGCGCGGGGCGGCCGCGCCGGGGCCGGGCGGGGAGCGCCGGGGCCGGCCGGGTCCGCGCCGCGCGGGCTCCCCGCAGCCCTCGCCGGCAGCCCTGGGCCCATTGCGCGGACGGGGCCGCGGAGGCCCGGGGGGAGCGGCGGGCGGCCGGGCCGGGCCGGGCCGAAGCGGCGCCGGGACTAGAACCCCCGCGGCCGCAGCCCCCTCGCCCCGGCACCGGGCCGAGGCCGCTCGGCGCCCCGCCAACCGGAAGCCGCCGAGGAGCCGGTGGAGCGCGCTAGCCGGGAGAGCGGGGTGCGCGGGTTTCGGGCGCGGATTCCCGGGCGGTCCCCGCCGCTTCCCGGGGGTCCTTCCCCAGCCGCCAAAGCGCCCGACCTTCCCCAAAGACCGCGAAACCCGCGGGCGCCCTTTCCCGGCGCCTCTGCCCCGGCGGTGTGCGGGATTCCCGCGCCGGCGGCCGTCCGGGACGGGTCCCCCGCGGGCGGCGGCTCGCTGCCCGTCCCGCTCGCCACCACCCCACATCCGGGTGGCGGCCTGCCAGGGCGAGTGCGCCCGCCCGGCCCGCCCGGCCCGCTCCCCCCGACCTCCCGTCCGCATCCCCGCCCCGGGCGGGCAGAGGGACGTGGGCTCCCGCCAGACCCGAGCAGGCGCGGCTGCCTCTGCCCTTTGTGCCCAGCCCTGCACGCGGCGGGACAGCTCTCTATAACGTGGAAATTATCCACCCTGAGAATGGCCGGGGGAGCAGGGCACGGGAGTAGGGGGCCCGGGAGGCAGAGGGGCGGGGCAGGGGGCCTGGGATGGGGCCTGGGGGGGCAGGGGGAGACGCTGGGAGGGCAGAGGGGCAGGGGCAGGGGGCCTGGGATGGGGCCTGGGGGGGCAGAGGGGCAGGCGGAGGGGGCCTGGGAGGGCAGAGGAGCAGGGGGAGATGGCTGGGAGGGCAGAGGGGCAGGGGGAGAGGGCTGGGAGGGCAGAGGGGCAGGGAGAAGGGCCTGGGAGGGCAGAGGGGCAGGGGGAGAGGGCTGGGAGGGCAGAGGGGCAGGGAGAGGGGGCTGGGAGGGCAGAGGGGCAGGGAGAAGGGCCTGGGAGGGCAGAGAGGCAGGGGGAGAGGACTGGGAGGGCAGAGGGGCAGGGGGAGAGGCCTGGGAGGGCAGAGGGGCAGGGAGAGGGGGCTGGGAGGGCAGAGGGGCAGGGGGAGAGGCCTGGGAGGGCAGAGGGGCAGGGGGAGAGGGCTAGGAGGGCAGAGGGGCAGGGGGAGGGGGCCTGGGAGGGCAGAGGGGTAGGGGGAGAGGCCTGGGAGGGCAGAGGGGCAGGGGGAGGGGCCTGGGAGGGCAGAGAGGCAGGGGGAGGGGGCCTGGGAGGGCAGAGGGGTAGGGGGAGAGGGCTGGGAGGGCAGAGGGGCAGGGGGAGAGGGCTGGGAGGGCAGAGGGGCAGGGGGAGGGGGCCTGGGAGGGCAGAGGGGCAGGGGGAGAGGACTGGGAGGCAGAGGGGGAGGGGGAGGGGCCTGGGAGGGCAGAGGGGCAGGGGGAGGGGCCTGGGAGGGCAGAGGGGCAGGGGGAGGGGCCTGGGAGGGCAGCACTTGTCCACTACTGCTGTGGGCTTTGCATCTTAGGAAGTACTCACATTCAGCCTCACATGAACACTCACCCACTTGCATCGTTTTCCATTTCACACTTGTAACCAGGGCGGACTTTGTACCAAAACACCATGCCCAGCCTGTGGGTACACAGACACCACCACCACATCACCCTTGCCCAGTGGGAGCCCTCCTTGGCGCAGGGAGACAGACATAGAAACAGGTGTGACGTGGAAGCGTGGACTGGAGGGGATGTGGGTTAGGTGGGTAGCAGGGAAGTACCCAGTTTAGCCTGGGCTGAGCTGGACATCAAGAAAGGCTTGTGGGAACAGAATATGGGCTGAGTGCGTCATCTATGAGACGTTTAAATGTGGGAGGGGTAACCCCAGGAGACTGCATTGAGGGTGAGCAATGGAGGAGGGGGTGGCTTGGGGACTCACAAATGGTTAGTCCTGAGTGGAAGCTGGAGAAGCAGGCAAGCCTACTGCAAGTCCATGAATCATTCCAGGCAGCTGCTGGGGTAGGGGTGGCTGAACTAGGGATTGTCTTGTCAAATGCAGTTTTGGCAGCCATTATTCTCAGGTACCTTCAGGGCCCGGGCTGGACGGCCTCAGCCTCAGACTATGCCTGCCACCTTATCCGAGCTGAGCGGGGGTGATTGTGGCTGTGATAATGCCTGCCAGTTCTCTGCTCATAGTCTCCCATTCTCCCCACCCCTAGGTGAGGAGGATCTTAGCTCAGCTACCCTGAAGTGGATTTTCAAAGAAGGCATGTGTGGAGAGGGAGGGGCATGGCAGCCTGGGGTGGGTCGGATGGAGCAGGTGAAAACAAACATATAAGATGATATGGCCGTGCAGTTATTTTCTTTAAGCCAGTGGGAATGCAGCTGGCAGTGGTGACTGTTGATGCTCTCCCTGAAGGATAGATCAGATTTGGAGCAAGGGAGACAGGAGAGAGAATTCCAGATGGAAAGGCCAACTTGTGCAAGGAAGGGGTGTGGAGGTGGGTGAGGTTCTACCTTCCTGGGATGAGCAGGGGGTCTGGTTTGTTTCACCTTTTGGAAATGTGTGGGAGAGAGTCAGGTAGGTGCAACCAGCTTGTGAGCCACCTGGAAAGGTTTCCTTCTGTGGTGGGAAGAAAAACCGGACCAAGCTTGAAGAGGATAGACTCTGATCCTTATTCTTAAGCTAGGAGCCCAAATGCAGTTCTGTGTCTTCTTTCTTCTTTAACTACTTTAACTTTTTTTTTTTTAACTTCTTCTGTAACTTCTTTAACTACAATCTTCTGACTCTAAAGCAAGCTCTGCGGGCTCCACCTCCCATCTATATCTTACATCTGATGACATTGCCTGCTTATGCTATTGACACCTTCTTCTTTACAATACCTTCTGGCCAGGGTAGCCAGAGCACATTGAGGAGAGAGGCAAGCCATATATATTGATTGAATACCTGGGATCTGGGAGCTAGGGGGCCTGAGACTGAGTTCTTAAACACCAGCTCTGGCCCACAGTATTATGTTGTCCTTGGACAAATGACTTAATTTTGCATAGGTAGGTTTCTCATCTGTAAAATGGAGTGGTATAATAATGCCTACTTCATGGAGTTGTTGTGAGGATTTAAGTGATTTAAGCATTTTAAACACTTGGGATAATGCCTGGCGTATAGGGAAAATGGTTTCAGTGTTAGTCATCGTTCTGACTGGACTCTGTCTCTCCACATCCAGTCTGACTTCTCTCCTTCCAATAGGACATGTGTGTGTAAATTAGGGTCTCCCTATCTTGAGCCATGGCGCCACTTCTGATTTTCTGCTGGTTAATTAGAAATAAGAGTTTCATGGACTTTCCTGCCCAGGCTAGCTTTGGGCCACGATCCTCAAATCTCAGCCACCTGAGTAGCTAGATTACAGGTGTGCGCCACGGGTGCCTCACTTTTCATTGTGAAGTAATTATGGATTTCCAAAAGAGTTGTATACCCTTCATCTGGGCTTCCCCAAATGAGAATATCTTATGTAAATAAATGTAGTACATTTATCAAAACTAAGAAATTCCATCACACACATAATTTTGGGGGAGTTCTGATTAATATGTATTTTTCTGTAGCCTCATGTCACCCTGCTCCAGGGCTTTGAGGAAGAGCCACTTGACTTTCCTGAAGTTCCAGCCATCAGACCTGCCTACTATACGCCCAAGCTGTTCCATCGGGATTCAACACTCATCCCCTTCTTTTTGTTCAACTACTTTTCCTTTAGGGTTCAGTTAACATGAGTCACTTCCTCCCAGTGGAACAGGCCTGTCTCTGTATCCTCTGGTGACTTCCTTCATATTCTTGTCACCATTTTGGTAAGCCTGTGATGCTTGATCTACTTGATGCTTTTATCTCTTGAAGGACAGGGGCGGTGTGTTGGGGGTGGGGTTTGCTCTCTCTCATATACGCTACATCTAGGACATGCCTGGTACCTGGTTGACACCGAATGGAATACATGTTGGTTGATTCTCTTACATCCTGTGCTACTTGCTACCAATCACATTCTGTTTCTGGGCCTCAGTTGTCTTTTTCTTGTCTTTTCTTTTTTCTTTTTCTTTTTCTTTTTTGCCAGTCATGGGGCCTGAACTCTGGGCCTGGATGCTGTCCCTCAGCTCTTCAGCTTAAGGCTAGTACTGTACCACTGAGCCACCTTCCCAGCCCCTGGGCCTCAGTTTTCTTATCTGTATTGTAAACTTCGTGTGGTCACTGGTTTGCAAATTATGTTTTGAGAGATCTAAAATTTCCAGGGTTCCTTACTCCTTGCTTCTCTAGGAGTTTGCATTTAAAGAGTATGTTGTTTATAAGCCCTGTAAACATTAGATTTCTGAGGATTCTTCGTAATGGCTTTTGAAGATTCTGATCTAAAGGTTCTGGATAGATTATTGCATATTATCTTATGTATTTATTAAAGGTTCTGGATAGATTATTGCATATTATCTTATGTATTAAAGGTTCTGGATAGATTATTGCATATTATCTTATGTATTAAAGGTTCTGGATAGATTATTGCATGTTATCTTATGTATTTATTAAAGGTTCTGGATAGATTATTGCATATTATCTTATGTATTAAAGGTTCTGGATAGATTATTACATGTTATCTTATGTATTAAAGGTTCTGGATAGATTATTGCATATTATATTATGTATTGTATCTAGTTGCATGGTTTCTGTTTTCTTTCGCAGGCGATGGTGAGCCATTGAAGGTTTCTCAACACGGGGTGCTTATTGGGAACTGTTGGAGCTGTGTTTACAGGAGATGAATCTGGCAACAATGTGGGTAGGATGGACAGATGATGATTGGTCAGTGAAGGAGGAGGGGAGCAGAGAGAGTAGGTTGTCATGGAAGCCAAGGGAGAGGATTTAACAGGGGAGGAAGAAGATGAGGGGGTAAAGGAAAAGGGGTGGAAGTGGAGGAAGATGTTGCCAACTGTGTGTGATGTTGTGGGATGCAGTTGTAAATCAGAAGGGGGCTTTGGAAACAGTAGCAAAGACACCAGTGGCCCGTGAGAGGAAGATGTTGACTGCCATGCAGAGGCAGAGCTCAGATCAAAGGGGGGGAGGGGGAGGGGGGAGAGGGGGAGGGGGAGCAAATGGGAGGGGGTGGGGTCCTGCTTCCTGGAAGTTTGATGGTGATTGAGGAGGGAGATGATCAGAAGCTTGGAGAGGCTTAGTGAGACAGGCAAGGAGCTTGTTTTTTCCTTTTTGATGGGAGATCAAATGCATCTTGTAGGCGCATAGACAGACAGCATCTTATAGATGCGCAGTGGACATTGTAGGGCTGGAGAAGTGCAGGAAGTGACAGAGGGTGTGATGTTAGAGGGAGCCCAGGAGACGGGTGGGAGGTGGGACTGAGGGTGGGAGGGGGCAGCGTGGGGAGAAGAAGAGGAATCCATCTCTGAACCTGCAGGGAAGGTGAAGAGAGCACAGAGGTGGAAGTTTGGGGGTGGAAAGCTGGGAAATTAATAATAAGGGCGCTGCTGTGGAATGGGAGATGAAGTTACCTGCAGAGAGAGGTTGGAAGGTGACTTCAGATTTCACAAGTGGGCAGGCAAGAAGATTGGAGGGGAGGTGTGATTCGGGATCTGCCGGCACCTGCAGGTGATGCGGGCCTGCACAGGGGCTGGCACACCTTCACTGGAGAATCAGCACTGTAGACATCTCCTTGGGGCCGTAGACATCAACTTAGTCTGGAGAAGACCAGTTAGGGATCCCAGCTGACTGTGGAATGGATTCCCAGTGGCTTTCTGACTGGGCCACAGGCCCCTTTGTCAGCAGTGCTGTCCCCAGGACTCTTGTCCTTTTGTGGACACTGGACGAGTCCCTTGCCCCCTCCCGTCTCTGATGCTTGATGACTGTAGATGTGACAGTCCACTCACAGGACAGGCAGTGGGTTCACCTCACCCCCCTTGATGTGGGGGCAGCAAGGAGGGCAGGGAGGGGTCAACCCAATCGAGACCGGCCCTGAGGGAAGGGCCATCCCTAGGAGAGTCTCCCCAAAGCTTTCCCTCAGCTCCTCAGGCTCTTTCAGACAGGCAGCTGTTGGACTTGGAAAAGACCCAAAGTCAACAGAATAATGACTTCCCCTCCCCGCCATCTCCCGGGCCCCTTGGTATCATCCAGTCACTGGCTAATGAAGCTCACTTTGATGTGGAGGGAACGCTATGAGGAAGTCTCCAAGATTCTCCAACCCCCTGAAATCTGTTAGCAGGAAAAGATGCTGGCGTAGTGTGCTCACCAAGAGTGTCACCTCCTGGGTCCCCAGCCCTCGATAGGAGGTCATTGGAGGCTTGAGGGCAAAAGCAGAGGAGGAGGAAGAGGAGGAATCTCATGGAGCAAGGGTAGCCAACACTCTAGCCAACCTCAGAGACACCCCTAACCTGACAGGCCCACCTCACCCCAGCCAGTGCTCCTGGGGGTGGGTGATTACTGTAATCATCACTGTGGTAGCTGTGGTGATTATGATGGTGCCTTGGTATCCCACAGTGCTTAGCAACATTTAATTGCTGTTATTCCTACAGAGATCACTGCAGAAACTCCCTATTGCCATGGCTGCCATTGCTTTTGGGGATAGATTAGCTGAGCACTGCTGCATCCCACCCCCACGTCCAACCATCTCATGTGCCAAAACAGCTTAGCAGGCAGCCAGCCTCTCCCTGAGGGCTGTGGTATCTTGGGGGGGGCATACCAGGGCTGCTGGGGGGGCTGGCATCCCATTGTGACCCCCATTCAAGAGGGGAGTCTGGGAGGTAAGTTTGTGTCTTTGATCTGAAGGAATGGCCACACCCAAACCTTAGAGAATTGTGCAAGCATTCCCGCCTTGCATGGCAGTACTTAAAACTCTCCAGTGCTGAGAAGAGTGCTTGAGGGTCCAAATGGACCGGGGAGATTGGCTCATGAGCTTGGCAGGGCTCCCGCCTAGAGCATGCTCAGTGGAGGAGGATGGAAGGAAAGCAGACTTTTGAGAAAGGAAGACACGCCTCCCTCCACCTCCTAGAGGGAGCCCTTAGGAGTTGGGGTGGGGGTTGTGATCATTCTCATCCGCCACTCCCCCCCCCTCCAGTCCCGCTTATTGCCAGCCACACGATATCAAGAAGTGGAATCTGTCAAAAGGGGAGAAGGCAAGTCCAGCCAAGAGAGCAACTGTGGCCACCGGGCCTGGGAGGGTGGAGATGGGGCTGAGGCCTGAGGGCTGTGGATCTCTCTGGGAAGGACCTCAGGAACGCTGGGGCCCTGTGTTCTGGAATCCACACATCTGCCCGGGCCTTGTTTGCATGACAGGCTGCTGAAACCAGCCGGGCGCTGCATTGGGAATCCTCACTTGACTGAAGAAGGGGACCCTTGTAGGCTTAGTCTGGAGACCATGCTCCCTGAGACAGGGCTAATGAGGGATGGCAGTGACCCATCTCCAGTGAAGAGGGCCCAGACAGTTTCTATCACATGAAGAGCAAGGAAGAAGGCTCTCTCTCTCTCTCTCTCTCTCTCTCTCTCTCTCTCTCTCTCTCTCTCTCTCTCTTCTCTCTCTCTCTCTCTCACACACACACACACACACACACACACACACACATACACAATGACAATTCTGCCCAAGTAGGCACCCCGAAAGAGAAAAAGAAGAAGGCCACATGGAGAAATGAAAATAATTTGTGAGTGAAGATTCTTTTTTTTAAAATTTAATTTTATTTAAAAATTTACTTTAATATAATTATAAAGTTACTTTAATAATAGATTTAATTTTTTCCCTATATTATGTAAAGTGCTTTTTCTGCAGAAATGAGCTTCTGAATTATGTTTGATTTAGGTTAATATTAATGCCTTGTACTCCTTGAAGCACATGCTTCGGAGAAGAGGTGCTCCAGGAGGGCTGCAGGCAGCCACGGGGTGACAGCCGAAGGGTAGACAAGGCCAGCACAGGTAATTGGATTTTGAAGAGACCACGAATCACTTGCTGGCTGAGCAAGGGGAGGAGTGGGGAGTACAGGGTGGAGTCCTGGGCCTGCCATTTTCCAACTGTAAGATCTGGGATAAAGAGGGTGATCTCCCATTCTGGTTTACCAGGGAGGGATCTGAGAGGGTCCTTGAACAACCCAGGACACAAGGTAGGCACTTTCTTAATGAGGTACTTGACTTCTCTGAGCCTTAGTCTCTTCCCTTGTAGATGGTGTTTGATGGAACCTCAGGACCTTTGTACAAGGTCTTTGAACTCCACTCTTGGGGATGGTGATGATTGGTGGGGTGAGATGCAGGAAGGATGGTTCTCTCCAGCCTTGAGAGATGAGAGAATAAGACCTGTGATGGTGGTTCACAACTATTTTCCTAGCTGCTTAGGAGGCTGAGATCTGAGAATTGCAATCCAAAGCCAGCTTGGACCCAAAAAAGCTGGAAATAGAGAGCTATAACTAAAGTGGTAGAGTGTCAGTCTTGAGTGAAAAACTAAGGGGGACAGTACCCAGGCCCTGAGTTCAAACCCTAAGACTGCCAGTCCAGATTAACAGCATGAATGATTTATGGGAACTTAGGGCAACCCCTCTGTCACATCAGACTTTAAATTCAAGAAATAATTATGAGGGCTGGGGAACTAGCCCAGTAACTACAGACCATCTATGACCAGGTTCTGTACTGGGCATGGAATAAAGTCATAAATAACTGCCCGTCCTCCTTTTCTGGAACCGCAGCGTAGGCAGGGACTGATAAGGAAGTGGGGAATCTAGGAACCCATTGGAAGGCTAGGTGCGCGGTTGCAAGTTGGGTTGGGAAGTGTTTTCTGCAGGGGTGACCAGAGTCCGGAGGGCCCTGGGCCTGACCCATCTACTGAGCTCCCCTGCAGCTACTGACCTGGTACACCAATCTGTACAGTCCCCTGGCAGAGGCTCTGCTGCCTGGCATGGGCTGTGGCTCCAGAGAGTTGAGCGGCATCTCTCCCAAGCACGCTGCTGTCACCACAGTGCCTGTGTTGGCCTGATGGCTGCCTGCCAGCGGGGCTCACAGCAGCCCAGGCAGCCGAAAAATAATGAACAGCGTCACTAATGGGCCCAGGTATAGGGAGGTGTGTGTGTGTGTGTGTGTGTGTGTGTGTGTGCATGCTTGCACACATGTGTGAACATTTAGACTCACTGGCTTTTTTGCCCACACCTCCATTGAAGCTCAGGCCATCACACGGGGACATGCCCTGCTACCTGTGAGAGATGAGTCCAGGGTGCACATGGCTTACACGCCACTGCCAGCCCACACTCCCCGCAGGTCCCTGCTGACGTGTTGGGGGCGGGGCAGGAGGGAGGCTATGCTTCTCGGGGAGCACAGGAGCATCTCTACACAGTGTTTAGCTCGAGGCCTGGCACATAGGAGTGTTGCATTTTAATATAATATCATTACGTAGGATCACATGAAGACACTAATGTGGGCACTGCAGCACTCCTAATAGACACATGTACTCTGCTCCCCCACCCCGCGTACTTTTGGAAGCAGGTGCACACACAGGAACCCACAATTCCACAGCACTGGCACACACATCCTAATGTACACAAACAAACATGTTCAGTCTCGTGGGCTTGCTATAATTTCCTCTCCCAAGTGTGCCTACACAATCACAACCACAATAACCACCACGGCAAAACCCAGTTGACTGATTTCTTTCTGCATGTTCAAGGCTTTTCAAGGCTGTGATCTCGAGTGGTCCCTGTGACAGGCAGCCCCTGGGCTAGGTGAACAGAGCAGGGATTTCTCCCCCAAGCTTAGTGAAGGTTGCTGGCCACCCCCCCTCCCCCAGAGGTGGATGGAAGCCCAGAGCCATCATGGTGGTGAGCTCCCCTGTCGCTGGGTGTGGATCTAATGACCTCCAGCTCTTCTGTGGAAAGCCAGCCAGGGCCGGACCCCGGACAGAGTCTTGATTCCTAGTCAAAACATTACCGGGAGTCAACCCTGACTGAGAAGTGGGATTTGGAGGCTGATAAGGAGAATCTGCCATCATTTGAAATCCCATAAAGTCTCATTTACAACTCCCTGTCAGATGAAAGGAGCGATTGGATGTGTTGGAGGGAAAGGCAAATACCCATTTCCCTTAGGACTCTGGCCTCAGACAGCCGACGGGATGGGGGGGGGGCAGGGGGGTGGGGGTGGGAGGGCCTAGGGGAGGCGTCTGCCCATCTGGGCTTCACCTCTGTGTGCTTCCAGTTCCTCTCTCCAGGGTAGCCTTCCTGTCTTAAGGCTCTGGTTCCAAGGGATGAGAGGAGAAAAGGGCCGAGAAGAAGAAGGATTTCCCCCTCCCTCAGAACCCCTCCCTTCTGGATGAACTTCCCTTTTCTGCCCAGGGCTGAGCCTGTAGCACAGGGAGAACACCTTGCTTCATTCCTGACTGGGTGGAAGTAAGCAATAACCCGCCCCCCACTCCCCCCAGTACCTGCCTGCCATTTCTTCAGAGGCTGGATTTACAACCTTCCAAGGTGATGAGGCCAGCTCCCCTCCCAGGCGGGTCTCTAGCAGAGAGGTGGCCTGCTGGGGACAGGTTAGGGAGAATGACATCCCTCGGGCTGCTCCTGGCCCACCAGCACTACAGGCCTTTGTTTCTGTACCTGCAGAATGGGGATGGCACGAGCGGACAACAAGATGGGTTTTGCAGAGCCTAGGTTGGTGCCTGGCACACCGCCGGGCCTCCACGCTGCCAGGGCTGGAATTCCTGTTAGCAAAAGGTGCATGCCCAGCTACCTGGGTGTGCCGGCTCTGGCTGGGAAGGAGGGAGCGAAGAGGGAGGGGCAGGGAGGGGACATCTGTTTGACACTCTTGTCAGCATCCGTTACCTGGTGTGTATTTTCCCAGGAGCTGATTACATTACAGCATGTGTTGATAAACATTTGGAGTCGGAGCACAGAGGAAACTGAGCAGAATGTTAAGCGGGAGGTGGTTTGGTCAGGAGATGCTGAGAAAGGGCTGGCTGGGATGAGCCCCTGGAGTCTATAAGAACCTAAGGCCTGCCTGGCCCCTTCCTCGCTCTGACCTCTCTCCTCCCCGGCTGCTTGGACCCCAGCAGAGTTACACATGGAGATGGCTTGTATAGCAGAAGAGGTGTGTGATTTGGATCCCAGACAATCATAGGTTCCAATGCTAGCTCTGCCACAGATGGACTTTTGGCACTCTGGTCCAGTCCCTTAACTTCCCTGAGCCTCAGTCTCCCCTTCTGTAAAGTGGGCCCAATTTCCACTCCACAGAGTGGAGTAAAAAACGCAAAGACTTCACCCTGCTGGGCATGGAATTCAGCACTCAGTAGATGGTAGCTCTTTTTCTCTTGGTGCCCAGATTAATTGCAGGAAGATGCCCCCCCCCCAGCTGTGCCGTGGCTGCTGTGTCTCATTTTTTACTTGGAACTGAGAGATGGGTAGCTTTCCCTACTTCCAGCCACAGCCAGGGGAAGAGCAGGTGGCCCCCGGTGAGTTGTAGCATTCATCTGTGGGCTTTGTGCGATAATCTGCCTGGTGCGATGTTTTGTCCGGCTCCTCCCAGGGGGACAGAGACTGTGTCTGTCTTGCCATCACGCAGTGTCTAGCACCTGGCACTGGCCTATCTGTTGGTCCGGAGAGGAAGGTCAGGGTACCTCATGTCTGCAGCCTGCATTGTCTTGTTTCTGAGTTGAGAACATCAGCTAAGCTTTAGTCATGACCTTGGGGAATGCATCTCTACTCTCTCTGAGGTTGTGGCATTTAGACCTTCAAGAGGAGCAAGTCCAACTGTCTGTCCTTCTGTCCAGCTGTCTGGTGCAGTGGAACTGGGTAAATGAACCCACTCCGTGGGGCCTTGAGTGGGCACCTGCCACCCGGGCCGGCGTTCAGGTGCACCTGGCACCTCCCCGGCTGCTGGGACAGCGCCACCTAGTGGGCACGGGCCCGGGAGATGCAAGCCGGGGTCTATTTATTCTGGACGGTGCCCCAGAGCCCCGTCTGCCCTGGCAGGCTCCTGTTCTCCCGTGCAGGACTTGCAGAGATCTTGAGGGGCCACATCCCCCTTGGGCTCGGGGGGAGGGCACGCGCAACCTGCAGGCCCTGGGCAGTGCGCAGGAGGCACCTTCCCATCCCCCGCATGGCATGTGCCGGCCTGCCACAAAGGGGCCATTGATTGGGATGAGCAGACTGGCTGTGGTAGAGAAGCCAAGGGAACACACACACACACACACACACACACACACACACACACACACACACACACACACCTCCGTCAGCGCCCTCTGCTCTCAAGGTGGGGGTGGGGAGGAAGAGCATGCAGCCTCCTCCCAGGCTCAGGCTCCACCTCTTTATTAGGACCTCACCTGTCACACCCCCAGGCCTCCCTGTTCCAAGTGTCTTTGGATGAATCCACAGCAATGACCCCAGTCCCCATCCCCTCCCATATGTGGTCCCCTCTCCCAGCAAAGGTATTCTCTGGCACTTAGGACCCCTTTGTAATACCAGGCAAAGCTGATACCACAGGCAGCTGCTGCAAAGGCAAATAAGAGACAGCAATGCATCCCAGCTGCTCTGGCTCACCAGCCTCGGGCCTCTCCAGGGACGCTCCAGGAAGGCTGTGTGTGTGTGTGTGTGTGTGTGTGTGTGTGTGCGCGCGCGCGCGCGCGCGCGCGTGTGAGTGAGATGGGGCTGGGTGAAGAGACCCCAGGCAGCAAGGAGCCTCTTCTCCTGCTTCTAAAGTTAGGAGGCTGCCCTGACCTAAAAATGGCCCTGGATATGAACCCCAGCTGGATGTAGGCTTCTGGTCCTTCTGTAGACCCGTGCTCAGTTCCTCTGTGACAGGGGAGCCCCAATTTCTAACAGCCTCTGCATTCTGGGTACACTGACCTTTAGGGGTTAGCAGTGCCCAATTCCTTCCAGTCTACCTGTGTCAGAGCTAAGAGCAGAAGCTGGGTTACAGACCCCATTCCTGCTCCTTGCCCCCACCCTTCCTCAGAGCTGTATCTGGGCAGCCCCGAGGGGTAGCTGGCAGTTGGTACTAGGGAGAAAGAGCTGGGAGTGTCCAGGAACAGGCTCGTGGACATTGTTCTTGTCTCTCGTTCTGCTCCTGCTGGCCACCTGGCTTCCAGTGTGTACACAGGCAAGGCTAGAGGCTGTGGGGAGATGGGGTGGGGATGCTGGCATGCTGGGTTGCTAAGGCCTCTTCCTGCTCCACAAAGCCTGTATGGAGAGTGTGTCCCCATTTGTGAGCAAGGCTGTACCCACATGGGCGGCTGGGCTTAGGCTTAGAGCCACAGGTTCTCAGGGTTGGAAGGACTTGGCTAAATGCTCCTCTGGATTTTGCTTGATAACTCATGGTGACTGGAAGCTCATGTCCTTCCCGGATAGCCCGCTCTGGCTGCAAGTTGGCATGTTGAACTGAAACTTGTGCCAGCTACCCTCCTCTTCTGCAGGAAAAGAGAGCCAAGACCAAGTGTTACACGCACTGCCCTCACAGCTAGCATTTACTGAGGACCTAGTACCAGCTAGGTGCTGTGTGAGTGTCCCACATACACATTGACTCTCATAGGTCTTGTCAAACTCTTTCAGAGGAAAGGGAAACATAGAGAAGTTAAGGAACTTGTCTAAAGTCACACAGCCAGGCAGTGTCAGAGTGCTGGTTCAGAACAAAACAAGCTGTTGGCTCATGCCTATAATTCAAGCTCTTTGGGAGGCTGAGAATGGGATGATCATAGTTCCAGGCCAGCCCAGGACTCCATTTAAAAAAGGTCCATAAGACTCCCTCAGCAGAGAGAAGCTGAGCGTGTGGCACTGCACACCTGCCATTCGACCTACAAGCCTAAAAAGGTGGATCGTGGTCAAGTCACCTGCCCCATGAAGATGGGAAGACCCTATCTCAAAAAGAACCAGTGCAGAAGGACTGAGGTGTGTGGCTCAGTGGTAGATCACCTGCAGACCAAGTGCAGTATTGCAGAAACAAAACAAAACAGATGCCACCGAATCAGGAAGTATCGCTCTGAATTTAATCAATACATTATCCAATGGGGGTGAGGGCAATTCATTTGGATACATTCATTTGTATATATACCTTTATTGCCAGTTCTAGGAAGCAGAGCTCAGTGGTGTTATAGGCAACCAGGAAGAGCTCTCTTCCTCCTCCTCCTCCTCCACTTCCTCTTCCTCCACTTCCTCCTCCTCCTCCTCCTCCTTCTTCTTCTTCTTCCTCTTCCTCCTCTGCATCCTCCTTTTCTACATTGCTGAGAATTGAACCTAAGGCCTTGTGCATGCTAGGTAAGGATTCAATCACTGCACCAGCCTGGTCTTTCTTCTTCCTGCCCCTTCTTCATTCCCCATCACACTGTCCTTACCTTCATCTAAATGGAATGTCCCCTTCTCCATGTGGATGCTCTTTGGAGTTCTCCGGAAGCAGCGAGCAGCCAGGCTAAGGCAGGCGTTCAGGGACTCACACAGGCAGGCTGTGTAGACTAGAAGTGGTTACTCAATGGGAAATAAACAGGGAAGTTCTGTATTTATGTTCCACACGAGCCCAGGGTTAGGCGGTACACGGTTCAGAGAATTTTATGTTCAATTTTATGTCTCTACAGAGTTTGGGATGAGGTTATCACTTCTCATCTAATTAGCTCAAGAAAGCTTTGGCAGGCCCTGCTCTAGGGGACTTGCTTGCTGTCTTGGCTTTGCCATCTGTCCCCAAGAGTAAGACTTGGGGTAGAGTGAGCCCAAAGACTGAGCACTAGATTAGGAGTCTGAATATCTTTGACCTTGGTTCTAACTCCAGCTTGCCACATGGCCTTGAATAAATTACCCTGCTCTTCTGGGCCTTCACTTCCTCATTTGTAAAACAAGATAAGACAAATCTGCACAGGACCCTTCCACAGGTGAATCCCCTGAAGTCTGTCAGAGACTGCTGTGTGCAGGTGGACAGGTTTTGCACTGGGCAGATAGAGACCTGGCCAAAAGGTAGAGGAAGCTGAGATCCAGCCTGTGATCTTCTCACCAGGGGGTGTGCCCCGGTGAGGCTGCCTTCACCTGGGGTAAGAGGCCCTGTGTGTAATTCACACAGAGGTGCCTGAGGTCTGCAGATGCCTGCAAGGTCCTCTTGTGGGCTGGCTTCCTGTGGTGAGAATGGGAGTTGAGGTGGTGCTAAAGGAGTTTATTGGGAAGGGAGACATGGGCTAGGGCTGAAGGGCGGAGCTGGGAGATGGAGCGGGGCAGCTGGAACACATCACGTTGGGGCTGAACTTCAGAAGAGAGGGAGAAGGGAGAGAGGCAGGCTGCGCTGCGCTGACAGTGGCACCCGTGGACTGGGCCTCTCCAGGAATAGTGGTTCCCTGTCAGCGGCCCAGCTCTCTCCCACTCCAGGCAGCACCCACAGCAAGCCTGGATGGCATGGTACCTTCCCTGACCCTCCCTTTGGAGGTTTGGGGTTTTTCCAGGGCTCCTCAGAGGCCTTTCTTTCTTCAACTCTGGATCTGGGGTCCCAGAGGCCTGCTGTGCAGTGACCAGGCAGTGTCCTGCCGTCAGGGGGGCTCAGCATTTCCCAGGGTTCCTGGGCAGGGGTGTGATGGGAAGGGGCCCCAGGCTTTTGTGGCTGGGGATGTGTGTGGTCACTGGACTCAGCCTGACCTGAGGTGAAAGTGACCACAGATTTGAGGATCATTTACTCTTGAGAATGAAATCTGCTGAGGACCAATGTCTGTGTCCCCCACTCCACACTCCATCTCAATCTGCAAGAGGAAATGTGGGGGGTCGCTGAGAGGGAAGAATGGGGCTGAAGGCCTAGGAAGGAAGTGGGGGGTCTTGGGGAGCCTGGTAAGGCCTCAATTTTGCTTACTTGGGGCAGTGACAGAACAAGATGACCGAAGGAGGGGCGCTGAGGAGAGCTTGTTCTGACCGACTGTTCATCAGTCAGACTGTAGCTCTGGCAAATGTTTCATTCCCTTATTGTGCTTGCCTCCAGCACCCAGAAAATAAGGAGGAGAAGCAGCCCGACCCATCAGCACACCAGTCCTCTGAGTAATTCCTGCACTATCTGCTCCCAAGAGGAAAGTGCCCCGCCCCCCACCCCGCGCCCCTGGGTCTCCCCCAAGTGCTTCCTCATTGCTGCACAGCACAGCGGGCCCAAAGTTGGAATGTCAAATCAGTCATGGCCAAGCCCTCCTGGCCACTCTGTCTCCTTGGCAGGCTGATTGTGTGAGGTGGGATGGGGGCAATTAAACTCCCTGCTGGGAACTCTGCAGGGACAACTATAGGAATGTCAACATGTCTGTGCCAGACAGCCCCACCCCTCTCTCCTGGGTGCCCACTGCTCTGGTTCTTTAAAAGAAAGGGGGTTTGATCATCTGTCTTACACTCACAGGGTGGCTGTGCCCAGTGACATTTTGTTTCTGGCCTTACAGTCAGTCTCCTTTCTCCTTGCAGTGAGATACAGTGTCTAATCAGGTTATTCCACCCTGGGTGTCCTATATCCTGCCCCATCACAATGATAATAACCAGCAGCCAATGTTTACTGAGCTCTTCATGTATGCCGGACAACTCCTCAGAGTGCCCATGCACAGGTATTAGTTTCCTGTTGCTGCTGTAACAAATGATGCCAAACTTAGTGGCTCAGCCTCACACAGGTTGATTTTTACAGTTCCCATGAGGGTTAGAAGTCTGACCTCAGATTCCCCAGGGTTAAAATCAAGGTGCAAGCAGGGCAGCACTGCCTTCAGGAGGTTCTGGGGTGGGTGTTTTTCCTTTCTTGCTTCCTGGCATCTCCTCTGACGGCGTCAAGGTGAGTGAGTGCTTTGCCTCTCTGCTGCTGTTTCTGCGGTTGCTTCTCCCTCTCTCTCTACCCCTGCCTGCACAGGTTAAGGACCCTTAAAGACTGGTGTGAATAGATCTGTCCACTTAGATTATGCAGTTGGCCCCTGCATCTTGAGGGCTATTGTCATGGTTTAGATTTCAAATGTTCCCCAAAAGCCATGCATTGAAAGGCATTGTGATGCTATTAGGATGTGGTGAAATCATGAGTAGGCGGAGTCTGGGAAGGAAGTTAAGTCATTGAGCCTTTTGTCCCGCCCCCTCTACCTTTTGCTTCCTGGCTGCCATGAGGCCAGCTGATCTCTGCTCCATACTCCCCAGCCAGATGTTCTGCCTCATCCCCAGGCCCAAAGGCACTGGAGCCGAATGGCCAAGGATGGAAATTTCTGGAGCCTGAGCAATCGTTCAGTTTCCTTAAAGCTCACTATCTTGAGTACTTTGTCACCACAACAGACACCTAATGAACACAGCCATATAAGCCATGTCTGCAGAGTCCCTTTGACTGTGCAAAGAAGCAGATTTCCAGACTCAGGAATGAGTGTATGATATCTTTGAAGTCCATTATTCTGCCTACACTGTATACTTGAACTTTTTCATTCAAAGGATGCATAAAACGTCGATGAGGGAGGCACAGAGAAGTGGATTCACCTGCCCAAGGTTACTGTGACAGTCGTCCTCTGTTGAGGATTCCATGGAGGCAGCCTTATTCTCACCCTGACCCTGTATGACAGGGTGGGCCTCCTGCACAGGTGAAATGGGAGGGAGGATCTGAGCCCCCAGTGGGGGCTCCCTCTCAGGTAGAGGAGAGAACTAGGTGTGTGTTCCTGAATGGCTCTGCTGCATGAGCCGGGAGGCCTAGGGCAGCTCAGAACCTGTGGGGCTGGCTCACCAGGCCAAGTATACTTCCCCATCCATCATGATGGGGAATAGGCCTAGGTGGGCCTGGGACCTGCAAATCATGGAAATTAAGACCAATGAGAGGGGGAAGCAGCAGCCCCTGCCACAGAGGCATCTCAGAAGCTTTATGGCTGCTCTCCCGTTTGTGGTCCAGCTGGGAGGCAGGAAGATGCCAGCTCAGCACAATGCTACGTGAAGATGCTGTGCAACATGTGAAGGGGGGCATCACCTCCACAGGATCCGCAGCCCCCTCCCCACTTGCTGGCTGTCCTGGTCCCGTCCCTGGGGGCTGCTGACACCAGCGTAGCCTGCAGGACCCCTCTCAGCCTCCAGCTGTGGGCTCCTTTCTCTCTGTGCTGGCTCTGTGCTCCAGACAGAACTCTGGAGATTGAGTCTGTGAACCCAACGGATGGAGGGAGACAATCTCAGTCTACAGAAAGCTGAAGACTGACCATGGTGAGGCAGGGGCTGTGCATCCTGGTCTCAGCAATATTGTTCATATGAGATCCACCTCTAAGAGCCAAGTATCCCCACTGACAGCAGGGGAGTAAGGAGCAGCCTGGATCACGTGACTTCTAAATTGAAAACCCTGGGGTGCCTGTCCTCCAGACTCTGAGAGCACATTGGGGGGAGGGGTCCTGTTCTGTAGACTCGGCTGAAGGGTGCACAGGTGCCTGGGGCACAGACACCTACATGTGCATACGTGCTCAGGCACGCCCTGTCCTCTGTCCCTGCCTGCTGCCACAGACATGAGCAGACCTGGCCCACTCTGACAGGGCTTCACCAACTGGCACTCACTGTGGCTCTCCTGATGCACATGCAGCCTGTGTGTGTGTGTGTGTGTGTGTCCTGCCTCAGTCTGCATGATTCTCCACTGATGGTGCCTTTCATATTTATACAAATAAATGTAAAATCCAGTAATCTCTCTCTTTTACACACACACACACACACACACACACACACACACGAGTCCCCAGCCTGTCCCTCTGCTTCTCAGCTGCTTGTCTGCTGGTCTTTCTTTCTTTCCAGTCCACGCATAGCTCTGGGTCCTGATGAACCCCATTCATCTTTAAAGGCCTGTGCTATGTCTCTTCCCACTGTCTCTGCCCCACTTTCTCAGGGGCTCTGGCTGTTGGGGGGGACTCTGCTAGGCCTGCCACTGACCCCTGAGTCCCTATGCCCTCTGGGGTCCCCTTTGTAGCCAGGCCAGAGAGCGGGATGTGCCCCTCCTGGAAGGGCATCCTGGGAACATCTGGCCGGGGAATGGCTACGTGGGTGGGGACCGCACGGCTGGAAGGGATTTGGAGAGTCTGAAGAATTTTTGTCGATTTGCCATGATGTTCCATTCATTTCAGCTGATGTCATTCTGGTCCTTGGGAGTGGCTTTGACCTCCATGTAGAGGAGGGCAGAGCCCTGACCCAAGAGTCAGGAAACCCTGGTGTTCGTTCTGGAGGAAGCCCGCTCTCCAGATACAGGAGGGGGTTGGAACCACGAGTGGAGGCTTGTTTAACTTAGCATCTGAGTGCATCTGGCCACTGCAGTCAGGGGATCTGTATCACTTGTGGGCATGCAGATATCATGTGTACAATGTGCACACACTCATGCATAGCTACATATGGTGTAGCTACTCCATGTTCACTTCAGCTGGATCTCAGATCTCTGGGTCTGAACAAAGGAAAGTATTATGTGTGTGTGTGTGTGTGTGTGTGTGTGTGTGTGTGTGTGTGTGTGTGTGTTGTGTGTCCATACCACTTTGTGGTGCATCTCTGGTTGAAGTGTGCCATTTCCACTCCTCTCCTGAGATTAGAGACCAGCTCCTGAGCCTGGTCCTTGCTGCCCTGTCCCCTGGCTAGGCACAGGAAAGCCAGGAAACCTAGTCAGGTGTGCAGACATCGGAGAGCTCTGGGACATCCATGCTGGAAGGGCCATCTTCAACCTGTCCTTTAGCCAACAGACTACTGCACACTTTGCTTGCTTCCAGCATGGAAAATATGGGCCAGGTCTCTCTCTTCTGGACACAAGGTCAAACAAAACCCATGAAAAGCCACACTGCTCATGTGAAGGTGTGTGGCAGCCCTGCTCAGTGACCCTCTATGGCCACACCTCCCTGTCCTGGGCAAGCAAGCTTCCTGCAAATACAGCCTTAGAACTTGGCTTAATTCAGCTTGAACCCACTTATCCAATGCATCAGTTCTCTGTGAGGTCCCTGGGACCAAAAGCAGTAGCATTAGATACTTCAATGAAAAAAATGCAGATTCTTGGCCAGATGTGGTGGTTCATCCTTGTAATTCCAGTGATATGGGAGACAGAGGATCATAGTTTGAGGCTGGCCTTGGGCAAAAAAGCACGAGACCCTCTCTGGGAAACAAGCTAAAAGAATGAAAAGGACTGAGGTGTGGAGCTCAAGTGACAGCGTGCTTGCTTAGCAAGAGCAAGCCCATTCCCAGTTCCATTCCCAGTGCTTGTGAAGAAAAAAGGAAGGAAGGAAGGAAGGAGAGAGAGAAAGGAAGGAAGGAAGGAAGGAAGGAAGGAAGGAAGGAAGGAAGAAAGATGAAAGAAAGAAAGAAAGATGAAAGGAAGGAAGGAAGAAATGAAGGAAGGAAGGAAGGAAGGAAGGAAGGAAGGAAGGAAGGAAGGGAGGAAGGAAGGAAGGAAGGAAGGAAGGAAGGAAGGAAAGCAAGCAAGCAACCAGCTGGATCACAGTTCTGGGATGGTCCCAAGGTAACCGTGATTCACAATGCTGTTTTGGAATCGCTGGGCTGGGTCCCTGCACACTCTACAAATGAGGACTTGAAGCCCATCCTGTAACCTTACCCCAGGTCATAGAACACCTACCACCTGGCCCTGGGCAATGACTCCAGGCATGTCTATAAGTGGCTATGGGATGAGGTTGGGTATCATTTTACATTTCTGTCTTCTCCTTGCCCATGCTAGAGATGACTCAAGTTGGAGACATTTTCCTCCAGGAAGTCTGGATGGTTTGTGGAGGGGAGGTACCCCGGTCTAGCCACAGGAGGAAGGCTATGCCTGACTACAAGAACTCAGTTAGGGATGAAGACTCCAGGTATCTCTGATCATCAAACCATGTGATAAATCTGGGGAGGCTTCTAGGAAGAGGCAGATTCAGAAGATGGTACTTGGGGAAACAGAGGCATATTTGAGCAAACGCCAGGGGACAGATTGACAGGAAGGAGGAGAACCAAGGGGCCTTGGTGGGGCATGTGGCTGGCAGGGTTGGGGTGCCATGATAGGAGTGCAAGTACTCAGCTCCCCAGCCCTGCTGTCAGGTCCCCAGAACCCCGAGGACTTCTCCCGCAGAATTAGGGAGTGTTTAAACATCTCAGGATAATTAGCTTACTGCCTGCTGCGAAGGCTGGAGGAGAGGGGCTCGGGAGCCAGGCAGCTTTGAAAGGCAGGGCTGCTCCCTGACAAAGCCGGCCTGCAGAGGTTTCAAAGGCAACTTCTGAGCGGCCTGCGCGTTTCATGTTCATTACATCCTTGCTTCCCAGGCTCCAAAGACAAACAGTGGGATTTAAGGGTTTTCTTCCCTTTTTAGAGACAATTCGTTCTGAGCTGAGCTTTCAGCCAGGGAGGAGGCACCGCGGCTGAGCATCTGGTTCCTCTAAATCCCCAGTCTAAGCTGAATCCAGCTCCAGCTCCTCTGCACTCTGGAAGCTTCCCAGGGGCCCCCAGAAGCTCTGCACAGGCTGGATAAGCAAGCAGGTGCCAGCTGGGGTGGGGTGGGGGTGCAGTGATGCCGGGCACAGATACTGTGGGGCCTTTAGCTCAGAGAGGGCAGGCCCCCAATTTTTATATGTCTTCATCTCTCCAGCATGTAGGAGATCAGTAAGAGCTGACTGAATGAACAAGTCAACGAAAGGGTGAATGGATGTGCCAATCCTTGTCCTGAGGGCTCCCAGGCCAGTGTTGTATTCCAGGGAACTACACTTCCCAGGCTCCCCTAAGTCTAGCCAATCAGAGGCACTGAAAGAAGGGGAAAGGAGGGAATCCAGTATTGGGTCCAGCCATACCTCTGCAGCATCTGCCTCTCCTCTTTGGCTCCTGCTGGTCGGCCCTCCCCTTAGGGTCTAGCTGCCCAGGGAGGGCACCATGTCCCTAGCTTCCATCTGGTGGCCTTGGCAGTTGGTCTCTGAGAACAACTCCTCCCCCTCCAGTCCTAGGAAAGGGACAGCGTCCTGCTGTTGCTGACTCTGGGCTGCCCCTCTCTTCTATCCTGGCACAACTAAGTCCTTCACTTAAATCCCTCTGCTGGAAAGGCCTTGAGTGGCTTCAGTCTTGTCAGTGGACTCAGGGGAGTGACTGAGCACACTGTATGACCTCTTCAGAAACAGGACTGTGTGTGAGGAGCATTCCGGCCAGGGTGGGCTTGATCTGCCAAGGCCCTGGAGTACTACAGATGTAGCAGCCATCCTGGACGGATACCTTCTTACTGGCACGCACCTCTTGCCTGTAATAGACGCCCAGCCCAAGGCATGTTGCCTTCCCACCCCAGTATTGTTTCTTTTTTTCTTTTTTTTTTTTTGCGTCCAGTCATGGGGCTTGAACTCTGGGCCTGGGCACTGTCCCTCAGCTCTTCAGCTCAAGGCTAGCGCTCTACCACTCGAGCCATAGCGCCACTTCCGGCTTTTTTCTTTTTGCTTATGTGGTGCTGAGGAATCGAACCCAGGGCCTCAGGCATGCAAGGCAAGCGCTCTACCACTGAGCCAACTTCCCAGCCCCCACCCCAGTATTGTTTATTCCCTTTGAGCTTGGATCTGTTGCCTGCTTCTTACACATAAGGTGTGGCTCATCTCACACCCATTAACTAGAACTTGTTCGTGTTCTAGCTAAATAGTAAGTACTGATGAGGGCCTGGAGAAACTGGAACTATTGGTAATTGGAAATGGCACGATTGGTAAAATGACACAGCTATTGTAGAAAATGGTGAGACAGTTCCTCAAAAAGAATTAAACACAGAACTCCTATACAATTCAACAATTCCACTTCAGAATATCCCAAAGGGCTCAAAGGGGACACAGGACACAGCGAGATACTGTACACCCACGTCCATACAACACCCATGTCTGTCATCAGGTAAATGAACATGCAAAACATGGTGTGTACATGCAAAAGATTAATACTTCTCCTTGAGAAGAAGGGGAATTTTAGCTGGGCACTGGTGGCTTACACCTTAACCCTAGATCAAAGCCAGCCGGGGCAGGAAAGTCCATGAGACTCTTACCTCCAATTAGCCAGCAAAAAGCAGAAAAAGAGCTATGGCTCAAGTGGTAGAGTATCAGCCTTGAGCTAAAAAGTTAAGGAAGAGAGAGGCCCTTAGTTCAAGCCCCAGTAGCAGTACACACACACATGTATGCATGCACGCGCGTGCGCGCGCGCGCACACACACACACACACACACACAAGAAAAAAATAGAAAAGGAATTCTGACACAGGCAGAATGAATCTTAGGATTCATTCATGGATGAATCTTAGGACAAATACTGGGATTCTATTTATATAAAGGTTTTCAGTTGTCAAAATCATAGAGACTGAAAGCAGACGTTGGTTTCCAGGAGCTGGGTGAAGGGGAATTACTGTTTAATGGGTGCAGAATTTCAGTTTTGCAACATGAAAAGCGTTTTGGAGATGATGGTGGTGATGGTTGTATAGCATTATATATTTACTACCACTACACTGCAGTTTGATAATGGCTACGATGATAAGTTTCATATTATGGGTATTTTTGTGGTATATTGTATGTACTAAAAATTTTAAAGCCCTGAAGTGTAAGAGGTGGCACAAAGGCACAGCAAGGTGCAAAGAGCAGAAAAGTATGTACTGCCTGCCACGCTCAGGCTTTTTAGTGTCCCTCGTGAAAGCTCACAATGACACGGCTGGGCAGATCATCTATCCTCATTTTACAGGAGAAAGAGGCTCCGAGGGCTTCTGTGACCTCTTTCCTCGCTCACAAATGGCCATGTTCGCTCAGTCCTGTCCATCCCCTCTCTGGCTTCTGCATCTTCCCGCTGACCTGTCCTGTCCTCAATATTCCTGCTCATTTGAAATGCCACCTCCTCCTTCCATCTCCTAACCCGCCCGCCCCTCGGCGCTCCCCTTCTTCCCATCCATTTTGGCCAGAGCCTTCCAAGATGGCTGATGTTTAGGAAACAAGGTTGGCTCTTCCTGGTAAGGCTGGCAAAGCCCCGGCTTGTCAAGTGGAGGTAGCATCAGCACTTAGGCTGTAAGTGTACTACGGGGAGATTTAAGTTGATGCACAGAGGAATTTGAGCAGTGCCTGGACCACAGGGCATGCTCTGGGAATGAGAACTTTTAGTCTTGTTTTCCTGGCAGGTTCCCAGCGAATGCCCTTTGCCATGTGTGTGTGTCTCTTCATCAGGCACAGTTCCAACCCCCTCGCCCCCCCCCCCCCCCCCCCCGCAGCCCAGCACATGACTGGAATCCCATCTTTTCCTCTTGCTAAGAAGCTGTGGGTAACTGGGGCTTAATTAAGCATGCTTGACTGGGGTGTGATTAGCAACTGCTGGGTGAGTAAGCGGGGTGGGAATGGTGAGGTGATGGGGGGGGTGGGGAGAGAATGAAGTAGAAGAAGGCTTCTGGTGCCTGGAGCTGTCCTTCTTGCTCACTTTTCACATGGGAGGGGAGAGGGTGAGCATGCCCCCTGACCGAGAACCCCCTTTCCTAGCACTGAGAGCAGAGATCCTGTGTCTGCTGCTCTTCATTCCTTCATTCACTCAGGAGCATTGGAGCTGATGGAGATGGGGCAGGGCACAAATGTACACAGGCCATCATCACTCTCCTGCCATATGCATGAGAAGTACATAGAGGTTAAGATACCCTGTGAGTTACCACCAGGGGAGCCCACACGAGATCCCTTCCCTGTCTCTAGGTGTCCTGGCCTGGCTGGCTTCCCAGCATGCACTGAAGCGATAGTATTTCCATATCTATCTTATTCCTTCCCCACTGTAGGTGGCCTAAGGGCACAGCCCAGACACCATTCACCTCTGCGTCTCAGCACGAGCTTGAAGCATAGTAGCTGTAAAATTACTGGTTGGTTGGTGGTAGGTTGTATGAACTGCAGTTCAGGAGGCAACTTCTTGGTCCCCTGCAATGGAGGTTGACAAGCAGTAGCCTGCAGCCACATTCCAGTGTTATATGAGCCTCAAGCTAAGAGTGATTTCTACACTGAAAACAAGCTTTTAACAGGCACCTAATAATTGCACACACTCGTGAAGTACAGAGTATAGTATGACTTCAGTTTTTGCTGTACTAGGATTTGAACTCAGGGCTTTGAGCTTGCTAGACAGGACATTCTGACACTTGAGCCACAAACCCAGTCCTTATTGTTTTCATAAGCTTTGGAATAGGATCTTGTGCTTACGCTTGGATCCACCTGGACTGTGATCTTCTTATTTATACTTCCTGTAGCACCATACCCAGCTTATATTAGTTGAGAACATTTGCTGAGACTGGCTTGGAACCTCTATCCTTCCCTGTCTTTGCCTTCTGGGTAGCTAGGATTAAAGGCATGAGCCATTTCACCTGGCTACAATGCATTGTTTTTATCTATCTATCTATCTATCTATCTGTCTATCTATCTATCTATCTATCTATCTATCTATTATTCACTTTGAGTTTTTATGAGTTTAACAGATTGGTTTGCTTTAGAAAATCAGAATAGAAATATGCTACAGATAAAGCTTTCACCAGAAGAACTTAAACGAGTTGCTTTCTGGCCTTTTGCAGAAAAAAAAATAATTTGCTCACCTGATTCTAGAAGCCTGCCTGCACTTCATGTCCTGTGAAATGTGAGCCCCAAGTCTGACACCACAGTGGTGTCAACTTCTGGATTCTGTAGTTCTTGTCTTTGCCCTGGAGGGCTCCGATTGCACTGTCCTCCATCCCCAGCATCCATTGGTGCTCAGGAGATGCCATCTGATAAGGGGGGTGTACAGTCTCCCTGGATTCCCCAGGGGTCACCAGGGACAGACAGCATCCGACCCCTGCTCCTCTCTGGAGGCTCCGCCCCTTCCCAGTCCAGACCCTCCCCACTGACACTGGAGTTCAAGGGTGGAAAGCCAGGGAGGGCTCAGAGCCTGGCTCTGGTCACAGCCAGCTGAGCTCATGCAAGTAATTTAACTTTCTGAGCCCCTGTTAACTCACCTGAAAAATGGAGGTGATAATCTCTCATTGACTTCCTTGGCTTCCAGGAAGAATTGAAGGAGGTAATTAAATGGGAGGGGCCTTGCAAATTCCACATCACTGTCCAAATGCTAAGAACTGTTGTTACCTTTATCGGGGGCTATTATGCTTCGGTCTTTAGTTCCGCTTGATGCGATGTAGCACTTGAAATGGTTCCCCCAGGAGGATGGCTTGGTTCTTGAACATCAAAGGGGAGACTAACACTGCCCACCAGGGTTGCGTGTGGCTTTTTTAGAATCTCTCTGCAGAGTCCCTGCCTGGTCTTTCTGCTGTAGGGGTTGAGAAAGACTGGGGGCAGTGGGAAAGGCCCCCACTGTCTCTGCTCCCTAGGAGGAAGTGTTTGGCTTTACCACCTAGCCGGGTGTCTTCCTCTGACACCTTCCCCCCCCCCCTCCGCCTCTAGCCCCAGTGAGCACTGCTGCCACAGGTTCTGGTTTTGACTGGTCTTTGGTTAGCATTTACTTTTCAATGAACTCTACTTTCCGCAAGAAGCCTACGTGTGAGGAGTGTTGCCCTCCCTGATTCTGCTTTGTTGAAGGAGATACTGATGCTCAGGGAGGTTTCGTGACTTACCCAAAGGGATCAGCCCAGCTGTGACAAAGCTCGGCTCTCTTTTCTTCCAGGGCTCTTTGTTAGGACACCAGACTGCTTTCTTCACCTGCCTCAGTTTCCCCCATGACTCTGCCTTCTCTTTGACCCTCTCCTGGGCTCTCCTTCCAGCTCCTGGGCCAGGGAGAATGCTGGCCACCTGTGCTGCGGTGGGTGAGTTCCAGCTCCTGCTACTTCTTAAATGGTGACAAGAGCAGGGCTCAGGCCTCCCTTGCCTGGCCTTGACCTCCAGGATCCTGGGGTAGAGAGGGCTGGGGGAGCCACAAGCCAGGGGCACCAGGGAGATGTCAGACTGGGTTACCGTGACACAGAATATTTGTGCTGCCGGGGGTCTGGGTGTCACACTGAATTAAATGGCACTCAGGGCCCGGCTGCCTCCGGCCAAGAATGTGCAGCTGCCTGGTCCTCTCCGTCCCCTGCCTAACGCCACTCTCCAGCCGTACTGATTGCAGGGCTGCTGTCATGGTGGGGCCCACCCAGGGAAGACTTACTTGATCCTGTGTGGCCTCCAGTGACCTGGCTTTTATTTCGTGGTTGCAGGATAGCCTAGAGTTTTAGGAGCCATCTGCATCTACTGGTGGGCTCAGATCCCAGGTGCTGCCCAGCGGAAGAAGTCTGACACTGAGACAGAGGGTCAGGCCTTGCTTCCCAAGAGAGGCCTGGTGTGTGTGTGTGTGTGTGTGTGTGTGTGTGTGTGTGTGTGTGTGTGTGTGTGTGTGAGATGGTGGAGGCAGTGTCCCACAGCCCTTCCCACCATGGTGGCTACTCCCTACTTGGCTGTTTTTCCTTCTATGTGCAGCATTAAGATGGGATGGTGGGTGGGCGATGATGGGTGTGCACATGTTGACACCTGAGAAAGAAGGAGGCTGGGGCGGGAAGGGGCGTGGCTTGGCGTGAGGAGAGGGTCTGAGCTGGGCCTAGGCTGGGCCTGGAGCACTGGCTGCACCCTGTCCTCCTCACAGCCCTCCTGACTGTCCCACCATCGTCACAAGACTCCAGTCTTCCCGAGAAGCGCCCTTGATGTCTCCAGCTGGATCCCTGCAGTGCAGCCCAGGCCTCTAGTGCTCGCTGGCCCACAGGATGACCACTGAGCTTGTGAGCAGGGCACGCGTGGCCATCCCTGCTCTCGGTGGCTGGTTCTCGCATCCCCTCCCAGAGGCAGGGATGTGCAGCCCTCGACGTCCAACGCTGGTGTGTGCCGAGTCCTTGACTGACACAGCGATCGGCTTCACCTCTCAATCCAGCTTCACTCCCACCAACCCAGACACACAGCCAGGCACAGCTGTGTCTTCTGTGGAGCGGCTCTCTGCAATGTCTCGGTGGATTGTGGATGTTTCTCTTCCACTCTAGATGGGCACCCTCACAATAACGATGTGCTTGGCCTGCATTGTGGGTAGTTAATGGATGTTTGGAACATGCGCAAACTAACCAACTCATTAATGAGTAGGTTTATCGAGGGGTGCTCCAGGAGTTTTTCTCCTGCCCCTGTTCCTTTCCTCAAGCTCCCATTGACATCTCCTTCCCTGAGCGACGGAGGAGACAGATTTTGGAGCTTACCATCCAGGATGTTCATGAGGACGCTTGAAGACCAGATACTGGGCTCCCAGGAAAAGAGTGGGTCTCCAAATGCCTGCTGCCCCTGCTGCCCACCCCCTGGACATCACTCTGCCCCAGTTGCTGGCATTCAGAGCCGAGGCCAGTCTCCCAGCCCGGCTCCTCACAGCCTGGCTCACAAGCCCCAGTCTGAGGAACCGCACTTCTGTGACATCACCAGCTTCGGCCAGCTCCAAACTAGGTCAGGGCCCGCTGGTAGGGCGGCCGGCACTGGCTGCCCAGCACGCTGGCCATGTGGCTGCGGCTTCTGGTAGTGAGAGCCGGTGTAGGCTGAGTGGTGGGGGCGAGACGGGGGGGGGACAGGGAGGAGGAGGAAGTCTGACACCAAGGCCAAGGCCAGTTGTCCTTCTCTAAGCTGTTTTGTTTCCCCCACTGCTTTATTCAACACATACTCAACACATATTTGAGACTGTCTCTCACCCTATAGCTAGCCTTGAACTCTCTGTAGCACACTAGGCAAGTACTCTTCCGCCTGAGCCTTGCCCTCAGCCTTTTCACTGCTCTTTAGTAGGAGCCTAAGCTGCATGAATCTTCCGGGCTTTTCTTGCGTAGGGTCTGAGAGACTTTACTGCCCTGTCCAGCTTCATTCCTCCTTCCCTGCCTGGCCCTCTGGCAGGTGGGATGAGGAGGTGAGGGACAGAGAGAGGTCTTGGGCTCCCCACTAGGAGAAGGCCTACTTGGCAGCAGCCCCCGCCTCTCTCAGGGGCTGGGCCCAGCAGCCCATTGGGCCTTTATAATGAGAAGGAGCAGGTGGACAGAGAAACTCCAGGCCCTGGAATTGTGCCATGGGTTTTCTCGTCTCTGGAGCTTTTCCCTGCTCTCCCTCAACCCGTGGAAGGCCAGGAAGGTGGGTGGGTGGATCAGGGAGAGGGAGTTCCAGCTCTTTCTCCTGCCTAGACTTGGTCCTGGTACTCCGGGAGCCCCGGCTGATGTCCTCTTCCTGCCCTCTGGTGTCACACGCGATGTGGTGTCTGCTACAGCAAGGGAGAAGTGGCAGGCGGAGGCGGCAAGGGCCGGTGCCCCCTGGGGCAGGCAGCCAGGAAGGGCAGGGAGGAGGACACGGAAGGGGAGGGGCAGAAGGTCTTCCCCTCCTCACTGTCTCCCCCCACACCAGGCATGTGACCTAATGCACAGCATGGCTGTCAATTGGCCCGGAAGCGGATAGAGCCATTTGCCTGCTGTTCCCACATTGCCTGGGACACATGGAAGGGCACTTGTCCCCTAGGGTGGTCTCTGCCATCCTGTGTTGGCACTGGGCTGGGCAGATGTCATTGCCTCTGTGTGGGGAGGGGCGGTCCCCCTGGGTTGAGTGGCGGCTTGTCTCTGCGGTCTGGCCTCAGCGATGGGGATGGGGGAGGGTCTGGGTCAGTCCCCCCATAGGGCAGAGGAGACAGGTCCCGGTGCTTGGTGCCGGAGACGGACATGGGTGAAATCCTGTCAGGAGATGTTATTTGTGTGGTGCTCTGTTTGGTTGGAGCTTTGAGTTTGGTTTTTTTCTATGACTGGATCACAAATAACCACACATAGATGCAGTCACTGAAAACAACATGCATTTATCACCCCACAGTGTCTGCAGCTTAGGAGGCCAAGGTCAGCATGGCTGGAACTTGCTCAGGGCCCCACCAAGCTGCCATGGAGACACTGCCTGGCCTTGGGTCCTATCTGGAGCAGCCGGGGCCCTCTTCCCACCGCTCTCAGTCACTGGCAGGATTCAGTACTTTGTGGTGATGGGATGGAGATCTTCTGCTGGCTTCCATCCCAGGGCCTCTCATAGCTTTAGCGGTACTCACAGGTCCCTGCTCTCTCGTGAAGCCCCTGTTTCTTCTGCGTCCCTAAAAGATGCTTTAGGGCCCATTACCTGTTTGCTTCAGCACCCAGGATAACCTTCCTTTTAATGCGCTGAAGTCAGTAGATCTGAATTCTTCACTGCTTTGCCCCACCCTATCCCTGAGTCCTACCCACCCTGCAGGGAAGGTGGGTGTTGCACAGGCAGATACGGGGGTTGGGGGGACGGGCAAGGATATTGGGGGACTGTCTTAGAATTTGCTGTCACAATATTTCACTTCATCTATTGAGAGATGCAGGGGATTAGGGAGGGAGGGAGAGGTGTTTGCACTCATTTAATGGGGAGTGGGGTGGTGGTGCTTAATCCTTATTATCAGAACAAAAGAGTTGTAAAGAGCTCCTCTTCCCCCACCCTGCTTGTCATGAAAACAGTTGATAATTCTGCATTTTTATTATAAACAGTGACTGTTGCATGGATAGGAACCAAAAAGAGCATTTGCTGTCTGTGCTCATTTCTTGCAGCGAATTAATTGGTGAGACTCAGCTCAACCCAGGACTATTGCTGTTGACCATCTGCGTGGATGCGTCAATAGCTTATAGGACCCGGGGACCACAGACTGAGCCAGCGGGACTTGTGGGGATGCCACAATGCGACCCAGTCACTGCACACATCAGGGCACATCTGATGCCCAGAGACCGGATGTGAGCCGTCCATGCTCACACAGCTAGCTGGTAGCTAGGCTTCGCTGGACACCAGCCAATGCCCATTCATGGAACCAGCGGGTCTCCAGAGAGGATCTGTAGGGCACAGATGTGACCTTGACCCTCCCACGTATTCTCTGCGACATCAGTTTGCCTCATTACTCAGACCCTCGAAAGGGATTGGCTTCAACAGAATCCGTAATGTGTAACATATTAGTCAGCAGTTGCCTTCCCGGTCCCGCTTGGCCCAAGGGAGAAGGCAGAGGGGATACTGCCTGGGCACAGATGGGGCGGCAGCAGGAGAAGGGGGCTCTGCAATCTGTACAGTGGCAATATTTGTGTGCATGTGTGTGCACGTGTGTGTGTGTGTGTGAGTTCTGTGTGTGTACACATGTGAGTGTGTCTGACTAAGATTCAGTCCTGCCTGCTCCTCCCCCGTGCAATCACATCCCCCACCCCTGACCCTGTCACCTCCGCCCCTCCAGCAGCCTTTCTCAGGTCGGGGATGCTGATTCACAAGAAGCAGGTTGCCAGGGAAGGTGACGAATGGCAGCAGCTGTGGCTGGTCTCCCTCACCCAGCCTCACTGACCTTGTTCTGCTTCTCCTCATTGACGCCTCTTCTCCTGGCCCCACTGCCCCCTAGGAAAAGACATGGCATTAGGAGATGGGGAAAGGAGGGCGTTTGGTCCTGTGCGTAGCTGCGATGGAGCAGGCACCATGCCAGGCTCTTTTATTGGTTCTCGTGTAACAGTGCACATAGAGAGATGCTTCCAGGTCTTGGGGGGAGGGACATGGCGGGGGGGGCTTCTGTGTTCTTCTGCATTGCCGTAGAGGGCAGTGCCAGGCTGGTTTCCTTAGCTTCTGTAATTGTTTGCTTTGCTGAAAGGGTGAGCAGGGACAATGACTTGACCAACGTCGCATGGAACTGGCCTCTCCTGCTTCTCCTTCTAGCAGTTGCCCTCACATCCACCTTCCAATTCTCTTTCCATATTTTTGTTCTCCTTTAGGAGCAGAGTTGTCTAGGGGGTTCTGATTTTTTTAGGAAAAATAAAGTCTCTACTGAGGAAGATTTTTAGCCATGAAGATGGCCAGTCCCAGTGTTTTCCTCTGAGCTTGCTTCACCCAGCTTCCTGTCTGGGGGTGAGCTCCGCAGTCAGGATGACATTAATGGACAGGGCCTGGTGTGTAACAGAGCCTCTGAGACAAGGCACTGTGTCCTTAGCTCCTTCATGTCTGTCTGTGTGGGGGTGGGGTAGGGTACGGTGGGGCAGGGATAGCTGGATCAACATGGTCATGATGCTAACATGCATGCAGAGTTCAAGTCCAACTCCTGATTTGTGGAGTATGATAGTGGGTCTTCGCCTCTTCTTATATGTTGGGGGAAAATGAGGAATCGTATAAATGAATGACAGAGTCCAAGCAAGAGAACCCTTTATCTATCTCAGATAGCTCCTATTCTGGGGCAGGCTGGGAGGCTAAGAGAGAAGGCTGGGCACAGTTCTCACTTCCTGTCCTTCAGTGAGTTTGGCAGAGGGAGAAATTAGATCAGAAGAGACGCATGGGTCTGGCAGGCCTGACAGTCCCTGGCTTGGTTGTCTTGCGTGCTTGACGGGCTTAGAGTGAGCCGTTTGAGTCCTTCCCCCTGCAGAAGGCAGGCTGAGCGGTGACTTCAGCACCTTGGACAGGGCTCTGGCAGGGAGGTCTTTATGCCCTTTGGTGCCCCCACCAGGTCCACGTGATCGCAAGCTCAGAGCTGCCAGGAAACCCAGGCGTGGGACTCAGACCTGACTGCCTAGGATTTGTCAGAAACAGGAAGGGTCCTGGAGGGGGGTTGGTCCTTGGGGGAGGACCCACGGGCCCTTGCCCCGGACAGCAGTGGTTGGGACAAGTGCTCTCATCTTCTGTCTTTCGGCTTCCTTGCTGTGAGCTCCCTGACAGGAATAGGAGTTTGTATTTCCTGCTGGGCTCCAACACCTAACAGTGCCTGGCACAGGGTTGGTGCTGTCCAGTGATGAGTTATTGGCTGAGTACCGAGGATGCAGGCCACACAAGATGAAGCCAACCCCCCGGGACCCCTTAGCGCTCACTGGGATTTTGGGTTTTCCATATGGGTGTCTCGGTTCTGTGTTGGGAGATCATCACGCTATGGCTTGGATCTGAACGGTCCTCAGGGACTCATGTGCTGAAGGCTGGGCCCCCAGTGCAGCCACGTTCAGACTCGGGCATTTGGGGGAAGTGATTGGGTCATGGGGGATCTGATCTCATTGATGAATTAACTCATAGATAGCTTCATAATGGAGTGGACTGGAGTGGTGGTGAGGGATGGAGATGCAGCTCAGTGGCAGAGAACTTGCCTAGCATGCACAAAGCCTTGGGTTCACCGCAGAAGAGAAAATGACAGAAAAAGGGAGGTGGTGGAAACTGTAGGAGGCGGAGTCTACTTGGAGGAAGTAGGTTATGGGCCTGTGTCCTGCATAGCTGGTCCCTGCTTCCCTCCTCTCCCTTCGGTCTGCCCTTGCCTTCTTCCACCACAAGTTCATCACCATACTATGCTGTCTCACTGTGGACTCAGAAGCAATAGAGCCAGATTGCCACGGATTGAAACCTCCTTTTAAACTGGTTTCTCTTAAGTATTTTGCCACAGCAACATAAGGCCCACCAACACACCCGTTCTTCAAAAAAATAAATCGAAGAATATATTTTATTTAACCCAATGTATCATTTCAATATTGCATTTCCCTTTTAAAAAAACATGGTGTGTGAGGTATTTCCATTCTTCTCCTGAGCCCCTGGAGTTTTTTTTTTTTTACATTTATAGCACATCTCTATTTCCAGGTAGGATGGGCGGTGTCTGTGCTGGTGCTCAGAGTGTGGCAGGAAGTGCCACTCCAGGCCACTTTGCTGGGTGCTACCAGATTTTGAGGCCCCCTGAGGCATAATCAGACTCATGCTAATCTCTCCTGCTATTCACCCGGCAGCCATCTGATGGGACTGGCCCTCAGTGTTTCTGTAAGGGAGGGGGTCACTTCCCTTCTGATTCCTCTCTATAGCAGGCTGCAACCTGCGATCTCAGGTTTCCCACAAATAGAAGGTGCCATATTTCCTTTTGCACAACAGATCTCAGCCTATATGGCCTTGTGTTCTGCTTTGCATCATCCTTTCCCTCTTCCGGAACTCTCCCAGCTGGCCTAGAATGTTGAGAATGTTCATTCTAATGGAAATCCTTCCCCCCAGATGAAGTGGATACCTTGAGTGGTACAGCGCGTGCACAGGCAGATGCATTCGTGCAGCTGGCCATTGTGCATGGGTAAGACGTGGAGCAGAACTTTAGGAGCTGCTTTCTCACTTTGAGATTCAGATTCCTTGATTCTATCAAGTACCCAGAGGGGAGGTAGACAGCAGGAGGGTCTGAAGATGTCACGTCTGGCCTCAGAAGATAGAAAACCACCACACACAGGAAATTTCTAGAAAAAAATATGCATTAGCCTAAGTGTCCTAGGACATGGAGGAGTGGGTCCTCGAGATGGAAGAGTGGGGGTAGGAGTGAGCAGGCCATGCTCCTTCATTGGAGCTGTGTTCCATCTCTGCAGACATTTGTTGATTGCCCGGGTTTCTGTCTGGGATCTCACCTGCTACAAGTACAGCCTTGAGTGTCCACTCTGCGGTTCTCTGCAGGCTCAGGATGCCCTGTTCCTCCAGTTCATATGACAGTGAAGGCCAAGCACAGAGGTTAGGGGCACCTGATCTCCGGGGCCGGAGTCCTGACTGTACAACTTACGGTAGGATGACCTTGAGCAAGGTGCTTACGTTCTCTATGCATCAGTGCTCATCTCTAATCTCACTCTCTGCACCCCGAGGGGGCTGATGCTAGTGCCAGCCTCACACTGCCGTCACGAGCATGGTAGCTGTGCTGGGGTCTTGGAAGAATTCTGGAGACTCTGCAGCATGTGGCTCTGCACAAAGTCAATCCATACTATGGCTCCAGAGTCTCATCCTCAGCTCTGACCAGTCTCCCCTGCAGCTGCCTCAGTTTACCTGGGAGACCCAGGACTGCTCACAGAGCTTTAGGAGCAGACCTTGGCCTTCCCCACTGGCCAGGAGTCCTCTGTGCCTGCAGCCCAACCCTGGAGACTCACGTCTAGATGCTTGTGGCTGCACCCCCACATAGTTTGTCAACTACACCATAAGTCTGTCTTCCATGTGCTGCTGGGACACAAGTTCGGAACCATCCTGCATTTGTGCGGTAAAACTCTGCCTCTGAGCAGCATTGATCCTCCCCTCTACCTGCTTGTGTGGGAGATGAACCGCTGCCCTACCTGCCCGGGTGTGTAGGGGTGTCTGGGTCTTCGTGTTGACACACATTGGTGTCTCTGCTTAGGACCACCTGGGGATCTGGCCAGGGACCTCTGTGCCCTCCTTGGCCTCTGACATGGAGAGGTTCCAGGAAGGTGTAAGGGAGGCACACCAGGCTTCTGTGGCTTGTCTTTGGTCTTTCCTCTGCCCTTGCCAGAAGTCTTTGCTGGGTGGTTTCCTGTTCCTTGTGGCTCTTGTGTTCAGGTCTTGGCCCTCTGCCTGCTTAGAGGGTCTTTTTTATTAATAAGTTTTTTTTATTGTGAAAATACCATACAGAGGGGTTACAATTACATGGGCAAGGTAATGGGTACATTTCTTATCAGGCATTGTTGCCTCCTCTTTTGTTTCCCCTTCCCATCCCTGTCCTCCCATCTCCCTCCCCCCCACCCCAGAGTCTTTGTGGCCAATGTCCAGATGGCCTGTCTCCCCGGCTGTTTTAGGAGAGCCCCATCGCCTCTCTTCACAGTTCCTTATCTCCCTCTGCAGTCCCCATCCACCGCTTTCTTGGTTCTCCCATAGCCAGAAGTGGTGTGTGTGTGTGTGTGTGTGTGTGTGTGTGTGTGTGTGTGTGTGTGTGTGTGTGTGTGTGTGTGTGTGTGTGTGTGTGTGTGTGTGTGTGTGTGGTTGTTGGGGGAAGGCGCCTTCAGCCCTCAGCAAAGAAAGCCATGACCAGCTCCTCTGGGGCTGTCAGGAGGTGAGCGAGGCTGGATCTCATGGGCCGAGCCTGGGGCCTCCCTGCCTGCTCAGCCCAGCCATCTGGGGTGCGATGTGAGCGACTCTGCCTTTGGCAGGCTGTGGGGCCTGCGGGTGTCAGAGGGTGGTTCACCTCCTGCCCGCCTTCTGAGGTGTTAAGGAAACACTAGATGCAGCCCTCCTGCCCGCCTCCAGTGATAGGTGCGCCCTGCCCTATGACTGCCTTGCAGTGGCCGGTGGTGGCTCCCCGGCCTTCCAGCTGGAAAGACAAGGCGCCTGCGGGGACATCAGCCAGCCAGTGGGGGCTGAGAGGTCCCTCTGGCAGGAAGGAAACTGGGCTTTGGCTGAGGCCTTTCCAGCTGCTGAGCATCTGCAGGACCAGACAGACACGGAGCCCATTTGACCAGGGTGTGTGGTTAGGAAGAGGCTGACTTGGCATGGTTGGGGCTGGGGAGCCAGGCATGAGGGGTGGGAGGAATGAGGCCTTCCCACGCAGGGTATCTAGCTGCTCCCCACTCGGTACTCCGCTGCTCAGGCCTGGAGCTGCCCCACCACAGCTGTAGAAAGTCTCTGGAATAAGGGTCAAGGCAGTGTGTCCGCCGGCTGGCCCCTGGGCTGAGGCTGTCAGCACACATCTATAATCAGTCAGTCTGTGAGATCAAGGGGCTAGGCTGGGTGAGGCATTGGTCTGGCACCATCCCATGCCAGGCCACCTCCGCAGCCCCAGAATCGGTCATGGAGGAGAGCCCCTCGCACAGACCTACGCCCGCCCTGATGAGCAGCACTCTGCTCCGGGCTGGAGCTTCCTTTGAAGGATTCATCCCTCTGGGCTCATCCCGCTGCTGGCTCAGAGGTGTCATGCGCTCGTCTCTGCCTTGTCGTTTATAGATGAAGCCATGGACACCCGCGCAGGAAGTGACTTGCCTGTGGCTTCGAAGCTGTCACAGAGTGGCAGAAATGGATCCAACCCCAGGCTTCCTGAGCTTCTCTGAAGTAGGCTGGGCCCAGTCCTGGGCAGCCTCCCATCCTTCCTGTCCTGGGAAGGGTCTAGTGCTGCCCCAGGCAGCAGGCCCCTGCCCAGTTCAGCAGGGAGGGCAGTCCCTGAAGGCCCACTGCAGCCACTGGCGGGGGTGGTACTTCATCCCCAACAGTGCTAGCATCCTGAGTAAGGGCCCCATGGACCTCGTGGCCCAGCAACCCTTGGGAAGGCTTCCTCCCTTTTCCCTGTTAGCCCTGAGGGACATGAGCTTCGGTGCCACAGCTGCTGCCCTGCTGGGGGCCTCACACCACCACCTCTGATTGCAGTATATGTCGTTCATTCCATTTTTAACAGCCCCGCTTGGTCCAGGCTGCCTGAGCCCATCCAGAGGCGGGCCTGGCTCTTGATTGCAGGGCTAAAAATACCAGCAGTGAGCTTCTGCCGGGAGCAGGGGCTCGGCTTCCCTTTCACCCAGCCCCTTGACTTGTGCTGACTTCCTTCAGTGTAGGTGTGGGGACTGGGGGGTAGGAGAGGGCTCTGGAGGATGGGGGAGGGGAGTCCTATCATTCCCCCCCCCCCAGGTTTTTTGTAAGGCCCAAAGCAGAAGGTCTGAGAGGCCTTTCTGAATATCGGTGCTTGTGCCGGGTGCTGATGGCTCACACCTGTACTCCTAGCTACTGAGGAGGCTGAGATCTGAGGATTGGTGGTTCAAAGCCAGCCCAGGCAGAAAAGTCTGCGAGACTCTTCTTTCCAATTAACTAGCAAAAAGCCAGAAGTGGAGGCATGGAGCACTAGTCAAGCAAGAACACAAGTCCTTAAGTTCAAGTCCAGTATTGGCGCGCCGCGCGCGCACGCACACACACACACGCGCACACACACACACACGCGCGTGCACACATACACACACACACACACACACACACACACACACACACACACACACACACACACTGAACATTGTGATTCCTAGGTATTTTTCCAAAGGATGTGGGCTCTGTGTCATGGTGTTTGGGGAAGAGAGGTGAGTGGTTTTCTGGATCTTTGCTGTGGAGCGAAAGGCAGGCCTTCCCAGGCTTCTGGGTGCCTTTCTTACTGCTTCCTGTCGGTGGGCAAACCCTGTAGGCTCCACCTCTTCCATGGTATCTCCCACCACCTGGTCTTTCCCAGTACCTCTGCCTCTGCTTGTCTAGCCAGAGCGTTCATTTGGTTGCTAGCAGCTTCCTCTTGTCCCCAACACCCATCTCTGCCACTCATGGCTGTCAGGATAGTTTCCTAAAGCTTACCTGCTGTCAGCCACTCCTTCACTCTTAAGCCTAATTTCTGGCCCAACACCTAAGACCTTCCTGGGGTTTCCTTCCGGTGACTGGCCTGTGGGAGAGGATGGCCAACCATTTCTACAGGATTGCAGGTTAACACGATCACCAAGCTGATGGCCCCCTTGCTGGAGGAGAGAGGCTGTGGACCAGGAGAGGGAAACATAATCTGCTAAGCAGGTGGCTAGGTTGTTGCCTAGTAAAGCAGCCCACTGGGGTCTTTTGGTCTTAAAATCCATGTCTGGGGCTCTTTCGGGCAGGATAAGCATGAGAACTTCCTTCATGACTTTGCCGAGGAGTTTTGGGTCGGTATCACTGCACACTCTGGGGCTTCAGCCCTGAGCCCCATCTGAGGGATGCGCACCTAGAATCCCCCCTTCTTGGAAGAACAGAGCTCACAGAAAGAGAGGCGAGACAGAGTCTTACCAGATGATGCCCCCCCCCATATTGTAGGGTGGCTCGGGGGCAGCTGCCCATTGTCCCAGGCTGCTTGAGAACTCAAGGAATGATTTCAATTGATAGGAAAAGTGACACCCAGCCTCATACGTGCCCTTCCCCAACTCTTGAATCCTGCAGTGGTCAAGTCATCCCTGCCTCGTGGATATTGGGGAAACCAAGGCCCAGAGAGGGGAAGGGGATTTTCTGAGTCACAGACTGCCCGAACCTTCCAGGTCGTCAGCACATAGTCTGCCCCCTTGCTCTCCCAGAATGCCCTTCCCTCCTGGGAGATGCTCAGGACCACTTCCTATGTGTCCTTTAGTAGAGGTCTCCGTTTCTCGTCATCCCTTCATACTGTGCTCTCGGGGACGGGGGCTGAGCCGGTTTTGAGTCTGCACTGGCATATAGAATGAGCTCAAGAGAGTGTCTGTGGGACGAGCTAATGAATCATTGGAAATCTCTCCCATGGGCATGGTTGCTAGGTAGGGTTCGCCATGTAGTGACACCCAGTGGGTGGACACCATGTTCCTCCTGTCCACCCACGGCTGCCAGTGTCACCATGGGGGCCCGTGCACGGTCCAGCCTGGGGGGGGTGGCTGCCCTCCCACCAGCCCATCGTCTGTCCCTGCTTGGAAGCACAGGGAGGGGGTTATCTTCCCTGGGTCTGAACTTTTCTTTCTCCTAAGTCAGGCTTCAGTCTTGGGGAAGAGTGAGAAGGAGCAAGGACCCAGCCATGCAAGAGTAATGTCAGCTCTGTGCTGTGTTTCTCTGAATCCCCAGGGAGCATGCCACAGTGGTGGCCCTCACCCAACAGTCCTCCTGGGTAGGGCTGCACATTGCGGGGAGCAGGGAAGGAATCTGGGGCCCCTCTGTGTTGGCCACTAACTCCAGGTCGTAGGCAGGGAGGGTCTGGCTGCCCAGAACACAGCCCCTGTCAAGCTGAAGGAGCTGGCGTTTCCGTGCAGGGTCACCCATGAGACCCAGCCCCAGTGCGGCCTCCATGGCCCCAGTGGACCCCCTGCCTGTTTCTGCCCCTCGCAGGGATGCTCTGGGCTCCATTTTTCTGCCTTGCTCTGCAGAGCAGCTTCCTTTGCTGGCTCATCAATACATGCTCCTAAAATAGCTGCTCTGGCCTGCTCCAGCCCTGACGCCTGACCTCAGCTTCAGGCCTAGACACAGATGGGGCCCCAGACTCTGGGCTCCTGAGTTTCAAACTCAGAGGGGAGGGAGGGAGGGAGGAAGGGAGTTAGGGAGGGAGGGAGGGAGGGAGGGAGGGAGAGAGAGAGAGAGAGAGAGAGAGAGAGAGAGAGAGAGAGAGAGAGAGAGAGAGACAGACAGACAGACAGACAGACAGACAGACAGACAGACAGACAGACAGACAGACAGATAGACAGACAGACAGAGACAGACAGAGACAGAGACACAGAGACAAGAGAAGCCAATGAATTGTCTTCTGCCGGGTCAGGGTCCTGGATTCCCAGTAGGCTGAGAGGCTGGCCTCTGCTCCAGGTTTCTTGTTCAATGATGGGGAGTTGCTTCACAGAATCAGACCACTTGAGGAACTGTCCGGAGCCTGAAGTGCCGGGGCTGGGCAGCCTCAGCCTGGCCTCTGACAGATGGGCAGATCCTTTGCCCAAGAGGTCTCCCCAACCTTCACTGTAGTGCTCCCCCCATGTCCCCTACCGCTGCATGCTTGAAAAGACTTCTGAGAATTCCCCCAGCATGCTTGGCTGTGTGCCCCGCCCCTGGCCTCGTCCTGGGGCTTTGGGACAGGGCCGGTGAGTCCCTGTCCCTTGACCTGGGTCACTCTGTCCTTTTCCTTTGGAGCAGGAAGGTTCTTTTGTTCTTGCTTTGCCCTTTGGGCAGATGCCATAGTCTCTGTGCAGATTGCTGTCACGGTGCTGCTGGGAATCTGGGGAGCCCAGAGGCCTTAATGGTGGTGGAGAGGCTGGGGCGGGGGGATGCTTCCTTCCCGAGCCTGGGAATTCTTCCCAGTTATTGCCTTGCCCCTAACCCATGCTTTCGTGGCTCTGAGAGACGCTCAGTGCCACCCCTCCTCACTGCGGTTTTCAGCGTTTTTCTCCTACATAAGCGAAAGGTCGAGAAACGACTGGATTGCATTTTCCTGCTCCCTGTCTCGTGTCTCTGGAGGGGAGTGACCCTCTGTCCTCTCCTGCCTTCTCTCCTGCTCCCCTGCCTCTCTGTGTCATGGGGTCTGGCTGCCTGGGTCTCTCTGCTGGCTGTGGCTTCCAGTCCCCTCAGCAGGTGCTGGGCTTTTTTATTTCTTTCTTTTAAAGCCAAATGCACTGGCCTCTACATGGAGCCAGATTGCAGGGAGCTAGAGTGAAAGTGGAGAAGGGGGCACGTCCGGGCAGGCTGGGTGTGGAGTGAGGGTGGTAAGGTTGAGAAAGCTCACACCCTTAGCTGAGCTTCTCCTGGGGTTGACAGGCTCTCCTTAGCACGCAGCTGGGCGTGGCCTCTGGGGGAGACTGTAGGGACAGACCAGAGTAGGAGGATGCAGGGAGGGCTCAGGCGCACAGCTGTGGCAGCCAGGACGCAGGGGCCTGCCTTTGCACCCTTGTAAGCCAGGCCAGCTCACAGGCCCTCAGGTGCCCCTCTACCCCCAGCCACCACAGCCACACAACCTCAATGTCAAGTTCATGCTCACCGCCGCCCCTCCAGCTCACACACTCCACAGACTTGGTACCGTGGAGTGCTTGCCGTTCCCAGGGCTGTCTCCTGATTGGAGGCCTGCCTCCCAGGCAGCTGTGAACACTGGTGGGAAAATGTGAGGAAGGCTTTGCCCGCCACGTTCCCCCCCCCCCACGTCCTAAACATCTTGCTGATGAGTTGCATTTCACATTCACTCACTTTCATTCACGCTCCAAAATTAGCAGAAGGTGTGGCAGGAAAGGGTAATTCATTTCTCCCTGGAGCCATTCACTGGAACCCTTGCGCCTACGCCAGCCCCATCTCGCCCTGGCCAGGCTCTCCTGGACCTCCCCGGAGCCCAAACCCACCTCACTCCAGTAGATCTCTGCTGACCCTCCATCCCGCATCCCCTGCAGGTAGGCAGTGCTTAGGGCACACTGCATAGCTCTGCCCCTTCAGGGCCCTGCTCTGTCAGCCCATCCTGCAGCCCTGCACCTGGCCCCCAGGAGCCCGGCCTGCTCCCAGCCCTCCTGGGATGCTGTGGTAATTGGCTCAATTAATCAGCTCAATTAGCACCTTCTGGGTGAGCGCATCAGCTCAAAGCTTTCCCAGCCTCTGCCGAGTTGGCTCGGTGGTATTTGAAGCTGTGTGCCAGGCTCAGTGCGGGGTACAAGGCCAGGAGCTGAGGGAGGAAGAGAGGGTTCGCTGTCCTGGTCACGTGGGTCACAGGGTTAGCCAGTGAGAGAACACCGTGGACTTGCTTTCCTGGGGACATTATCCCCTACACACACACCCCCCCCCCACTGCCTGTCATTGTCCCCACCTGCCCCCTGTCCCCTGCCACTTCCTGCCCTGCACCTTTATCTATCTGGGATTGCTGGCTGCCTGCACTGTGGTTTGGGATTTCTGGCCTTAAGAGCCGTGGAAAACAAATACATGTTGCTATCAACCAACCCGTGTGTGGTAATTTGTTACAGCCAAGGAACAAGTACAATCAACTTTGTTCCAAATAAATAAATAAATGGTCTCAATTCTAAAATGCAGTTCAACAATCATCGCTGTGGGACAAACAGAGACCTCAGGAGTGGCGTGGTCACGGTACGCAGGCAGTGGCCGTGGCGGTGGCAGGACCAGAGCCTGCCTCATTCCAGGTCCCCCGCAGGCTTAACAAGTGAGCTACAGCCAGGCCCCCTTTCTGATGCCCTCAGTGGCCCCTCCAGGGGTGGGTTTGGGGCTTTTCTCATGGCCCTCCAAGAAGGGGGAATGAGTGAGTTCTTACTTTCAAAGAGGTGGGGTGTTACTGTGGTAGAGCCTCTTATGGCCTGAGGGCCCCCAAAGTCTGATGTGGATCTTCTTGGGCCAATTGCCCCATCCCAAACCTTGAGGAGGTGGGGACGTGTGCCCGGTCGCAGAGACTCTGCTACAGTCTGAATGTTTGTGGCCCCACCCCACACTGAAATCCTAGCCTCTAGAAGGAGGGTGTTTGGAGATAGGACATTTGGTGGATAATTAGGTCATGAGAGCAGAAATTTTCTGAATAAGAAAGTGGCCTTAACAAAGACCCCAAAGCCAAGCAAACTGGGACATGCCGGAAATCCCCACACTCAAGCTTCGGCAGGAGAATCAAGAGGTCTAAGTCAGGCTGGGCTAGACTCATTGAAAAGGATCCCAAACCAGGTACTGGTTGCTCCTGCCTATAATCCCAGCTACTCAGGAGGCTGAGAGCTGAGGATCATGGTTCAAAGCCAGCCCAGGCAGGAAAGTCCATGAGATTCTGGTAAGAGTTAATCACCAAAGAGGTGGAAGTGTAGCTGTGGAGCTAAGGGACAGCACCCAAGCCCTGAGTTCAAGCCCCAGAAGTAGGGGCTTGGCTCTGGCGGCCCCCAGGGGTGCGGTGCTCTATCCCCACCTAGCCCGCTGGGACTGGCCACCAGGACTGCTACTTGGTGAGTCCTTCTCTACTTCTCAGCATGATGGAGACCCTGATTCTGCCTCCCTCCCCTTCCCCGGTCTCCATTTGACCATATAAGAGGCCCAGATGACCTCTCAGTCCATTGCCCTCTCCCCTGGTGAGTGGGCCATTGCCTGAGCCCCTTGCTTATACATACACAGTCAGGAAGAGGAGCTGGGCCGCTCTACCACTGCCTTTTGTCCCCACCTCCCTTTACTCCTGGGCCTTAGTTCCTCTATCCAGCGATGGGCCCAGGACCCCAGACTACTGAGAGAGTGTGACCCAGCCTAGTCCCCTGGACAGAAGGGGGCAGGGGCCTCAGGAAGGGGGTAGGGACCCCTGTGGTGAGGTTCCAAGGGTGTGGGGGGGAGGAGGGTGGCAGATGTGCCCCTTATCTCCCAGATGAGTCCTCTGCCCTGGCATTTCCTGGGCTTCAGAGCCCTGCCAGGTGTCAGGTCAGCGTTAGGCAGAGGGCTGGGAGCCTTTCTTGTGTGCTGTTCGTTTTTCTTTCTGTTGGGACTTGGTGGAAGCAGGTCTTTCTCAGCTCCTTGTGTTCCCAGGGCTCCAGCGCCCAGGGCCTGTGGGATGTTTACCACTCTCGGTTGTCAAGGTGGACGGGCAGAGCTCAGGGCCGCAGCGGGGGAGCAGGGTGGGAGGTGCGCAGGAAGACTCATTTCCTGACGACTGACAGGGGAGCGATAGCATCTCTCCCTCCGTTCCCCGGGGAGCCTGCGTACAGCGGGGGCTCAGCCGGAGCCATGGCTGCCGTCAGCCGCACCTTGCTGTCCTGTACTGATAAACTCATCACTCTGGCAGGTGTGGGGGGGGAGGGAGTAGAAGGGAAGGGGAGGCATCCTTCCTGTCCCATGGCTGGTGACTGTCAGGGTGTCGGCCTCGCTAGGATCTCTTCTCTCATCTCTTCTGACCTTTTCAAAGGCCAGGCAAGTTGGTCTGGTACAGGCATGAGCGGTGGATGGCGGGGAGCAGGTGCCAAGGCCCTGAGGTATCTCTGCAGACAGAGACACAGAGGCAGAGAGTTGCTCAGCCACGCGGGCCCAGTTGATGCCTGTGGTCCTTAGCTGATGATCCAGAACATTCCTTAGAGAAAGCAGGGCGAGAGGGGGCCGTTCTGAGCCTCTGCATTGGTCAGCTACAAGATAAACTCCCAGGGAAGACAGGACAGCAGCGTTTAGTTCTTCTCTAGTCATGGATGCTCTTCTTGGCCTAAGGTTCAGGGGTATGTGCACACACACAATCTGGTGGGTGATCACAGAGCAAGGAGGCGGGGGTCCACTCTCCCGTGGGCGTGGCAGACCCTGCTCTGCAGGATGAGGGTCTCTTGGTTGGCGCTAGAGCCAGCCGGCACAGGGCGGTCCCCACCCTGCAAGCCTGCTCAGGCTTCCCCTATCCTGCCTTGATTCCAGGATCACGTTGCTGGGGACGACTGGAGATGTTGGACAAAAAGGCTCCTAGTCTGAGGATCCGGAATTGGCGCCATCTTGTTCATACCCTAGACAAACACCCCCCCCACCCCTGCCCTTCCCACTTTTCTTTTTCTGGTGCCTGAACTGGGGCTTGAACTCAGGGCCCGGGTGCTCTCTCCCTTAACTTTTTTTGCTCAAGTCTGGCCACACCTCCACTTCTGGCTTTCTGATGATTATCTCCAATCAATGGGCTCACCTGTCCGGATTATCATTGAACAGAGAGATCTTTGGATCTCGGCCTTCTGAGAAGCTAGAATGACAGGAGTGAGCCACCAGCTCCTGGCTTCCCCAGCCCTCTTGTGAAGGAACAGTGCTGGAAATAATGACTGGGGAGCACTCGCTCATCTATGATCTTGATTAAGTCTCACAGCCATGTGGGAGCCACGGCCTGTCTTGCAGGCAGACCAGGAGCCAGGCACAAGGAGCCAGGACCCTGTCCCCCATCCTACAGATAGGAATCTCTGGGGAGTCAGACTCCAGCCAGGCTGATGACTACACCTGTGCCGTACAGAGTTCCACAGCTCTCTGGAGCACCAGGGAATAAGTGAGGCCTGAAAGTAGTATGTAAGGACAGGAGGCAGATGCTCTCCATATGTGTGTAAGTATGCGAGCACACACATGAACCCGTAGCTGTGTGCACATGTGTTGTGCACACTAAATTCACTCGAAGTTAAAAGAGATGTGTCCTGATTTGATCCCACAACCATGTGCGGGCAGCAGGAGGAGGGGAGGGGCCTGGGGGGCCTGGGGGAACTTGAGGGGATTGCCACACCCCAGCCGAAGCCAAGACACACAAGCATCCTTGTGTGTTTATAACAAGCCTACTGGCTTGATTCAGGCCTTGTTTGTGGAATGGGGATCTTCCTCTTCCTTGGCTCTGTGTGTGTGTGTGTGTGTGTGTGTGTGTGTGTGTGTGTGTGTGTGTGTGTGTGTGTGTGTGTGTGTGTGTGTATGTTACTCATGGGGAGAAACCATCCACAATGTCCAGAGTGGCTGATGAAAAGGTTGATAGCATCATTCCTCTCTCCGCATCCCTTTCTCTGGCTCAGATTCAATGTTGGGCTACATCCCGAGATGTAGTTCAGCCTACTCCTGAGAAATCAACTCATGCATCCTTGTTCACCAAGTGGTGGTGGGGGGAACCCACTGGATGGCCCCAGTTCCCTTGCGCTCTGACTGATAGGCGTCTATGGATGCCTGGGCAGCCAGCTGAGACTACAGGAGGAGACTTTGGAGCTGACCTAAATCCTACATGCTGCAGGCAGGCAGGAGGCTTGGAACAAGGGAGACGCTGAGTGTGGGTCTCCGTGCCCTCCTCCCAGGGCACTGCCTTGGGCTGGCGCCCAGCTCAGTGGGTGGCAGAGTTACTCAGCCTTAGATCCTCAGTGGGGAGGGCAAAGGGAGGCTCCTCCCCCCCAACCCCCAGATCCTGCTGCCAGACTTATTTGTGTTTATTTTGGTTCCTCTACACAACATGGAGACAATGAACTTGGCCCCCATGGCTCTGTCTGCTCTTTAGCAGACAAACTCGGTACCAGGCCTGTCTCAGTCTGGCCCCTCCTCCAGGGCAGACTTCCAGTTCTCCAAGGAGAGGTGGGGGCTGCAGCACAGGACTGAAGGCTGGGCACAAGTAATGGCCGCAGTGTCCTGGCACCGGGCACCAGGAGACTTGGATTTTCTGCCAACTCAGTTACCATCTTAAAGACCAGGGCTCCCACTCAGTGTGACCGACTAAGTGCTTTACATTCCTTCAGACGCACGATCACAGATTAGTGGTGCTTGGTGCTGGGCTCACAGCAGAAACGAGAGAGGAAAACATTCTACTGTCACATGGTTTTCTGGCTCCATCTTACAGATGTAGAAACTGAGGCTTGGGAAGGAGCGACACCTTACCTGAGGTCACTCGCCGTGGCTTCTGATTCCTTATGGGTTTCCTCTTCGACCTCAGCTTCTCCTTGGTGAAACCCTGCCCACCTGGGTGGTTTGCCGAGAGGCTGGGAGGCGGGAAGAAGAGCCGTCCACGCGGGATGACCGCCGTCCACGCGCGGTGTGTCAGGACGGAGTTTAGGAAATGGCTGGCAGGGGCCGGGAGTGAGCTGTGGACAGCGTTAGAGAAGGCAGCGTTCTGAACCTGTTGTAGGTGAATGGTGCTTAGAGCCAGGCCCTGCTGCTTGGACGAAGCTTTTCCTCCTTAAATTGATGACACAACTCCCTGGAAGGACCACCTTCCTCCTGTTCTGTGCCCTGCATGAAGACCTGGGCCTGGGAGGATGGAGACAAATGACTCTTCTGACCCCTTGCAGTGCAGAGAGGCCCTGAGGGTCATTGAACCCCTGTCTCTGCCTCCCTCACCCCTCCCAGACCACCTAGCTCCCAACCTGCATTTCGAGACACCCTCACCCCAGCCTTTCTCCTACCTGTCCTCAGGTCCGGCCTGCAGCACCCTGGCCAGTGGGGAGGACCCCCCTCCCCCTCCCCCCGGCAGTGGACCACGCTCCCTCCTGCGGGGTGCGGGAGTGGATTACTTGTGGCAGCATGTCAGTAGCTCGGCGTGGTGCGCTGGGCAGGCCTGACAGCGGAAATTGGAAGCTGGCTGCTGTTTGACAGGTATATTATTCCCGCTGCCCTCGGTTTATTTACCAAACAGCACGCAGAGCCCCAGAAACTCCCAGCAGAAGGGGGCGGGGGTAGTTTGGAGCCCAGGGGACTCTGCAAAGGGTCGGCAGCCTTGTGCACTGATATTGGCCTGTAGAAGAAGAGGAAGGAGCCAGACTGGCCCAGGAGGTGGGGTCCCCCCGGGGACTCACCCAGGCCCCCTGCCTGGCTCAGAGCTACCAGGGAGATTCTTCGGATCCCCCTGCCCAGGGAGGGGCTTGCCAAGCATGGCATCCTGGGCCCAGGGTCAGGGGGTTCTCCATCAAAGTCAAGTGAAGGAGCTGTGTCTCAAAGGTGGCTTGGGGACAGGCCCTGCTGTGGCCGGTGTTTGCAGGGGTGGCAGGAGGGGCAGGGCAGCCAGGTGGGGTGAACATGTGCAGGGCATATGGCATCCAGCCAGTTGTTGAGGGGCGTCTGACCTCGCCCCAAGCACTAGTAGCCAAGTTGGATGGTAGGCACAGGGCTGCGTTTGCCGGGGGTGTGAGAGGGGTCATTGTGTCGCAGCTTATAAGGAAGTGCCACACAGTCAGTGCCTGGCCGGGTGGTTAGGTAGCATTTTTAGAATCAGGCAGTCGGGGATCCAGGCTCAGTTCATCGCCCTTCAGTGACCTGGGACCAACCTCTGTGTGGCTCAGTTTCCTTCTCCGTAGGGACGTTGGGCTGGTATGGAACGTGCGTTCATAGACCCATTGCCTCTTTCCCATGATGCTAAGGGACTCCTGGGCTTGGCTGGGCAGCACGGACTTGAGATGCCTCTTCCAACCTGCCCCCGATCCTGGCATCTGGATCTGGCTTGAGGCTGGAGTCCCGAGTGCTGAGTACTTGGAAAGAAGGCGCTGAGGAGGCCAGCAGGGCACGCGGCCTGCCAGCCGGGAGCCCCGAGGGGCAGCGCCCTGTCACGTCCACTTACGCTTCCGTGCTGCCTGTCAGTCCTCCAGGGGAAGCAGGGACAGTGCCAGGGAGCCTGGGAGGCATCCGTCTCCCTAATCCCAGCTGAGGCAGCCTCCTCATTGGCAGCCCCAGGGGCCCAGTCCTCCAGAGTCCCCAGACCTGAAGGTGCCCTGCCTCTCCCCATCTGCCCTGCTGCTCTGCTCCTGCCCTGGCCTGGCTGGTGTTGTGCTGTGTTTGCCCGGCCCTGGCTGGTCTCTGAACCTGCCCGATTCCCCCTCCCCCTCCCCCTGCCCAGGCCACTACCTCTATTTCTCACCCTCCATCCCTCCTGGCCTCTCCCTGCCTTCCTCCTTTCTCCTCACTGAACCCGAAATGTGCTGGCACTGTCTCATTCCCCATCTCTCTGGGGAACCTCCCTGTGCTGAGAAGGGTGGTAAGGAAGAGGAAGGTGGGTCTGCACACAGGCCAGGGAGAGGAGATCCCTAGAAGTTTCGCTGGACTGCCTACCATCTCCCAAGGGAACTTCTACAACCCCAGAGGGGAGGGGCCCCTGGCCCGGCCCCCAGAGGCCCGCGCATGTCCACGCCATGCCCTCAGCTGCACATGCATTCGTGGGCAGCACCAGGCCTTTCTGAGGAGCGGGAGGAGGCCATGGGAAGAAAGGGAGAAAAGCAATCAAAAGCGAGGCTGAGCTGGGCCTTGGTGGCACACACCTGTAATCCTAACGGAGAGCTGAGGATTGTGGTTCAAAGTCAGCCCTGTGAAACTCTCATTTCTACTTAACCACCTAAAAAAAACAAGGCAGGCATGAAGGTGTGGCTCAAGTGGGAGAATGCCAGCCTTGCAAGCTAAGGGAGAGAAAGAGAGAGGGAGAGGGGAGGAGGAGAGAGGAGAGAGTGGGGAGAAGAGAGAAGAGAGAGAACAGGAAAGAAAAAGAGAGAGAGAGAAAGAGAGAGAGAGAGGATGAGAGACCTCTCTCTCGCTAGAGGCCTGGAGAGTTTGACTGCTTATAGTCCCCAGTGGCTCAGCAACCTCCTGAGACCTGTGGCCACCATTTTGGAGTGGCTGGCTTAGCTCCCTGGTTCCACATTGAGCTCTAGGTTGGTTCTGTACAGGGAGGCAGTTTGAGGGAGGCCAGAGCAAAGGGAAGCAGAGGCCATGAGGGTGCTGTTCTTCCATCACACACCTGAGGTCCTGCAGCGATGTCTTGGGTAACCCCCCTCCTCCATCTCCTCCATCTCCTCCCCATCCCCGTCTCCACAACCCCCACCTTCTGGTCGCCCAAGGGAGGGCTCTGGACTCCGGTGGGTAATGCAGTATCGATGACTTTCTTCTTTCTCTCTTCTTAGTAACCAGCTGGATGCACAACAGATCAATTTGCAATCAGAGCTGTACCACCACCACCCTGGGCACTAACTCGGCGCTGGGGCCCAGGTGACTGCTTCCCACCGCCTTCAGCGGGGAGGTCTGGGGGTGGGAGGAGGTGGGGTGCATGCTGTGGGGGTCCCTGGGGGCGTCCCCACTCTACTGGATCAGGATCTCATAGGTGGGGTCCTGGCATATGAATGGTGATTCTGATAAGAAGCACAGGTATATCAGATGGGGAAACTGAGGCTCTGAGGGTAGGAATGAGCCGACAAATGTGAGGAGGGTAGGTGGGTTTGAGGATTTCTGGGGAAATGTACTGGAGTAGATATTAAAGGCAGAAAAAGAAAAAGGATGTGTGTGTGCGTGTGTGTGAGTGTGTGTGCATGTGTGTGTGTGTGAGTGTGTGTGAGTGTGTGTGCATGTGTGTGTGCGTGTGTGTGAGTGTGCATGTGTGCGTGAGTGTGTGTGCGTGAGTGTGTGTGTGCGTGAGTGTGTGTGTGCATGTGTGTGTGTGCGTGAGTGTGTGTGCATGTGTGTGAGTGTGTGTGTGCGTGTGTGTGCATGTGTGTGTGCGTGAGTGTGTGTGCATGTGCGTGTGTGCGTGAGTGTGTGTGCATGTGCGTGTGTGCGTGAGTGTGTGTGCATGTGTGAGTGTGTGTGTGAGTGTATGTGCATGTGTGTGTGCATGTGTGTGTGTGCGTGAGTGTGTGCATGTGTGTGTGTGCGTGAGTGTGTGTGAGTGTGTGTGCATGTGTGTGTGCGTGAGTGTGTGTGTACATGTGTGTGTGCGTGTGTGTGTGTGAGTGTGTGTGTGCGAGAGTGTGTGGCATGTGTGTGTGCGTGAGTGTGTGTGTGAGTGTGTGTGCGTGTGTGTGTGTGCGTACTGGGGCTTGAACTCAGGGCGTCATGCTCTCGCTTAGCTTCTTTGTGCCTTGTCACTTGAGCCACACCTCCATTTGCAAGGGGACAGGATGGCAGAGGGGAGGGGTGGACGGTGCAGGCCCGTTCCAGGGACTGGAGATGCGCAGTTCAGACCACCTCATTGCCCAGCTGGCACCAGTGGGTCACCTGTGATGGCCCAGGGCTGACCTTGGAGATGCCCTGTTCCTGCGAGGGTGAGCTCTGGGCTGGCCCAGCCCCGGGGGCCCAGCCTGAGGCCAGCCTCCGGCCTCCCACCTGGCACTGACGGATGCTCAGGCAGGCGCCCGGGAGGGCTGCAGCCGAAATCAATATGCTAATCAACACCACACAGACCCCACTAGTGCTTCCCTCACCCCGAACCGAGGGAGGGGGTGTTGGGAGTTGCCGAGAGGAGAAGATGAACTCCAGTCTGAATAATTGAATCAGGGGGAGCAAGAGGAGTGGCAGGAACGGGGGACACGGGTGGGACAAGGGGACATCTCTCCAGCTGCACACTGTGGGGCTCAGGCCGTCCTCCCGGGCCTGGATGGCTGGGAAAAGAGACCAGGGTCAAGGACGCAGGCTCCCAGGCTGCTGCCACCTCCCGCTGTCTGGTCCTCTGCTCACAATTCAGTATGCTCACCTGCGTCTCCCCCCAGCTCCTGCCCCCGGCCCTGGATCTGTGCTCCCAGACTTCCGCAGGCCCCATTTTGCACTGCACTCCATAGCCTTGTGAGGCTCCTGGGTGTCTTTTTCTGCGTGGGACTCTGGCTTTCCCTCCAGCCCCGGCTCAGCACCTTTATGCCTGGGAGCCGGGCACATTGCTCTGGTCCCTGCCTGAGTGGGTCTGAGTCCTGCTGGCCACCTACAGCGATGGCTTTTGTCTCTCTGCTGGAGGTCACTCTTCCTTCGGGGGAGAGTGGAGGAACCTGGTCTGACGCCGCCTCTCCTCCCCTTCGGAGCAGCCTCTACTGCTACCCCGGGGCCTCGCGTCCCTCCTCCCTGAACTGACCTCCCCCCTGACCCCACACCCTGGTGCTGAGAACCTTGAAGGCCCGAGCCTGCACAAGTCCTACCAGGCAAAAGGCTGGAGCTCAGTGTGGCCCTGGGTGAGTTACCTCACCCGTCCCCCCCCCATCCCAGAGGGCTTCTAAGGGTAGAAGACACCATGGTGGCTCCTCAGAACCTATGAGGACTCCAGAAGGCCAGTGGCGGGGCTGGGGCCAAGCCCAGGCTGCTGGGTCCGGACCTCCAGACAGCAGACCCCGGGGCCTCAGTGGTTTCTGAGTATGGAGGTTTGATGGGGATGGAAGGCCAGAGAGGGGTGTGGAGAGACTGCCAGAAGTTGAGGGGACTTGGGGACACCCCCAACCCCACGGCAGCCTCTCCTGTCATCTCTCATCTGGCTCTCGCACAGGAATCCCAGGTGTTCATGGAAAGCTGGGCTGGTGTTCCGGCCAGTGGCAGTGTGGCCACTGAGCCGGGCTGGAAGAGTGGCCTCAGTGTGACCTTTCACACGGCAGTCCCAGCGGCTCCTGGCGAGCCCTTCATTCCTCCCTGTGAACTACTTGGAATACCATAGCTGGGAGGTGAGAACAGGTGAGATCTCCAGAGTCCAGAGAGGAAAAGCAACCAGCTCCATGCCACACAGCAAGCCGGACCAGGACCCAGCCTCGGGGGTGGGGGTGGGGGGTCACCGAGCTCTTCATCCAGCGGATGTTTTACACACTAGGTTTCTGGGGCTCCAAGGGCCTGGCTGAGGGGTACCAGGATGGAGAGGACAGTGAGGACTGGTAACCAGGCGTTACTGCTTTCTTCCCACTTCCATCTTAGTTAGTGCATCTGCCTGCTTTTAGACGTGGATTTAATTTCTGGGTAATGTGTAAGGAAAACAGAATTTTATAACCCAAGCTGTGAAAACCTCTGCCTTGTACTTCACACCTCACCCAAGGCTGCCCACGGTCATCTCCTCAGCCTGGCCCCCAGCCCCCCTCAGCCCTTCCCATGGGCACTGTCCCCTGCATCGCGTCCTCATCAGCACCCAAGTGGTTCTGACCACAATCCTCCGGACATTTCTGTCTCTCTGTACCCCTCCTTGCAATCAGATCCAGCCCGGTAACCAGCCAGTCCTAATGGCTGTTCTCTCCTAAGAGCTAATAATGGACGCGTGGCTTCCGTTCCAGGTATCCATTTGTACTTTAACAGGCCTCATCTCAGAATTTGCTTCAAAGGGTGGAGGAAGCCAGCGGGGAGCTGTTCCTGGATGGGGAAGCCTCTTAGGGCCTCTTCTTCAGGTTGTGAACCCCCGCTCCTACTCTGCTGCTTGGAGGAGTCTGAGAGGCATTCGGGGTGGGGTGGGGTACCGGGCCAGCAACACACCAGAGCTGCTGTCTGGCTGCCAAGTCAGGCTCCTCTGGGCTTGGGCAAGCTCCCCTTGCTTGGAAATGGGGCTGGCGACCTCAGCACTCACCAGACCTAGAAGCAGAGCCTTGTGGAGCTCCACAGATGTCGAGTGTGGGGGACAGGCTGTGCTGGGGACAGCATGGGCTGGGGTGGTGGGATCTCCTCCCAGGACCAAGTCCTTGTCGGCATGCTTGTCTCTAACTGTGTGAGGACCTCAAGCCACCCGGCCAATGCCATGTCTTGGACACGGGAGGCCTCCCCTGCCTCAGTTTCCCCATGGGAGCCATGGTGGACACGTCAAGGCCTTCAGCTTGTTCTGGTCTGGAGATTCATCCTGCATGAGCACCTGGGGACTGGGGTGGGTCGTCTAACCTCTCCGAGCCTCACTTTCCTCTTCGCAAAAAGCAGGTCCACCTTCTTAGTCAGGTTGGCCTCCTGGGGCTGCTGAGGGAAAGGAGCAGGCCCTGTTCTTCCGTGTGTGAAATAGAGAGGCTTGCTTCTGTATCCTGCAGGGGTGGGCCAGCAGATTGCATTGGAGGACTTGACACCATCTTTCCACTCTCCACAGCCCCAGCCACACCCGCGGGCTATCTGGGGTGCTTTGTCTCCCAGGAGACTCACTCACGGATTAATTTCTTGTTGGGAATGAGGTCAGCCTGTCTCTGGGGACAAAGTGGTCCCCAGGTTCACTGTCTGGGGTTCTGGTGGGACTGGGTGCTGCGGCTGGGTGGGGAGGGAGGGGAGAATCTGTGTGACTTTTGGATTGGAGGAGTTTAAAGTCTGCCTAGGCCCTTGCCTGCCACTATACCCTGGGTCAAGGGGCTTAGTAGTGCTGTTAGTGAGGAAGGAAAGGGAAGCTTCTGGAAGCTGCAGCTTATTCTGACCCTGAAATGGAGTGACTGGAGCCTGGGATGGGGAGGGGCCTGGTGGGTCATGGGGGCCTGACCTCCATCATGGTACCATACTGAAGTGTACAAATGGGGGCCTTTGTTCCCTCCCTGGGAACTAGAGTGAACCCCAGCATTGCCCTGGACCTTCCTGAAGAGAGTTCATCAAGCTTCTGTCTAATGTCATTCTCCTGCTCGGGGCCTGCTCCCACCCTCTTGTCTGGAAGCCTATCACTCACGGTGACTGGAGCCTCTGCCTCTGACTTGTCCTGACAAGGGTTCTGGCCACCATCTAGCCCATAGAAGCGGCAATGGACTGAGACCCTCTTGGTCCTCCTGGCCATCTGGCACCCGTCTGAACCAGAAAACACATTTGTAGTCCATTAGGCCAGCGGGTAAGATGTGTGTGGAGGTTTGGAGGTTCCTGACGGGAGCAAGACCCACGGGCACATAAAACAGGCAGAAAATGAAACACTCGGCTTCTCGTGTGACCCGGTAATGGCCACGTATCCCCGCCATCAGTGCGCGGGGCTGGAATGGAGCAAGAGCCCGGTCCCATCACCGCCCCGCGTGTGGCTCATAGAATGGGAAAGTTGAAATGCAGTAGGCGTTTAGTTCAAGTTGGATATTAATAGCCTTGGGATGGGCTCAGGAGGAACGAGGGGAGGAGAAGGAGAAAGAAAGAAAGAAAAAGAGGAACCAGGCTCACCATTATCATCCAATTTCCTCAGAGAATCAGAGGAAGGAGCAATGTCTGAGGCTGAGGCTCTGGTCTCTGGGTCTGGGGACAGGAGGAGAAGAGGAGGATGAAGAGGAGATGGCAGGGGAGGAGGGGCCTGGGCCGGGGCTGCTGTCAGAAGATGCTGATGCTGCAGCTTCCTTCCTAGAAGCAGCTCTGTTAATGGAGGAGTGAATGATAACTGGGGACCCCTGATGGGGAGTCCTGGCCCTGCAGGGCCTTGAGGGTCACACTGGCATCTCTTATTGCCTGGATGCCCATCGCTGGCTCAAGCCACCGAGGCCCATTCACCTGACATTGTGCGCTTGCTCAGACACACCCTCTCATTCCTCCTCTAGGAGGCAGGGACACGTCCACACCTGTGCAGGTGTGCTCAGGGACATGCCACGTCTGCTATCCTGGACTGATGTGTCATCCCTGGCCACCTGTGGAGCTCTGCCTTCAGTCTAGAAGGTTGCCTCCTACTTGTTATGCCCCCCCTCTGTCAACAATGAGCCCAGCTATGGTGCAAGGAGGTGAGCTTCCTATCAGGCCTGGGGATTGATGTCCCAGAGTGACCTGGGTGTGAGGTCCTAGCTTTCTTAAGGCCTTCCCCCGGGAGGGGAGGTGTCAGTCCATCAAGGGCTTGCTTGATGGTGACTCAAAGGTCCCTTCCTTCTGCTTCTCTTTCTCTCTTCCAAAGAATCAGCTCAAAATTGTGGTCTTGTAGTTAGCCTCTCCCTGGTACATCTACTATACAGCTCACTCTTCTCCAGATCATGAATGATACAAAAGAAAGAAAGAAAAGAAAACAATGATGCTACCCAAAAGCTCAGCACTGGACTGCTGGATGTCCAGCCTCGGGTAACGAAGTCTCTGGCCTCCAGTCGCCTCATCTGTGAAGTGGAAAGCAACATGGAGTGATGGAGTTGCAGGGTGGTCAAAGGGGATCTGGAGGTGAGCGTCTTTGCCCTGTTAGGGACTTGCATTCATATCCTCTGGCTTATGTGACAAGTTGCTATGAACTCAGTGGTCAAAAAGAGGCACATTTTTATCTTCTGGTTCTGGAGGCCAGAAATCGTGTGAATGAGCTTTCCTCACCACTGTAATAAAATACCTGAGGCAATCGACTTACTTTGGCTTCAATTATCTGCTAGGCCCCATTGTCTTAGGGCCTGGGAGGGAGGAGCAAGCTGCTCACTTCCTGGCAGTTAACAAGCAAAGAGGAAGAGGAGATCTAACGTCTCAACAGGCTTCATCTTCGGAAGGCTCCAACAACAACCAAGTCTTTATCACAGGGCCTTTGGGGACATTTCAAACACAAGTAGAAGTTGGGTCTCAGCCTGGTGCTGGTGGCTCACGCCTGTCATCCTAGCTACTCAGGAGCCTGGGCAGGAAAATCCATGAGACTCTTATCTCCCATGAACTACTCAAGAAAAACCCAGAAGTGGTGCTGTGGTTCAAATGAGTAGAAAGCTAGCCTTGAGCAGAAAGATGCTCAGGGACAGCGCCCAGGCCCTGAGTTCAAGCCCCACAACTGACAAAAAAAAAAAAAGGAAAGAAAGTGGGTCTCCCTGAGCTCAAATAGAGGCATCATCTGGGGTCCTCCTCCGTCTTTCTCCGCCTTCAGCTTCTGCAGGCTGCCGTAGTGTACTGTGGGCCAGCGGCCAGCGAAACCTCTCTCATTGCATCACGCTGAATCTCGTTCTTTTACCAAAGAGGACCTTTGTGATTCCATCAGCCCACCCCGATAATCCTGAATGAACTCACCACCTCAAGATCCTTAACTTAATCACATTTGGTGGCAGGGAAACCTTGTCCTAGGTTCCAGGGGATTAGGAGGTGGACACCTGGAGAGAGGGCATTGTTCTGCCAACAAGTACCCAGGGGGCCTACTCAACATGCATTTAGTTCTTCTCCTTAGACGTGCTCCCAGCCTTTTGAGAAGGTCAAGATCACTGTGAGGATTAAAGGATTCAGTGTGTGTGAGGAGAAGTTGCTCTCCTCTCTTCTGAGCTCTTCTTGCTCCTCGCCTAGGTGTCAAGTTTTCCGGAAATGCTTCCACAAAAGAGCCCGGGTCAGAGGGCAGAGCTTCAAGTCCCATGTGTGTGGAGAAGCACATTTACCTGGTACTGATCTACTGGAAGAGATGGTGAAGTGGACTGAAATAGAGGTTGCCAGGCAATGGCAGGGACAGAACTTTGGCCTGTGGTAACTTGTACTTCTGGTATTTTCTCTGTTTATTCTCTAACATTCCTTATAAATGGCAGACATGTCTTCGTGCTAAGAAGAAATGAAGGGCTGGAGCCCAGCTGTGCCAGCACCTGTGAGTTAAGAGGAAAAGCCAGGCAGGGTCAGTAGAAGTACAAATGGAAGGCAAAGCTGGAGGACCCCTTCTTCTGGGAAGTCAGCCCCAGTATGGATTGAGCAGCCTCCGCTTGTCATGGAACTCCACCCTGGTGATCTGGTGAAGCATCTGCGTACACGGCTGGACTGAGGCCCTGGGAAAGCTGGTTGGAATACAGATCAGCCAGCTCACCCAGGGTTCTTGATTCGATGGAGCCTGCGATGTTTTTGAAGGCCCAGGTGACCAGGGACCACACTTTGAGAACCACTTGTTTCCAAATGCTGCTCTGGAGGAGTTTGTTGAGAAGACAGATTTCTGCCTCCAACATCTTGGGTTCCATTCCTCTGGAGACAAATCTTCTTAAACTCTCCAGTAATCCTGATGCGAAGCCACATCTGGGACTCCTAGAGCTCTTCATCTCGCAAAACAGTGCCGTGGAGGTATAATTGACAGGGTGACCCACACATGTGTAATGCGTTCAGCGGGAGAAATCCCGGCATGCGTCCACTTGTGAGCCGTCAGCAGGACGAAGACACTGAAGGCATCCAACACTCTCAAGACTTCATCACGGGCCCCAGGCAGTGCTTCCTGCCTGCTCCCTCCCTCCCCCACCCCCAAGGTTTGTAGCTAGCTGCCTGTGGTTCTAAAGTGGGTTAATGGCAGGGCTGAGTGTTATTAGGCCCAGCCAGGTAGCATCTTCGTGTGCATGAGCTGGTTGTGAGCTTGGAAAAAGAGCACTGAAGATACTTCATTGGCAAAAGCTCAGTTTGGGCCGGTTACTCAGGAGGCAAATGAAGGTGAGAATCAAGCATGCTAAAGACTCCGCCCACCAAAAAAAGAAAGTATGAAAGAAGGAAGGAAGGAAGGAAAGGAAAGAAGGAAGGAAGGAAGGAAGGAAGAAGGAAACAAGCAAGCAAGCAAGTAAGCAAAGGGAGGGTGTGGGGCTCAGGTTCAATGACAGCAAAACGCCGGGGACCCAGTGGGGTAGGAGAGATACACTAGGAAAGGAGGAGGCTTTGCTAACAGAGGTGAGGACAGGCCTGGGCCCACAAGGAAGTGGAATTTTCCCCGCAAGGCTCAGGCTCTCAGCTTTGGTTCTCTCGATTCTGTTCCTAACAAAGCACCAAAGAGATGACAGGCAGTGTGAGATGATGTGGGACACAAGGTCTTCTGGGAGACACTCCATAGAGATATTCTCAAGAAGATTCTATGGCTGCTGTGATAGAAGAAGTCACAGCCACCGAGTGTACTCCTAGCCTAGAGGTTCTACCAGGACATCCTCCTTGTGTGTCATGTGACAGAGGGGGTGGGAACTGGGATCCTGGGAGGTACCTGTTCAAAGAAGTCACTTCTGGTCTGGGCACGGCTCAAGTGGTAGAGTGCTTGCCTGGTACGCATGGGGCCTTGAGTTCAATTCCTAGTAGGGCTAGAGGGAATCCTCTCTGCCTGCACGCGGTGTGAGTGCTGGGAACTGAGACCAAATCCATGCTCCAGGGAAGTAGAGGACAGCGCAGGGCTCCACCAGGCACACGAAGACCTCCCTGGGAAGAAGTGGATAAAAACTCCCAGACGGGTGGAGCCCTCCTCCTTGTCAATCTTCCCTTCCTCCTCCTGCCTCGATCCACCACTGCCCCGGTGAATGGGCGTGTACGTTATTCTACCTTCCACTCATCTGTTTATTCAACTGGTTTCTTTTCCTTGAGTACTAGGCAGTCCTGTTGGGTGTGGGGGTACACTAGTGGATTAAAAAAAAACAGGCAGGTTTCTTGGCCACGGAGAAATCTAGAAGAAATTTGACTCCTAAATCGTCTCTTTAAAGATCCCCAAAAGAAGTTTCTGGAGGAGGCTTAGGTGTCACAAGGCATATCTTTGGAGGCAGGGGATAACTTGAAGGCATGGCTATTCTAGAATATTCCTACGGTTCTGTGTTGTCCCTGAATGTGCACGGACTGTGCTGTGGTCAAGTAGTATTTGTCCACGTGTGACCCAGAATAAAAGGAATGCACCTGGGGGAAGGGGAAGCACGTGGCCCTAAGAGAGACGCCAGGGACCTGTTTAGCTCTACTCACACCATCTTGACCGTTAGTGGGAGAATTCCCAGGCAGGTGTGAGGGGTTCCTAACCCCGAACTCCAGGCTACAGAGATCCTTTTTCATGGAACTTGAGATGAGCGACTTCAATCCGCCCCAAGTTAAGACACGTACAGGTCACATCCAGTCTGGACACAGGAGTCCCTCCCCTCAAGCAGTGCCTTCCTCCCCCCTCCCCCCATCCTCCCCACCCCCCTGCCTACCCCTTGTTCCCCGCCCCTGCTTTGCTCAGCTTCCCAGCTCCCTCCACCGAGGGCAACCACCATCATGAATTCTAATGGCATAAATAAATTTTTCTTTTCCTTTAGACTTTATATAATGAATGAAACTGTACAATATGTACTCGTTTGTGTTTGGCAAAATTTCCCTCAGCCCTCCTTTTGAGCATTATTTATGAGCATGGTTGTATTTTCTTCATTCTCATTGATGTGTAGTATTCCTTGGTATGATTATACACAATTTATTTTTCCATTCTTCTGTTGATAGGTGTTTGGATTGCTTCCAGTTGGGCCATTAGCAACAGTGCTGCTCTGAACCTTCACGTGCAGTGCTGCGGTGCACAGATGTACGGACTCTGCCTGTATATGGGCTGCTGGGTCAGAGGGTTTGCCTGTGTCTGCCTTGGGAATATTTCATGTGAAGCAGCCTCTGCAGTGGTCCCCAGGGAGCCTGACTCTTAATCTTTGCATCCTGATTAATCCCCTCTCCTTAACTATGACCTAGACTCGTGGTCTCGCCAACAGAAGATGGCAGAAGCAATGGGAATCGCTCCTGAGATGAGGTCTTATTGCCTGTCTCTTGATCTCTGCAGAAAGCCCTCTAAAATGCTGTGAGCTGCCCCATCGAGAGGACTTGAGAAAACTCAGGAGGGACCAAATCCAACAACCATGTGAGTGAACTTAGAAGCTGACCTTTTCCCAGGCAAGCCTTCGGATGAGACTGCAGTCCTGGCTCACAGCTGTGAGCTACGCTTGGCTAGGCTGGATTCCTGACCTACAGAAACTATGAGGTAGTAAGTACTTGTGTTAAGCCACTAACTTTCAGAGTAATTTTGTTACATGGCAATAGATAACTGATATATCGCCAAGCTAGTGTCTAGAGGGACTGTATTCATTTATAGTCCTGCCAAAAAAAATGGCAAGCATTCCATTTGCTCTGTGTCCTTGCCAACACATGAGATTGCCCATCTTTTTTATTTTGGCCTTGGTAATGGGTATGTGGCAATATTACATTGCAGCTTTCCTTTGCATTTCTCCGATGGCTAATGCAGTGGAGTACCTCCTGTTGATTAGCCATTTGAATATCTTCTTTTGTGAAGTGCTACTTCAACTCTGGGGCCTATTTTCTGCTTCCTAGTGGGTCACTTATCTCTTTCTTATTTGTTTGTAGGAATTATTTTCATATTCTGATTATGAATTCTGGGTTGGACATCTATATTGCAAATATCCTCTCCTATTTTATGGCTGATTATTTCAGCCTCTCTCTCATTTAGTTGTTTTGAAATAGTTTCCATTTTCCAGAAAAGTTTATACACATAAACTGACACATTGAGTTGAAACCTCTTTGTATATCTACTTAAAAATATATATATATATATATCACTTTAAAAATAATACATACAATTAAAAGTTTTGTTGTAGCCTTTACCCACTTTTACCTTTTGCTCACATGTTACCTCATTGGCTGCATCATTTTGAACCCTGCTACCATACCTATACATGTGCATGGGTACACGTGCGTGTTCCCTCCACCCCCATACACACACACACACACACACACACACACACACACACACACACACACACACACACACACACACACAGCTTTTCTATGCTATGGGAGAACATGTTGCAGACATGATGAGCCTTCACTCCCCAGTGGGTCACTGTGTGTTTGTATTTTAGGATATTCTCTTCCATAACCACACTCCAGATTGTAGCTTCGGTCAATTTAACTCTGATTTAATGCTCCTATCTGTGTGTACTATCTGCGCACCAATTTTTTCAGTTGATCTAATAACGTGCTTATACCATTTCCCCCTCCAGTGCTGGATCTTGTCTAGGATCGGGAAGTGTACTCTGTTGATATGTCTCTTTAGTCTCCTTTAATCAGGAACATTTCCGTAGCCTTCCTTTGTCAACTCTGACATTGACATTTTGAAGAATACCGTCTCTCCTCCCCTCCCCTGGTAGACAGACCATGCTTCATTTTGTTTGTCTGGAATGATGACGAATAGAAGAAATACTTCTTTGCTGGCTGGAATCACATGTAGGTGCCATTATGTCTCTCAGGGTCTCACTCCTACAGCCACGCACTGTCCACGGTGGGGTCACATTGCTCTGATGCAGCAAATTCTGAGGTTTGTAGGTCAAGCCATGCAAATATTCAGCTTGTAATCAAACTTTCTCCCAGCTTAGCACCCTTTGGTGACTCCTTCCTGAACCAATCTTCATGAGAATGTTTCCAGACGGGTGATTTTCCCTCCTTCCTTCCTTCCTTCTTCCTTCCTTCCTTCCTTCCTTCCTTCCTTCCTCCTTCCTTCCTTCCTTCCTTCCTTCCTTCCTTCCTTCCTTCCTTCCTTCCTTCCCTCTCTCTCTCTCTCTCTCTCTCTCTCTCTCTCTCTCTCTCTCTCTCTCTCTCTCTCTCTCTCTCTCTCTCTCTCTCTCTTTCTCTCTCTTGCCACCGTCAGTCATACACCATGAGCAGGCGCCCTCTCTTTGACAGTATTTCAATTAGAATGTAATCTAACTTAGTGGATTTTGCCTTTATAGTTAATGTATTTTGTGTCTAGTTGAAAAAAGGTTTTACCTACTTCAGGCTCTTGGAAATATCCTCCAATTTCTTCTAAAAGCTTTATCATTAGGCCTTTGCCATGTGGGCCTTGGAGTCATTTGGATTGCCTCTGTTGCTCATGATATAGACACAGGGTTGTAGTAGTTTGGGTGTCTTCTCCAAAGCAATGTTGGAAACGGAATCCCAAGGCAGGCCACGGTGTCGAGAGGTGGAGCCTTCAGAAGGGTCAGAGGGCTCCACCTTCACAATGGAGTAATGTAATCTCCATCTTAGAAGTGGTTGGATCTTAGGAGTGGGTCTCAGATGAAGAGGATGAGTTGGATTGCCCTGTCTTGTGTGTTCTTTCTATAATGGGATACATAGGCCCTCCTCAGATGCTTGTGCCATGTTTTTTAACTTCTCAGCCTTCAGAACCATGAGTCTTAATCCACTCTTATTGTCTATCATTTACCCAGTCTGTGGTATTTTAATATAGTGGCAATTAAAAAAAAGGATTAAAAACAATTGAAATGAGCTGTTTTGCATATGGAAATCCAGTTGACCCAACAATTCTTATTTGCGTAAAAATGTGTGCATACTTCTCCCCTTTAAACGAGTAAAAGGAATGACAGATAATGGGGCACAGAAGCAGGCCCAAGAAGCAGCTATTGCTACCAGGTTATTATCTATCCTCTTGTTCTAAACACTTACATAGAGACCTCATTCCATATTCTGACGTTGCTTCTAAGCCAATCATTTTGTGGTGTGCCTTAGTCAGCAGTATATCTCAGATCTCTTCCTGTGCTGGTGCATATAGATCGTGATCTTAGACCCTTGAGAAAGTCACTGTGGATTACAGGTACTTCAGGTCCTATGTGAGAAACTGTCAAGAGTTATGTTTGGTGTAGGCTACTTGAATTTTTTGGGGGGCGGGAGGAGGGCAATGGTCATGGAGCTTGAACTCTGGGCCTGGGCTCTGTCCCTGAGCTTTCTCAAGGCTAGCACTGTACCACTTTGAGCCACAGCTCCACTTCTGGTTTTCAGGTGGCTTATTGGAGATAAGAGTCTCACAGACCTTCCTGCCCAAGCTGGCTTTGAACTGCGATCTTCAGATCTCAGCCTCCTGAGTAGCTAGGGCGTGAGCCACTCAACACCTGGCAACATCCGTGAATTTTTAAATCGGCTCTGGTTCTGTGTGTTGCTACCCTCACTGGGAGCCCACGGTGGGATCCACTTCTTGGGATGAGCCATCACAGAAGCTAAGCATTCTCAGAGAGAACCATTTTCCAGAACATCTGAAAAGTGATGAAGGAGAGAAATTGAGTTAGACTTACGCCAAACACAGGGTCTAAGAAGTTGTAGCTGGAACAGGCCACTAAGCAGCTGGCAGAACCTAAGACTGGAGCTGCCAAACCCAGGGTTCTGTCATGCCCAGGGCTCAGGTAGCCTCCTGAGCCACTGAGTTCGTGACATTGTTCCGTCCCCTTCCCGTCTACCACCCACCTAAGCTGTCAGAGGCCACGCACCTTCCCTCCCTGCTGGGACAAAGACGCCAGCCTCCCCTTCCCCAACCCTGGTTTTCCCAGGGGACAAGGCCCACATTGCAGCTCCAGAGCTTGCTCTAAGCCTCTCACGTTCTCAGCCTCCATGTTGTTTAAAACTCCTCCAGTTCCAAGATCCCCCGCTGTGGGATGGGCAGGAACGAATTCGGCAGCAAGGGGAAGCTGCAGCCCTTAAATCACATGTTGGGCAAAATAATCAAAGAATCTTCCCAAAATTTGTCAACGGCGGTGCTGGGCCTGGCTGCTCAGTAATGACTCTCACTTGATGACAGATCTCCAGAAAATGCGTTTTGGAAGCAATCAGTATATGCTGAATAGGATCCTATTTTACAAGCGTTTTATCTACTCTTAAGGACATGGGAGATGAAGAAAACAGATAAGCCTCTCTATTAATATTGATTAGACCATTATATATCTGAAAAAGAGATTTTAGTCAGAGATGATTGCATCTCGCCACAGCAGCCTTTCTTCCGGAGTCGAATCGTTTAATCTGCTGCTTGGCACTGGGGGTAGGGGGAGCGGGGCCTGGGCTGTGGGCAGCAGAGGCGCACGGAGGGAGGAGAGCTAGGAGGCACTTGCGTGCTTTCTTGCCAGCCCCATAGAGGACTCAACAAGACAACAGAAGTCTAGGAGGTGGGGACGGTGGCTGCCCCGACTTCACAGGGGAGGAAATGGAGCTTAGAGACACTGAGACCAGGGACGTTTGGGAGGAAAAGGCCGGGCTGTTTGTGACCGTCACTGGGCCTGGGCAGGCACCGGGTGGGCTCTGTGGCAACTCCCCCGGGCATCCGGAAGGGTCTCTCTGAGAGACACCTTGCCTTTCTGCCCTCTCAATCCCTTCCAGCTCTGGGAACTCTGAGGGTTCAGAATCGTACACTGTCTGTGCTTTAGGTCACGGGCTGAACTGTTAAATTCATGCCGAGCCAGGTGTAATTACGCGGAGTGCAAAGTGGCCAAGTCAGTGCAAGCACATCTGCCGGCAGGAAGGCCCGCCCCGCCCACTCCTGCAGCGGCTGGGCTCTGGGAGGAGGGTCCCCCTGCCTCAGCCAGCCCTCCTCTACAGTGAGGGCCCTGAGTGGCCTGAAGCTCTGATAATTGAAGAAAAATTAGAAGCTTCTTGCTCTCAAGCATATTCCAAGTCCACTTAAAAGTATATTTAACTTAAATGTCAGAGGGAAAGGAAAAAGAAGAAAGAGAACATGGTAGGAAAAATATTTAAAGAAAGACATCTGCCTACATTCTAGAAGGTTCTATCTGTTCCACCTACAGGGGAGGTCAATCATCTACTGGTTTAGAAGGTCTGAAACCAGGATTCCGGATAGTTCTGGGCTGGGTACCCCCAACCTTGCTTTCTTCCTGCTCTGCTGCAGAGGGATGAAAGCGAATGTTCCATAATCAATTTACTTCAAGAATTTACTCATGCATTCATTCCTTTACTTGTCAGTTGATTGTCTATTTGTTAAGTGCTTACTACTGCTGAGTCATGGCGCTGACACTTGAGCAGAAGGTGCAAAGGCCGATTAACGCCCCCAAAACCAGAAGTGGCTCATGTGGTAGAATGCCAATGTTGAGCAAAAATAAAATAAAAACCCTAAGGGACAGAGCTTAGGTCCTGAGTTTCAGCCCCAGGACCCACCCAACAAGCACAAAGAGAAGGACCGGCTGGCTTTGTGTGCTGGCATGGACTGCATTCCTGTGGAGGCTGCACGTGGAGGTGGCCGTGGGCACAAGGCGGTCTGCACGAAGGTAGGGACAAAGCCTGGACGCTGACAGTTCTCTCGCTGGGGACGCTGGGAACACTGGTCTGTGTGCAAACCTGGGTGTTGGTCTTCTTTCGGTTGCTTAGTTATTTGTGCTGGCCAGAGGCTGAGGGAGAAGAAGGCAAAAGGGAGGAGAAACAGAAGAGAGGGAGAAGAGAATGGATATGGGAGCTGTAAGGTCCATTCCTGGATGGCAAACAGACCTCGCCCAGTACCTGCGTTACCTAGGCAACTGGGACACCCGGAAGAGGTCACAGCTGCATCCGCTGAGGTCACATCTTAGTCTGATGTGGCCACACCTTTCTCCCACCTGACCCCACTTCCCTTTGCCTGGACAAACCTTTCCCCGCTCCTACCCTATATAAGGCCTAACCCGGGGCCAGAGGCCCTCTTTGGCCAGCTGCGTGGAGTGCCAACCTTGCCTGGTCCCAGCAGGTCTACTGAATAAACCTACCCCTTACCTGAATACCACGTGCGTGGTGCTGTTCTTGCTCAGCCACCTCTTTTAAAAAACCTAACAGGAATATGCTAAAGCCCCTTTCCAGAAAGTTCTAGTCACAGTCTCTGTGCAGACTCAGAGCTTCTATGGACCCCTTTGGCTGGTCCACCCTGTGGTCATCATTTGGGTGAAGTGGCATCTCTGTGAGTGGTACTTTGCCTGTGTTCTCCCAGCTGGTGGTAGAACCAGGTCTGCTGGGCGGGCACCCTGTCCCTGACTTGTACCCTCACTCAACCTTCCTCCCTCGGAAGCTGTCAGGGTATAGAGTGGTGCTGCTGTGTTTTATGGAGAGGCTGAGCTCTCAGTGGGGCTGGTGTGGGACAGGTAGGCCATGAAGATTGGTTCCTGAGATGTTTGAGGGAAAGCAGGGGGCCTAGGGTTCACGGTGGGGGACCCCTCTGTGGGAAGGAACCCCTCCTTAAGGGGACCAGAAAGTAAAGCTCCCAGGCAATAGGGAATACTGACCAGAATACTGACCAGACAATCAACTTGTCAGTTGATTGTCTATTTGTTAAGTGCTTACTACTGCTGAGTCATGGCGCTGACACTTGAGCAGAAGGTGCAAAGGCCGATTAACGCCCCCAAAACCAGAAGTGGCTCATGTGGTAGAATGCCAATGTTGAGCAAAAATAAAATAAAAACCCTAAGGGACAGAGCTTAGGTCCTGAGTTTCAGCCCCAGGACCCACCCAACAAGCACAAAGAGAAGGACCCGCTGGCTTTGTGTGCTGGCATGGACTGCATTCCTGTGGAGGCTGCACGTGGAGGTGGCTGTGGGCACAAGGCGGTCTGCACGAAGGTAATAAAACTGCCATGTTGGGGGTCACTGTCCCCCTGAGAGTCTTCAAGCTGGAATCCAGCAGAGCAGCGTGAGGGGGTGGGGGGGGGGAGGAGTTGGAGCCTGGCCCCAGTTGGATGGGACTCATTCTCTTCTGGGTCTTCTCTCCTCCCTCTCTTCTGTTTCTCCTCCCTCTTGCCTTCTTCTCCCTCAGCCTCAGGGCCAGCACAAAGAGGAGGTATGTGATGCAAGCACCACACACCAAACCCTCATCTTCTTTTGAGAAAAAAAAAGTATATTATTAAAGATTTAATCTTTGGGTCTAAAAATACCTCCATGCAAATTTCCCTCGGTCCCCTTCTCTGTCTCCCATGCTCTCTCCCTTCCTTAATCAGCGCCACCGATCACTGCACAGGGGGCAGGTGAGAAAGACACTAGGCTCTTCAGCAGCTGGGCGAAGTGGGGTGGGGGACAGCGCTGGCAGAGTCTGCCATCCTCCAGAGAGAGGGAGGCGGAGAGTGTGGTGTGCAGGCCTTGCTGGGCCCAAGCCGCCCAGGGCGGTGGAGGGGGCCGTGAGAGGCAGCCTCAGCCTCCGCTTCAGAATGGTGAGCTGTTCCCTGGCGCGCTGACCTGAAGGTATGTACTTCCCGCGTGAATGTTTGATTTTGAGTTTATTGATTCCATTTGCCAGAGTATTTTCCTTAAATATTTTTTGAGTCTAATGCACCCCGTATGTACCCATAATGGCTCTAGCTAGCCTTGTTGGTTTTTTTTTTCTTCTGTAGAACCAATAAAGCAATTTGGATGAGATGAAATTGAACTCAGAGGCATTGGGAAAGGGTAGTGGAGATGTGGGCAGGGAGGGGGAATGGGAGGCCAAGAGGGAGGAGGAGACAGAACAGAGAGAGCACTGTGGATGCAGAGGGATGGGAGAGAATAGGGAAGAGAAAGGAAGGCAGATAGGGAGGGCTAAGGGCACATGGGCGGAGGAGGGAATGGAGAGAAGAATGGAAAGCTGAGTGTATATAAATCAGCCCATCTTCAACTCTGTGCAACCTTGAGGTATGGGTAACTTAGAGCTATGAGTTACCCTTAAGTTACCTTGAAGGTTCTAATTCAAATCTCTTCTTGCTCAGCCTTTTATGAAGGAGCAAAATAGATCTTTGCAGTGGGTGAATTGTCTGCTTCCCCAGGATCCGTGTTCCCATTGCTCATTGTGTAGCAGCCATGTTGTATGAGTATAACAACGCGTGTTGATGGCTAACTGGTCTAAGCCAATCACAGTATTGTCTGCCTCTCACCCTGTCCCAGTGATTGGCTGGAAAATTTATGTAACCTAGGACCAAGCCGATCAGTGCATAGGATTCTTCTAGGACCAGGCTGATCAATGCATAGGATTCTTCTGGCCGTGATGATTGGTTCAGATGCTACCCTGTGGTTTAAATTGGTCCAATCAGAGAGATGTTGCTCCAGTCAGAGAGGGTTATTTATTAAAAGTTGGGAACAAGAAAAGACTTTTAAACTTTCCTGGTAATGAAAAAAGAACTAGAACTGTTAGTCACAGCTGCTGGGAGTAAAGGAGGGACATTAGAAGGGCCAAGTGGAGAGAATCACAAAGAAAGGGAGCTGAATCTCATGCAACATCACAAACCTCAGGATCAAACTCATCCTAGAGATGATATTTCCTCTGGACATTCCAATTACTTCAATCAATATCCTTTTATTTAAGAATCGTGTGGTATGGCTCAAGTAGTAGAGCACTTTGCCTAGCAAACACAAGGCCCCGAGTTCAATCCTTAATATGGAAAAAAAAAGGAATTTGAGTTGGATTTTCTGTTGTATATAGTCATAATATACTAATTACATTTTAATTCAGTCCCTCTCCCTCTGCTCTTCCAGTGACACAAAAACAGAATGTACCAGCAGCCTTAGGTAGGCAAGGTTGGGGGTGGGGTGGGGTGGGAGGACTGTTGTCCCCAGGAGCTTGACTCAGTCCCCTGGGGCAGAGTTCACCTGGCAGAGTTCACACTGTCCTCTGCTCAGCTCCAAGGCAGGTTTTAGCTCCAAGAACAAGTTTTCCAGACAGCATTCCAGGCTGGTCACCCGCGGCCGGTGGGACCAGCCCTGGGCCGCTTTGAGCCCACAGACCTGCTCTGCCCTGCACACCTGCAGCCTCGGGTCTTCTCACACATGTTCAGTCCCAGCCACTGTGCCGCCCATAAAGCCTGTTGGCTTTAACTGTCTGACACCTCCTCCCACTGGGGGTTTATTAGAATCTCCCAGACATGAGGGGGAGGATGGCCGAGGCAGGATGGAAAATATATAGCTTGAAAAATCATCAATAAGTCTATTGCTGAGAGCAAAGTGAACCAACTAGTGGAGTAATAGATTGGAAGGAGAGAAAGCAGTGCTGGAGTCAGGGGTAAAAGGCAAGGCTGAGCACCTCTGCTCTAGTGGATGAGCCCTCCTCCTCGGGTGACCCGCCGGGGATACCCGTGTCTCTCTTGTGGCACTTTGGGGTGGGGGGGCACTGTCTTCTGCTGAAGCTACTGGAGCATCAATCTGGCTCGAAGCTGAGTTGCTGGATCCAGGAAGCACAGCCCACCAGAACTCAGAGGACCCTGGGAGACAAGTCCACCGACACTGGGGTCCCACCGACCACCCCGTCCCCCGGCCGCGCGTGAGGCATGGGACTCACCTTGCAGAGTGCTCAAAGGTTATTAAAACAATACAACAACTGGGTTTGCAAGCATTCACCTTCACCTTGCTTTTATAGTCGAGAAAGCATAAAAGCAAGTATATGACTGCGGAGCAAAGAGGTCAGTGCTTGGCTTCTTGAGGACTTTCGAGGCACTGTGGGCCTGACAGCCTCATTTGTCGAGACAAAGCAGGTTTCCACATTTGTGAAGCAGAGCCGTGCCTTACCAGGGCAAAGGGGGAGTCGGGGCATGGAGGGCACAGGCCGTGGTGGCCTCAGAAGGTCTTCTGTCTCCCTGGGAGTGGGGAAGGGGGGCCATGCCCTTGCCGCTCCCTGTCACCCGCACGGGGAGCTGCAAGTGCTGGGGTTTGTGCCCTGCTCTCTGGACATGGAGGGAGGAGAAGGTGTGGGCTTGGGGTGTGTGTGGGGGGCGAGGTTTGAGTCCATGGCCCTGATCCCATGCTGGTGCCCTGTGTCAGGGCACAGTGCAGGCTCTAGAAGTTTCCTTGTATCCCAGAAGGGGAATGCCTGAAGGTCAGAAGAGTCCTAAGGTCAGGATGAGGAGATGTGTGACTGGAGGTGGTGGCTGTGGTTGGGGACTTCATTTGGGGGTGCCATTCAGATCCCAGCAAAGGCGAAGTGGGGCCAGAGGACCGCGGGTTGGACACCCAGGAGGAAGTAGCCTGGGGGACTTTTCACGGAGACCAAGGATCCCCCTCCCTGATCTTCCAAAATAAGGTCCACTCCGCCAATACTCGTCCTCCCACACGTGGCGTTTCCTTTCCTTCCTTCCAAAGGTTTAATCTGCACGGTACGGGGTGGAATTTACACCCCACACTCAGGTGGGCCAGAAGAAGTGACAACTCCGCATAATCGATGACACCTGCACTCGGGTTCTCAGTTCCTACAGAGAGCTCGGTGGGGCCCTAGTGCAGGTGATGGTCATGTGACTGGGGTGCGAAGAGGGGTCAGTATTCTGCGGGGTGAGGGGTGGTGGTGAGTGCTCTGGATTTCTCATTCTCCATGAAGACCCCTTTAGAGTCCCCCAGAGCAGGCTGTGTTCCCATCTTCTGATGGCAGCCAGGAGCAGTGGTATCGTTCCCAGAGGCCCATGAGGCCACTTTGCATCCTGTTTGCTGAACAGAGGTGGCTCCGAGACAAGCGTGGGTCTGAGCCTTCAGCTAGGCATCCTGACAGCTTATTGTCCCTGGGGTCTCGTCCCTTGGCCTCCCAGCCACCCACGGCCCCCGCCAGCTTAAGGAGAAGCCCAGGCCTTTGCCATCTGATCGGGAATGAGGCGGTAGACTCATAGCCCACGACCCCTGCCAGTCCATATGTCTTGCTGTTGAAGCCAGTAGCTGGCCGCTGGCTTAATGGCCAGGAAAGGAAGCAATCACGCGCTTCCATCTGCCGGCTGAGAGCCTGTTCAGAGGAAGCCCATTAGCGGCCAAGGGCACGTGTGCCAGCCTCAATTAGCCCAAGAGGGACCATAGGGCAGCTTGGGTAGCAAGATCTGCAGCTGGGCAGTCTGGAGCAGGGATCCCCTCCCAGTCCTCCGAGGTCTCTGGAAAGGCCAGGGGCTCAGGAGAGACCCGGTGGAGGGGTAGGCGGGATGGCAAGGCGGGCGTTAGTTCCTGCCTCACTCTGGCTTTGTAAGCACACAGTCCAGCCTGGAATCAAAACCGCAGGATGGCAAGTATCCGTTCACAGAGAGGCTGTGGGTCTGGGCTGAGGAGGGGGACTCGACTTCAGGCCAGGCAGAGGAGAGCTGGCGAGAGTGGAGCTCAGGCTGGGGGCAGGGTAGGAGGGAGAGTGTCCAGGCCTGGGGAGGGACAGCTCTGTTCACGATGCTGGACACAAGGGCTCTGGAGGTTGTATCACGTGGACGTTTCACATCAGGTATGTGGAAAGCCAGGCCACAGCCCAGGGTCTTCTAGGAGCCCGGGGACATCCTAAACAGACTTTTAGCAAGACTGGGGGTTGAACTCAGGGCCTTGTGCTTGGTAGGTAAACACTCTTCCACTTGTACCATGCCCCCAGCCCCTAAATAGACCTCTTGGAGTCCCTGTGGAGGCCTGAAGAGCGGAAGCCAGGCCTGGCTGCTGAGGTCAGTTCTCCCTGGACAGCTGCCTCCTCCGATGCCCACCTCTCACGGCAGGTCCAGGAGAGGCCTCTCAGCTCAGCCACAGGACACCTGAAACCCAGGTCAGCACCCAAACAAGGTCGGTAGGAGTATGTATCCCACACAGCATTTGAGACATACTTCCCCTAACCCATTATCCATTGCTTATCTGAAATTCAAATTTAACCTGGCATTCTGTGACTTTGTTTGTAAAATCTGGGTGCATCCTCAGGCTCTTCTCCTTTTTCTGGGGGGGGGGAATGGGCTGATTCCTTCCATCTTAGAGGCTGTGTAGCCTCCACGGGAGAGAGACAAAGCACCCTGACTCCCACTCCCTGTCCTGGGAGAAGGGGGCCATTTTGGGAAGTCACCCTAAGATGTGAGGTGACTGCTCAGCTCCTTCCTTCGGCCAGCCCTAAGGGGAACTACCCCCCCTGTGTTCTTGTGGAAAGAGGGGTGAGCCTCAGGCCCAGGGGTGTACCTCTTCTCTGGAGCAGGGGGGTGCCTCTTCTCCCAGAACATGTCTTAGATAGACTTCCTCCCTCCTGCACTGGTAGGGGAAATGCAGGCCTAGTTAACATCAGATTTCTATTCACCCAAAATGAAGGGCACTCAGACATCTGCCTGGCACTTCCAAGCTCTGGTGTTTGGCTTCCTGATGCCAGGCCGCTGCCCCCAGCCTCTAAATCTAACTTTGCAGGGGTCTGGGGATCTTCGTGGAGTGGGCAGGGCAAAAGCGTGTATCTGTATTCCAGCACGTGGCCCTGCGCTCCTAACTGGAAAACAGAGAGGTTCTTGCTGCAAGCCCTGACTGGGGAGCTGGGTTTATTTTTATTCTTTAATTTGAAGCATTGAGCTCGCTCTCGTCTGCTGCCTCCCACTTGGATGGGGACTTGTGTGTGTGTGTATGTGTTGGGGGTGAATCAGACAAGGGGTGAGACTTGATGAAAATATGCTAAGAAATGCGGAGGGGTGTTTGAATGGTCCTGGCTGGGCACGGATAGGAATAAGCCTGCAGAGTTCTCTATACATTGCCGCAGTGAAACCCCCAGGCTTGCCTCAGATGCATTTATTCACACTTTCTTCCTGATGTCGCTAGTCTGGAGGACCTGGCCCATCTGGTCTTTTTTTTTATACTTTTTTTTTATTGTAAAAATACTGTACAGAGGGGTTACAGTTATATGAGCAAGGTCATGAGTACATTTCCAATCAAGCATTGTTACCTCCTCCTTTGTTTTCCCCCTACCCTTTCCTTCCCTCCCACCTCCACAACTACACTCCCCTCCCCCTCCCTCCTCTCTCCCCGCCTAAATTGTCAAGTTCATTTTTCAACATAGTGTCTTGTACATCTCATTGCTACAATGGGTCAACCTGTATCCTTATTGAAGCATTTGTTTTTTCCCCTCCCTTCCCCAAACTAGAGAAGTGTATATACAAGATGCAGGGCACCGACATCAAATACAGTGAAAACAGGGGTTATACTGTGGGGGAGGGACATTCAAAGAAACAAAAAAAATTACATGGTGCATTATAAATACATTAGAAACAATAGCAAGAAAGAAAAAACCACTTGTGTCCCAATGGAATAGAATTGAAAGCCCAGAAATGAACCCACAGACCTATAGCCACGGGAGCTAAAAAAAAATAGAAGGGAAGAAAGACAGCCTCTTCCAGAAAATGGTGCTGGCAAAATTGGTTAAATACCTGTAGAAAACTAAAGTTAGATCCTTATATATCACCCTGCACCAGAATCAACTCCAGATGGATCAAAGATCCCGAAATCAAAGCAGACACCCTGAAAACATTACAGGAAGGAATAGGAGAAACTCTAGGTCTCCTAGGCACAGGCTGAAATTTTCTCAATAGAGACCCAGAATCACAACAAATCAAAGAAAGGTTGGACAAATGGGATTGCATGAAGCTGCAGAGCTTCTGCATGGCAAAGGACATAGCTAGCAAGATCAGTAGAAAGCCCACGGAGTAGGAGGAGATCTTCACTAGCCATACAACGGACAAGGGCCTCATATCTAAAATATACTTGGAACCCATCTGGTCTTAAACAAGCAAGGTGACAGGGCCACAGCCTTTTCCCCTGAGACAAACTCTGGGACAGAAACCCCCACAGCAGGACAGGCTTGCTTCTTGTTCTTTGTGATGTTTTTTTTGGCTTTTGCCCATCTTCCTTGTCCCCAGCCTGGATAAGCCTTGTCGGCCTCTGAGCCAATTCATAATCCTCAATTTCCTCCAAACCTGCAGAAAAAGGATGTCTTGCTGGAACTGCCTGGAAACCAGCTGGGCTCTGCCTGGAGCCTGCGTCTACCCTGGGCCCTGGACCTCTCCTGTGGAGAAATGTACCAGCCGCAGGGAGGAGGCATGCCGGTGCACCCCTCGGGAAGAGCAGGTGTGTGGCCCCAAGGAACTCTGGGAATGAGCCTGGGGTCCAGGTAAGACCTGAAAGGGTCAGGTTCAAGGAGTGATAGCTCTACTTATTGCTGTGGGCTGCCTAATTAGCCTCTGACCCTGGCTTTGCCGTGTGGATGCGGTGTGCACGTTAGGGCTGGAGCTCAACTGTTGAGGGCCAAGAGGAGAGGCGGGGCTCCACCTCACAGGCCATGCTAATTCTCCTGGGCAGCCCTTGACCTTACCTTCACGTCACGAGGAGCAGATGTGTGAATGACGCGCAAATAACCCAGGCCAGGGCTCCCGTGTATTTCTGTAGATCTGTGAGGATCTACTTCCAGGCCTTTGCTTGAATCTGAGGTACCCCTTTTCTTCTGTTGTCCTGGCTCAACCGGGAGCTACCTGATCCACCTGGATAGTGTCCCAAGCAGCCAAGCGTCACCCTGCCCACATTCATGCCACCTGCCACCCCTCTTTTGCCCGTACCAGGATCCTGTGAAATCCAGCAAATGAGTTTCCTGGAGGGCAGTGATTGATACTGCAATACATTCCTCTACTCGAAACATTTTTTCTGGCTGGATGCTGGTAGCTCATGTCTAGGATGCTAGCTACTCAGTGGGCTGAGATCTGAGGATCGTGGTTCGAAGCCAGCCCAGGCAGGAAAGTCTGTGAGAGTCTTTCTCCAATTAAGCACAACTGGAGATGGAAACCTTCCCCAGCATCTTGTCAGTTTATCTTAGGGAGAACTTGGGACAAGCTCAGCAGAGCCAAGTGACATTCACAGAATCTGCACCACAGTGCCATGGCCCCTGCCTTCCCCCTCTTCGTTAATGGCTTCACCACATACCTGGTGTCCAAGGTCAGAACTCTTACTTCTCTTGGAGGCTCTCTGGTGTCCCTCTGTCCTCACCATTGAGCCAGACATCGAGTCTAACTGATGGGCAGCCCAGGTAGGTCCTACTCCTGCTTGGCCCATGCCTTGCCATTTTCCTTGAGAGCACTGCTTTGAACGTCCTGATGTGATTATTTGGAAGGTTTCAAGCTGTCTGCCTTCCTTTCTAGGCTGCAGATGGATGGATTGGGAGGGCAGGGCTGGCTGTCTGGGGAGGCATGTGTCTCCAGTGCCTAGCAACACCTGATGTGGGTGTGATCGCCATATGGCCCAATTAGCTATCCGTGTCCTGCTCAGAGTGGACATGGCTTTCGGTTCATTCGAGGCATCAGGCTGATGCTTGTCCCCCCACTTTCCCAGTCCTTCCCTGCTTACCTGGCCTGCATCCTTCAGATCCCAATGTCAGATCTCAGATATCCCCTCCTCCAGGAGTCCCCCTCCGTGGGACACACACACACACACACACACACACACACACACACACACACACACACACACACACACCGCAGTTGGTGTGATTCCTGCAAAGTTGCAGCACCCGAGTGAGTGCAGGTGCACCTTCCTACTATCTGCTAGCATCTGCCTTCTCCTTCAGACTGACAGCTCCAGGAACATCTCCTTGATCTCAGCGCCTGGAGCGTGGAAGGGGCCTAACCGTTCTGTGGATGAATGGGAGATCCAGGAATAATGGATGAGGAGGGGATTGGAAAACTGTAAAGTTCTCCCCCAGGTCTCTCCATTTTTCTGGGGACCCCTCTCAACTATGATTTTGAAGCATCAGGAGATGGGCACAGGAATCTGGCAGACTTTAGGTGTGCCGTGGGGGAGGGGGAGGCTTAAACTCAGAGCGGGGCACTGCCCCTGAGCTTTTTCACTCATCTGGTGCTCTACCACTTGAGGCCACAGCTCCATTTACATCTTTTTGGTAGTTAATTGGTTGATGAGTCTCACAGACTTTTCTGCCTGGGCTGGCTTTGAACCTCAGTCCTCATATCTTAGCCTCTTGAATAGCTAGAATTATACATGTAAGCCACCAGTACCCAGCCTGGCAGACTCTTGGTGGGCAAGAAAGGATATACATAATTTATTGATGGTCCAAGTATGTCTTCAAACTTCCCCTCCCTATACATTGTCTGTCTATCTGTCTGTCTCTCATACATATACTATAGTGATGTGCTTTGTGTTACCCCTGTGGAGGTGCACATTTTACTGCTGTGTTGATTCCGACACATTTGTCCTAGAGCATAAACTCTAGAAGGAAGGAACCAGATCCACTCCCAGGAAAGGGTCTGTGGACTTAAAGGAGGCGGGAAGAATCAGGGAGAGGATGCATGTTACCCTGGCAGAGCTCAGACCTCTCCAGGAAGGATGAGGGGGAGGAAGTGGGGATCCAAGCCACTGTACCCCAGTCCTGTTGGTTGTCTGTGCTTTGAGGAGCAAGTATAGACATTCCATGCAGATCTTGGCCTTCTCAGAGTTTCCAGAGTCCTAGTGTTGGGTGAGACCTTGATCCTTGTGACTCGGTTAGGCCTAGTGTTGGGTGAGACCTTGATCCTTGTGACTCGGTTTCCTTTCTTTCTTTCTTTCTTTTTTTTTTTTTGTCGGTTGTGGGGCTTTAACTGTGGGCCTGAGCTCTGTCCCTCAGCTCTTTAGCTCAAGGCAAGTGCTCTACCACTCGAGCCACAGCACCACTTCTGGTTTTCTGAGCGGTTTATTGGAGATAAGAGTTGCATGGACTTTCCTACCTGGGCTGGCTTTGAACTGCAATCCTCAGATCTCAGCCTCCTGAGTAGCTAGGATGACAGGCATGAGCCACTGGTGCTGGCAGTTTCCTTTCTTTAGAGCTGGAGTTCTTCTAGTGGTCTCCTTGGCGGACTTCATACGGCCAGCATTGGAAAGGGGCCTTGGATGGCAGAGGGTGTCACCCAGCTTGGCTACTTGCAGAGGTGAGGAGCTCACCACTTTCCCAAGTAGCCTGTCGCACTGGGGAAAGTTCTAGTTGGTCTCTTCCTGAGCAGCTTTCCCTCTGGCCACTGCCCACCGTGACTCAGCCTACACAGGCCCGAGCGTGGTGGTTTTTCCAGGGGTGACAGAGCCACCCGGCGCCGTCCAGATATAAGATTCTCTCCCTGCGGCTGACCTCCTGGGACTGGGATCCAGCTTCCTCTCTGGAGCAGAGAGTGAGGGATAACAAGTAGGACCGGTCAGGAACAGAAGCCCATGTGTGGAGGTCCCCCTCACTTTTCCTGCCTCCCATAGCAGGCCCTCCCGGCTTTGTGCGTCCTCTGCCCCCCCAGGTCTGCCACTCAGTGATGACTTACCTAAATGCATACCACCCAAAGGACAGGAACATTTGATTGCTGAGGGAAAAAAGCTTCTTTTTTTCCCTTCTTTCTTTTTTTTTCTAAAGCCTTTCAAAAAGTGAGTCATGATTGGCCTAAAAATAGCCTGTGGAAATCAGAAGAAACAAACACGCACACAAAAAAAAAGATACTAAAAATCCAGAGTACCTAATTATAGGAGAAAGGAAATGCTTTGGCAGGATTGAGATTCCAGTGATGTCTTACTTTATTTATTTATTTATTTTGAATCAGACATTGTACAGGGGGAGTGAAATATATTCGGCATTGTTAATAAATTTTCCAACCCGGAGACTCAAAGTCCCTTTGCCCTGCTATTTACAGCCTCTGTGGGCATTCCTGGGCTGGTGATATTTGGACTTACTCCCTTCTCTGCTTTTCCCGGGGCCACCTTTGTTCACCACCATAAACTTCAGGACAGGGGTGATCAGTCAGGCAGCCTGTCCAGACACTGAGCAAGCACCTTGGGTGGGAGAACCTTCTGTAGACAGCACTGCAGAAGGATTGGTGAGTAGATGGCTCGTGAGCCTGTAGGAAAATGGTAGCGATCAGGAGGCATCGTCCTGGGTTCGCCAAGTACCAATCCAGACAACACAATCTCCTTTACCTGGCTGATGGCTTTCTAGACTCTTTGACATGCAAGGCACTGTGGACATGGTAAATTGGGTTAAGACTGTGATTCAATCCCCCGGGACCAGATGGAGCACAGTGGATTCGGCCTTCAGAGAGGTAGGATTAGTAGGCTGAATCACGTGAGCCCATGGTGATCAGAAACTGCCAAGAAATGGGTGGGATCTCAGGCTGTATGAATGGAAGCACAGAGCCCAGAAGAGGGAAGATAGTGGCACCTTCCCCTGTGCTTGGCAGGGGCTGGACCACATCTGGCGCATCTCGTTCTGTGCTGGGAGCCATGGCGGAGTGAGCGAGAATGTTGACAAATGGGGTAGCATTTGGACAAGGAGAGTGGGGTGGGCCAAGGTCTGCATGCCCTGGCACAGGAGGAGCGGTGGAGGGAGCTGGGGACCGAAAACCTGGAAAACTGACATCCAAGTGATTCCTCACAGCTGTTTTCAAATATGGAAAGGTCTGCCGTGAAAAACTGGGCAGAGATATTGGCTGCAGTGTTAGAAACAGTGCTTGGCAGCCAGGTACAGCTTGGGTTGGTCCCCAGCACACAATGGGGTAGGAGGTGGGGAAGGGCCAGCCGGGAGCCCTGCAGGGGGTGGGGGCGCCCCTGCCCTCCCCCACCTGTGGGGCCTTCTCCCCCTGGAACAAGAGCTGAGTGTGGGGCTAGGCCTGTCGTATGCTTACCAGAAAAGAACCACCTCGGCCAAGGTGTTCCTCTCTCACCATGAATGTGGGAAATTGGAGGCCTCTGGAGGGAAGGAGCTTGGCTGACCAGACCATCACCAAACCCAGGCTTGTTCCACTGGACACCCTTCCCCCAGCTAAGATGTCTCCCCTTCCTCCCTCTCCTTCCCTCCCTCCCTCCCTCCCTGCCTCCCTTCCTTCCTTCCTTCCTTCCTTCCTTCCTTCCTTCCTTCCTTCCTTCCTTCCCTTCCTCCCTTCATCCTTCCCTCCTTCTCTCCCTCCCTCCCCCTCTCCCTTTTCTCTCTTCTTCCTTCCTTCCCTCTCCTCTTTCTTCCTCCCCTTCTTCTAGGCACCAACATCAGCAAACTAATGAGGTTGCCCAACTGGCGGTGCACGCGCCATCAGGGTGTAGAATGAAGACGGATGACTGTAGCTAAGAGACAATTTGAAAAGGGATAAATACAGGCAACAAGTTATTCACCACAGCAATTTGTAAAGAGCGTTAAAAACCTGCAGATGGGTTGTTTCACATCATCTCCTTTTCCATTTGCAGGCTGACAGACCCGGGTAAACGACAGTGATGGATGGCTTCGAGCAGGGCCCCTTAATCTACCGTTCTGCCATTGATTAGTTTGGCTGCACAGCACCCCGGGGTGGTGGACGTGACCTGTCTCCTAGAGTGGAGAACCTGAGCTGGGCCTCTGGACTTGGAGGGACTCTGAGGAGGGAGGCATGGGGCAGGCGGGGCAGGGCAGGGCTCTGCACTGGAGACCCTGAAGGCTGACACAGAACAATAGGAGGCTTCTGTAGTTATCAGCAGAGATAAAGGGACAGAGTCCTGGAACCTAGGATCTAGCCCCAGCCTCAGTTTCCATGAGCATCATAGGCTTCTCCCCCATGCCCAGCTAAGTGCCTGGGTCCAGATACCTCAGAAGATCTGAGGAGGATGGGCGAAGGTCATCTGGGTCATCCCAGATGGAGTTGGGGACATCCCATAGGAAGACAGCAGAGACGAAGCTCTCGGAGAGATGCAGGGACAGGAAGAGCCACCACTGCAGAGGAACCAAAAGATTACCAGGCATGGAAGACTTCAAACTTGGGTCAGGTGACAATGAGTGATTCCTCTCAGCACCAGAGACGTGTGGAGAGAAGGAAGTGTGGAGGAGGAGCCAGGTGGCTGCGTTGGAAGAAACATTGGAATGGGATGTGGGGAAGTTTGGTCTTCGCTCTCCTTCCCGTAGGGTACTTGGTGGTGAAGGGCATTGAACAATGGTGGAAATGGCCCTGGGTTTCTGTACCCTGAGTCCAAATAATAGCAACACATGCGTGTGGTAGTGTGCTTTCCTTGTATAGAAATGCTGTGTGTGCCTGTGTGTGCAAATCTATTTCCCTTATCTTAAGGCTGAACAGATGAAGGCTCAGAGTAGTCGAGCAACACGGCCAAGGTCACATAGGTAAAAGTGGCTAAACCTAAATTCAGACTGTCTCTGCCTGTACTATAGAACCACTCGGCTGTGGGAACTCCGGCCCTTGGGGGAGGGGGAGGGGAGGGCTAATGAAGGGCAGATTAAAGACATTGCCAACCAATCCTTGGCTATGTTTTAATCTTTAGAACAAAATATGCTCTTGTGAAAACCAGGCAATCATTGCCTGCAGGTCCCCGAGTCTGAGCGCCCCTGGAACGCCCAGTATTGCCAGAAGAGATGATGAGAATAGAAATCAGGGCTGGTTTCCTTAGAAACAGACCGAACACCAAGTGAGATGGTCATTCTGAGGGCTGGCGTCCTCACCAGCCTGAAGACTCACGCACCACCTAGTGCAGACCCCGCCTCCTCCAGGAAGACTCCCTGACCAGCACAGTACAGGGGGGACTCCAAGCCCTGGTGCTCACCGCCTGCATGGTTGGCTACTTCATCTGACTGCATAGGGCTTGGTGTAGCCCATGGGTCCTGGGATCTACTTAATAATAAATATGATGGCCGTGGATGCTTTTGAGGGTGAGCTGGAATGGGAGGCTTTTACCGCTCCATCCAGGCATTGACCCTGGGCAAGCCAGATTGGTTAGTTGAGTCCTCTCTGGACAACAAGACCCTGTCTGCCCTTAGACAGGCCACTTTGCCCTTCATGGGGTGCGGTTTCTGGCTTATCAGTTTTTGGGGGTGACGATGGTAGAGGACAAGGTCAGTGGGTTTCAGCTGTGGCTGCCCACCACAAATACCTGGGGATTTTCTAAATGCAGGAATTAGGGATTGAATTCTACTCCATCAGAATGCCCAGGGAAATAACCTCATTCTTTTATATATTTATTTTGATGCCAGTACTGGGGCTTGCACTAATTGCCAGGGTGGTGGTGGTGGTGATGGTAGTAATAGTCTTGTGGATTTTCTGCCTGGGCTGGCTGTGAACCTCCATCCTCAGATTACAGGCGTGAGCTCATCAGCTCTGCTTTGTTCACTCCGCATATAATTTTTCTTTTCAAACCAGTCATAACACAACCACAACCCACCCTCCACTCTCCCCATGTGAGTTTGATGCTGAGCCCGGGCTAGGAAACAGTGAGCAATGTGGACCGTCCGACAGCTCTCCCTCGTGGAGTTCTCCACTATGCACACTGGGTGCCTTGACACCATTGTGGAATACAACCTGGCTACTGTTTTGGATCAGGTTCTCCAGGAAAATGACTTGGAGACGGAGACTGGGGGTGAGGGGAGAGGGGCTAGCAGTCCTGGAGGGGGGGCAGGGGCCCCTAGGGAAATGATCGGTTCCCTTAGTAAATGGGAGAAACAACTAGACCTGGAGCTCCCATTCCAGGCCCACGGACACACATATGTGCACAAGTTGGCACCCCTGTTTGAGTGTGGTCAGGGTGTACAGGCAAGGTGCATCCACTGCCCTTCCTTCCTCTCCTTCTAACCCCACCCTAGGGCTGGCCTGTTGGCAAGGGTTTAGGGCTCAGCATCCTTGCTTGTCTGCCCTTCTTTGGCAAGAGGCAGCCTGAACTGCTGGGACCCCCACCCATCCCAAAAATGCACCCCCAGGATGCTGCATGTTCAGGGCGAGGCGGGGATCTCGTCAGCAGAGGCCAGGCACCTTCGAGGGGGGTGGGACGGGGAAAGGGTTCAGGGCCGCACCGTGCTGAACAGTTTTGGCAGTTTTTGAAGGTCACTTTTTACCCCTTTTCTACCAAAGAATTTAATTAGGCTTCCATAAAGCAGTTAGATTTAGGAGCGGAACATTTTTAGCTCCCCTGCTAGGAGTGCTCATGAATATTAAAAGCTGGGAAGGAGCAAAGAGGCAGGAGCTGGCCAGCTTGTACCCTATCTTGACTCCCCAGGAGGCTGGGCCCAAGGGCCCGGGAAGAGGGCCGAGGGGTTCCAGGGGTGGGAGACCCAGGGGAGTGCCCCCCCCAGCCTTGGCTGTCCCATGTCACTGAGAGCCTGGCTCAGCACTCTTCGCTAGCTGGGACACAGGGTCCTGCCAGCCCGAGGGCACAAGCAGGCCTGGCAAGGCACTGAAGACCTACTTTTGGACCTCCTCTCCTGCTTCTGCCATCCTGGGCGGACAGGGCTGCTTGGCATGGCATGTTGGCTGTGCCCAGGCTCAAAGTGTGCCCGCAACCCCCTCTTTCAAGTGGGTGTGGCTGGGTCACTTCAGAGAGAAGTGGTCTCCAGAAAATATCAGGAAGATGGATGTAGACCTGCGGTCAGGGTTTTCTCAGATCTGGAGAAGCGAGCTGGAGTCCGCCGACGGGGCAGGGACGATGGAGTCACTCCAGGCTGAGGAACGAGGGCAGGGAGGGAATGGCAGGCAGGCGGCTGCAGAGCTTGTGGCTGGGCACGGCCGGGGCTGCCTCCTCCCTCAGCCTGACGGTGGATACTAAGCTGACCGTGCCTTCCAGCACATTCCTGCGGTGTAGCCTGCTGCCATCCTTTGCCACCCTCCCCTGGCAGGCTCACGCACAGCAGAACTGGGGCTCCGTTTCACCAATGGGAAAACTGAGGCCGTGTGGGCGTCAGCCCCACTGTGCTGGCACCAACTCCCTGTCTGGTGACCTAGGGGACTGGGTTGTTGGGGGCTGAGGTGAGGAGGGGAGGGGAGACCGCACACTGCCGGGCCCAGGGTTGGAGCCATACTCCCCAGGCAGCTGCGTCCTCATCCTGGGCTTGCCCATCTGCCCACAGAACCCCAGCCCTGGGTTAGGCTGGCTGGAGTCAGGGCTAGAGCTCAGGCCCATGACAGCAGGGAACTAGAACTAGAACTGCTGGCTTTCTGAAGTGAGTTCAGCTCTTCCCCAGGCAGGAAGTAGCTGTCCTTCCACACAGCCAGAGATCGGAGCCCGTGGGGGGTCAGTGAGGGGTGGGCTCCGCTGGCTGGGGTCCAGGGAGCCCTGGCGCTGTCCAGTTCCATGCTGTCCCGTACCGTGCTGTCCAGTTCCGCGCTTCCTTCAGGAAATGAGTCCGGCAAGGGTGAGCTTGTGTTATCCACAGATGCCAAGCAGGCTGCTGTGCTCTGTTCTCCTTTCTCCTTGTCATTGCTCTCTGAGAGGCTTCCTCCTCTCTGAGTTTCTTCTCTCCGGAGCGAAGGATGGTGAAGATCATCCCAGCAGCTCCAGATTCTCAGCACCCGAGCCTTGGGGCGCTTTCCAGGGCGGCTCTGCCCTTGGTGTGCAGGACCCGAGGGACTGAAAACTCACCAAGTCTCTACTTAGGACGCCATCACTGACCCCTGGGTGCTTTGTGAACCGGCGTTCCACCCTGGAGTCTGCAAGGCGGGATGGGGCTGCAGTCTGAAGGGACATCTCTCTCTGGGTGGTGCGCAGAGATGCCCACAGCTCTGGTTTGCACAGAGAAATCAGACCTCCCTGGCACAGATTCACCCTTTGCCCTGTGCTGGAAGCTGTGTGCTTCTGCTTGCCCCGCCCCCCCTTCCCTGCCCCTCCTCCCTGGCCGGCTCTGGCTCACCAGCAGCACTCCTGGCGATCCATTCATCTTGCCCATCAAAGCACCTGTGGCACATGCTCCCAACCTTGTCAGCTTGAAATTAAAGACTTGCTCCACGAGCCAGGTCCTCTCCTGAGACGCTGCTCTTTGATTATCCCCTCAGAGGGAGCGGAGCGGCTGATTGGGTTTCCACAGTGGTGCTCTGATAGTGGAGTTGGGGAGTCAGGAAAGCGGGAGCAGAGAGGCAGAGGGGCTACTGGGGAAGCACCCGCCCAGTGTGGGCAACACAGCACCTGGCAGAAGTGGGGGACGCGATGCCTTCTGGTGTGAGGTGCACATCCACCTCCTGTTGGATGGAGATGGTGCCGGCTGGAAGGGCCCGGGGATGGGACGGCCACCGGGAGCGCGAGGAACAGACGGAGGAGGCTCAGCACCTCCCCTCTTCCCCAAAACACAGCTGGGTCAAGAGACACTGCTTTTCCTCAAACATCTTGAGGTAGATACAATACCCCCCCACCAAACAAAAGTGTGTCTAGAGGTGCCTGGGCTGTGTGCCTGTGGGGTGAGGGGCACAGGCACACTAAAGTTTGGGATTCTGGGCCCGCAAGCTGATTTCACATCCTTTGAAAGTTCAGTGTTCACTGTGAAGGGCTTGAAAAATTTCTGGAGGAGAGAGGCATGGGTGCACACATGGTTACTGGTGACAGTACGAGGGCTTAAACTCAGAGCCTGGGCACTGTCCCTTAACTTTTTCCACATCAGGGTGGTGCTCTACCATTTAAGCCACAGCTCCACTTTTGGCTCTTTGGTGGTTCATTGGAGATAAGAGTCTCACAAACTTTCCTGCCCAGGCTGGCTTTGAAATGTGCTCCTTAGATCTCAGTCTCCTGAGTAGCTGGGGTTCCAGGCGTGAGCCATCAGCTCCTGGCAAATTTAAGTCCTTAGGAGGCCCACAGCTGCCACATTCAGAAGAACTTGTCCAGACAGGCACGAGTGTGATTTCTTATCGCTGCACACTGAGCATGTGCTGCAGTCCTGACCTAGATGCGGGATGCAACTTGCTTCTACAAATTCTACCTGCAGAATAAGTCCCAGAAGGCATTGCACCTGCATCAGACTTGACTAGGGCGTGGGAGACAAAACAGCGTTTCGGGGGTCAGTATGTGTGGAAAGTGGTGTGATCAACATATCTATACTCTTGAAAGGCCAAAGTACTTAGATCAAATTGATAGAAAGCTCTTTTTAAAGCCCTTTCATAGCTTACCGAGGCATAATTAACATACAAAAAGCAACATATTTCAAGCGTTCCAACTGATAAGTTTTGACATAAAGATCTCTCTATATACAGAAATACAGACACACACACCTGAGAGTCCTTCACCGCAGTCAAAACCCTGAGCAAGGGCATGGCCCAGAAGGTTCTTCCCTACCATGCCCATCCTGGAAAACTAAGGATGCGTTGGCATTTTCTGGATGCTCACCCAAGGGACTGTGCAGTATGGGTCCTTTTGAGACAGAGAGGTTTCATATGTCAAAAGCTTCAGGAGTTTTATGGAATATGTTTGGTCCTTTGCCTTTGAACCAACATGATTGACACCCCCACAACGCTCTGCCCCCTCCCTCACCCCAACTGCAGAGAAGCTTGGTGCTCTTTCTGTCTCCTTGGTTTCCACTAATCCTTATCCTTAGAAAGTGATCAAGGTTATTTCCTGAACAGAAGACACTTCCTTCTCTAAGATCAATTCCAGTGCCAGCTGTTAAGGTTACATTTTTCTATCCTTTTATGCACTCTGTGTGTGTGTGTGTGTGTGTGTGTGTGTGTGTGTGTGTGTGTGTGTGTGTGTGTGTGTGTGTGTATGCGTGTGTGAACGTGTGCTATGGCTTAGTATATGTATACATCCAGGAATGTAACCATGAGTGAACTGAAGGGGATTATTATTATTTTGTGTTTTTGGTGCCAGAACTGGGGCTTGAACTCAGGGCCCGGGTGCTTTTATGCTCAAGGCTGGCACTCTACCACTTGAGCCACAGTTCCATTTCCATCTTTTTGCTGGTTCATTGGATATAAGTCTTATGGACTTTTTGCCTGGAATGCCTTTAAACTGCAACCCCCAAATCTCAGCCTCTTAAGTAACTAGGATTACAGGTATGAGCCACTGCCACCTGGCTTAATTATATATATTAATCATGTATAAATATATTTAATTTTTTCCCTTTTGTGAACTCTGAATCTTACACTTGCTCAGTTTGCTGGTTCATAGCTGGTGCTCTACCTCTTGAACCACATTTACAGGCCAGCTTTGTGATTGTTATTTTGGAGATGGAATCTTGAGGACTTTTTCTGCCAAGATTATCCTTGAACTTGGATCTCAGTCTCCTGAGTAGCTAAGACTACAGGTGTGAGCCACCAGTGCCTGGCTTTTCTTTTTAATTTAAAAAATATTATGGATATTACTTGTACCCGAACCACGCTGAGCCAACTGCTTTCATATATCATCTTACTTAGTCCTCACAGCAAACATGTGACGTTGGAATAAGAATTCACTTCAACAGATGGGAAAGTGAGACTCAAGCTAAATAAGTTGGCCACAGATGCACAGCAACTAAATGGCAGAAGCAAAGCGAAACCCCAAGTCTTTGGGCTTTAAACTCAGTGCTCATTTCTCTGCACTGAGAGAGAAGCATAAGTTAACCGTTAGGATCAGTGATGGGTGTTAGTTGTCTTCAAGGCTTCACTATGAGAAATACAGTGAAGCATTGTCTGGGGCTCAGCTGGAAGGAACAAGAAGATTGATTAGTAATGTCTGCCACGGGCTTGATTAGTGATGTCTGCCATGGGCCTGAGCTGGAAGGAGGTGTCATCTTCGCTGTACAAGACGCTCTTCCTGCCTTCTTATAGAGCAACATGGAGCTGTCTGTCTTCAGAAGCAGATGTTTCAGGCCTGGATCTTAGGCATAAAGGGGCCTCTTAATGGCTTCTCTCTAGCAGGGTTTCATCTCTGTCCGCTGCTTCCATGTTGAGGGGCTGTGCAGTTGCTGTGTTTTGAGTTTTCCTCATAGCCCTTTCTCCCTAGGAACTCAGACCCCGGAGACCACCATCTTGATCCCGTGTCTCTTGGTCCATTGCCTTCATCTCTTCTCCATCACTCCAGAGCTGCCTCTAGTCTTGCCTCACTCTGCATAAGCCTTTGATCCTCAAGGCAGCAGGACGGGTCTTTCTCCATGTCTGTGGATTATGCCCCTCCCCGCACCCCCAACCCCGGCCTTAGTATCCTCCCATCCTGCTAAGCATGGACTCTTGGGAGCCTCCTGGCTCTCAGTGTAGGTCATTTTCTCCCTCTGCAGGCACACCTAGGCTATGTGGCCTGAACACACCCAACCAGGCTCACCTCTGCGTGAAGGCCACCTGCATGGAGCAGGCTGCCCTGACTCGTAACTCTCACCAGCCCTCCTCTCCTTCGTGAGAGTCAGCACGAGGTTACAAAATGCCAAGTCGTAAGCGCCATAGAAGCAGGCTCTGCTTCTCTCCTCTGCTAGTCTAGGATAATGCCAGGCACAGAGGGTGCTACGTATTCATGGGAGGCAGAGATTCAAAGCACTTCATTACAGGCCTGTATTTTTGCTACAAGCCTCCTCAAACTACTTAGGAAATCAGAGAGAAATACAATTAATGAATAGAAAAGATATATTGAGTGACCTGAGGCTAGCCATTTAGTTAGCTTGTATTTTATTTTGTTCTCTCTCTCTCTCTCTCTCTCTCTCTCTCTCTCTCTCTCTCTCTCTCTCTCTCTCTCTCTCTCTCTCTCTCTCTCTCTCTCTCTCAGAATAGGACATTGGTGGTTTTTCTGCACCCATCACAGGACAAGGAAGCCTGCTGCACCCAGGGATTGAATCCCCATTAAGTAAAATTTCCACAGTGTGCCAGAGGGGAGAAGGCAAAGGTGGTTTTTCAGTGGCCAGAACTTTGTCTACGATCACCAGTTCACTAGCTTTGGGTCCCTAAGCAGCAACTCCTCCCTACCTCAGGAGAGAGCAGGATGTGCTGCCGTATCTCCTTGGCCCCAGCTCCAGCTGAGTGATCCTCCCCTGTCCGTGTGTGGGAGGCTGTCCTGAGGTGCTGCAAGGGTGCCGGGTGCCAGCTCATCACGCAAGCCCTTCCTGGACGGCACTGAGATGCTGGGGTCAGACCGCCAGGCCTCCTAGGCTCTGCCCGCCCCCCTCCCCCCAGAGAAGCTGGGTGGAGATCAGTCTCTCTCCTATCAGTCCTCTTCTGTGCCTAGTCCTTCCCTCCTCCCTCCCTCCCTCCCTCCCTCCCTCCCTCCCTCCCTCCCTCCCTCCCTCCCTCCCTCCCTCCCTCCTTTCTTGGAGAAAGTAGATTTATACCCTTGTGAGCTCCCCCTGCCCCCCCAGCACTGCATAGGGGACTGGCTTTTTCTTGCTTTCTTCTTGGTGACCCCCCATCTGTGAGCCGCCAGCTCAGGGTGAGTGGAGAGGAGTCTGTGGCTGGGGGAACAGGAATTCAGAGCGCTTCTTTCTCTCTTGCTGAGCATTGGCCGCCGTCTCCCACCGTCACCGGCCCTGCTCTGCCTGACTGCTGTAGTCCGTGTTTTCAGTCTGGGCTTTCACAGGGGGCCGGGGACCCCGGGTCTGTCGCGTCCCCCACACCCCTGCCACACCCTGTTTGGTGAACACAGGATTGCACCAGAGGCCTGTCCTGGCTTGGGAATCTCAGCTCCCTGCGTCCTGAGGGCTAAGTGCTGGCCGTTTGGCTCAGGTGGGCAGGTCCTGCGCAGCCTCCACCTGTGGGAATTCACGGCTCCTCCCATGCTCTGGCTCCCAGCGTGGGCAAGGGCCAGGCCAGCTGGCGGTGACCTCTGCCCAGCCCACAAGCCGCTATGGGCCATTTGCTTCCTGTTGCTGTGTGCGGTGGGTCCACCGCCTCTTCGACAATGACAGAGGCATCAAATCAGGGGTGACCAGGACCCTCCTCCTCTCACAACCCCAGCTTGGCCTGATTGACCCGCCATGATTCCAGACAGTGCAGAGACAAGTCTCCTCCTGGGCCCCTTTGAAAGCAGGCCGGGCAGCTCCCGGGACCGTGGCGCCGGCCCGATCTGGTTGCAGGAACTCAGGTGCTGTGACCAAGTGCTGGGAACAAACTCGCTGGCCGCCTGGCCGTTCCTTGGGAAGCCAGAGCGGGCCTCGGGCACAGGCCTGAGCAAGGATACACAGTGGGTTGGTTGGAGCAGCCGGGAAAGCAAACAAAGCCAGCAGGTAGATAAGGAAACAGATGCCGAGCCAGGTGCCAGGAGAGCCCCTGGGCAGGGGAACCCTGTGCTGTATAAAGGGTGGCGCTTCATAGCCTGGCCCAGGTGTGACAGGGAGGCGGGACAGGGGAGAGGCCATCTCTAAGGTTGGGGCTACCATTTCTCCTTTTCCCTACCCCGAGCTTCCAGTTCCTTGATCTGCAAGATCCCTGAACCAGAAATGGGACCGGAAGCTGGCAGGGGGGCACCATGCGTACTGATCCTGCCCGCACCAGCACAAGTCGGAGGACAAAAAAGGCAAAGCCGGAGCCTTTCTCAGGCAGCCTGGCAAATAAGAACAAAACAAATTCACCTAAACAGCAGCCCCCTGGCCTCCACCAAGGAGGAGGAGGTGGAGGAGGAGGAGGAGGAGGAGGAGGAGGAGGAGGAGGAGGAGGAGGAAAGGGAGGAGGAGGAGGAGGAGGAGGAGGAGGAGGAGGAGGAAAGGGAGGAGGAGGAGGAGGAGGAGGAGGAGGAGGAGGAAAGGGAGGAGGAGGAGGAGGAGGAGGAGGAGGAAAGGGAGGAGGAGGAAGAGGAGGAGGAGGAGGAGGAGGAGGAAAGGGAGGAGGAGGAGGAAAGGGAGGAGGAGGAAGAGGAGGAGGAGGAGGAGGAAGAGGAGGAAAGGGAGGAGGAGGAGGAGGAAAGGGAGGAGGAGGAGGAGGAGGAGGAGGAGGAAAAGGAGGAGGAGGAGGAGGAGGAGGAAGAGGAGGAGGAGGAGGAAAGGGAGGAGGAGGAAGAGGAGGAGGAGGAGGAGGAGGAGGAGGAAAGGGAGGAGGAGGAAGAGGAGGAGGAGGAGGAGAGGAGGGGGAGGAGGAAAGGGAGGAGGGGAAGGGGGAGGAGGGGGAGGAGGAAGAGGAGGAGGGGGGGGCGATGCCCGGCCTGGCAGGGTCCACAGAAACGCCATGACATTCAGGTGTGCGGGAGGGCAGCTCTGCGTGTGAGCTCTCTTCGGGTGACACGATGTCCCCAGGCCCTTCCTCAGCACCCCAGCAGGAAGCGGGAGAGACAGAGCAGAGGGTGCTGCTCAGAGGGCACACAGCCTCGTTAGGACGACCCCCCGTGTTCTGCAAGGGGGAAGGGTCCTCGGGTCTCTCCAGGGCCCCCGGCAGGGTGTCAGCAGGGACAGGCGTCCGTGGCATGGCCTTCTGTCGAAGGGCCATCCATCTCGTCACCCTTGACAGTTCATTTGTATCCGTTTGGTGTCCTGCCCAGGTGTGGGCTTTGTCTTCCGCGTGGGGGAGAGAGACACTTTCTCTGCCAGTGTCTGAGGGACGACTTCACCTTCATCCTGGCTCACCCCGAGGCTGGAGCTGGTGGACCCATGTTCTTCCGGAAGAGGAGGAAAGAGCCTGGCCGAGGGGCTCCGGCTTCAGTGCTCTTCTCACCAAGACCAGAAAACCCCAGCAAAGCCAGAACCTGCCCAGTCCTTCGCAAGGGGTTCTGGGTAGGACACATCCGGGCCTCCTATGGTTTGGATAAGTGTCTCCCTAATCAGGTTCTTCCTTGACTCTTCCTTTCATGCTCTGTGGCTCAAGCTCTGGGGAAGACGCCCAGGTCCGGCACTGAGCAATCACCCGAGGCCCCGGGCTCCACCCTGAATGACGCCCACCTAATGAGGAGACCTGGGGATTTCTGGAGTCTGGGTCAGGGCATCCAGGCTTGGGCACCAGACTCAGATAGAAGTTCTTTTGGCCTGCATTTGTGCCTCAGCCAGTCAGTACCTGCCGGAGGAGCCAAACGCCCCAGCGATTCCATTCGCATGTGCTTACCCACTTTCCCAAGGACTCAGCACTGAGCGAGACCTAGCCTGCTCCTGTGTGAGTCAAGTAGACACAGAAAGACATTGTGTATAAAGAGTGATTAGAGCTCAAAGGAGAGAAGATCTACCTCTGCTTTAATTTAGTACAGGGATAGGGTCTGACAGAGGTGGCCTCCCAGAGGGGATCATATTAGAGCGGGGCTTTATAGGATAGATAGGAGTTTTCCAGATGCAAAATAAAATGAGAAGTGAGAAAGAGCCCAATGGTCTGAAGGAACAGCCTAAGCAAAGGTGTGGGAGGGGAAAGGGGTTAATGAAGTCAGTCCTGCGGGTTTGGGATATGAAGCTTCTGGTTTTGAGAGATAAAGCAGGGAGTACACTTCTGTTCGACTCTGTTCCCACTGAGCATTGTGCTCTTTGTCTGGGGGGTCAAGGGTCAAGTTCCTACGCAGTGGGGAATTCTCTGTGTGTGTGTGTGTGTGTGTGTGTGTGTGTGTGTGTGTGTGTGTGTGTGTGTGTGTGTGTGTGTGTGTGTGTGTGTGTGTGTGCCAGTACTAGGGCTTGAACTCAAGGCCTGGGCGCAGTCCCTGAGCTCCTGTGCTCAAGGCGAGTGCTCTACCGCTTGAGACACCGCTCCACATCTGGCTTGCTGGTGGTTAATTAGAGGCCAGAGTTTCACCAACTTTCCTGCCTGGGCTGATTTCAGACCTTGATCCTCGGCGCCCAGCTCTACAACACTTCTATCTAAAAGGTCAGAATAAGCTGTTCACGCCATCAACAGAAGGAGCGTGGGGCTCCTGCTTCCTGCTCCCCCCCTTTCCACAGCCACCACCCAAACTCACCCCTCACCCCATCCGAGAAGGGCTGAGAGAGCCGCGCTACGGAGTTAATACACAACCCAGGCCTCCACCTCCGCGCCTTGCTGGCCCAGGAAGGAGGCGGCCGTAACAAGAGAGGAAATTACAGATAAGAGTGGAGAAATGGCCACAGCAAGATGAAGGGAAGGCCGGAGCCGGCAGAAAACAAACCAAGGTGTCAAGACAGAATCAATAACCATCACGGCGAAGAGAAGAAGATGGGATTCATTACAGAGAGTAAAACAGACATTACCACGTGCCCGCACCGCTCGCTGCACAAGCCGGCGAACTTTCAGCTCAACTTGGCAAGTGCTGACAGTGGAAATACTTGACAACTACAACTTGGAGGAGGGAGGGAAGGAGAGCGGGAGGGAGGGAGAAGGGACCAGGGAGGAATCCAGAAGGCTGGGCTGGTGCATCGAGACCCTTTGGAAGAGAACTCATGTCTTGGGGGGGGGGGGGCGGGGGAGGAGCAGGTTCTTGCAGCACTTGTGTCCTGAGGATGGAGAATGAGGGGCCCAGACTGTGAGCCCAGGCGCGGGAGCACAAGCCGCCGCTCGGGGCCTTCCTGGTACTCGCACCATGAGAGAAGGAGGCCCCGGGCTGGGGCCCAGGCCCCGCAGTCCTGGCTGGGGCACGCAGTGCATGTGCCATGCCCCGCCACCCGCTCAGGGCTTTATCTCATGTGATCACACATGTGGTAGGAACGGGTTCAGAGAGGTGATGGAATGGGGCTGATTTCACGCAGCCTCGCAGCCAGGGAGCCGGGAAACGAACCTGGGCAGTGTGGCCTAGAGCTCTGGTCTTTAGCTCACCCATTCTGTTGTCTTTGACTAACCTGTCGATGCAGAAGCTCTTTTTCTGGTTCTTTCTGTCCCTTCCCAGCTGCCTGAGCTCTTCCCTAGATGCTGCAGGTCTTCATCTCTTCCAGGCCTTCGTACTCACCGGCCTCCTCCTCTGGCCCTCCCCTGCACAGGCCAGGAAGGAGCTTGCTGGGCTCCAGGACCTGCTCTGTAAGGACCCGTCAAAGCAAACCCAGCGATCCTGGCCCTCACTGTCCGGTCTCTGCTTCCATCTCTCCTCCTGGGGGAGGGGACCCCTCTCCCAGGTCCCCGCATGCAGCCTGGGCTAGCTCGGCACCCGTGGGCTAGCTCGACACCCTGGGCTTGTTCTGTCCCATGGCTCTTGGGTCAGTGTTGCCTCTGTCTTTCTGTTGGCACGCACGCTCTCCTTCTGCTGTTCCTTATATGTTGCCTCTGGCCTCCTAGTTGCCTCTGTGGCTTCCACAAGTCCAGACCCTCCTGCCTCTGCCTCCTCCTGTCTGTGGTGCCTGAATGTGTGGCTAAGGTGACAGGGGTGACCTGTGGCGGTCCCCGTGTCCCGCCTCCAAGTCCAGGTATCTCCTCTCCTGCCAGGCCCACTGGAGCTGGTGAAGCTGGCAAGACCTGCCAGGCAAGGGTAGGTCGCAGGAACCCAGGACTCGCCAGAGAGCGGCCAGGAAACGGGGGCTTTCCTCTCCAGCCTGAAGTTGGCATGGTTTGGCCTTGGAAGAAGGAAAGGAGTGTTGGGCTGGGGGCGGATAGAGGGGAGAGAGGGTCGTTTAGTGGACAGCACATTATTACCAACCAAAAGCTGTGTAAGACAACCAATCCCAGGCCTGATGCAGGCAAGTAGAGATGGAGAGGATTATGGTTTGAAGCCAGCCAGGGACAAAAGGTTATTAAGATTCCTATCTCCAAAAACAAGCCAGGCATGCTGGCCAGCGCCGGGGATCCCAGTTACTGAAGAGCAGAGACAGGAGGATCACCACCTGAGCCCAACCCTGGGTGGGGGGGAGGGGAAGCAGGGCCCTGAAAAGTAGCTAAAGCAAAAAGGGTTAGAGGTATGGCTCAAGGGGTAGAGCACCTGCCTAGCAAGGCCCGGAGTTCAAACCCCAGTCCTGCCCAAACAAGCACCAGGACAAGACTCCCCAAACAGTAACTCAGTCAAATATAACCATTCCTGCTCGACAGTCTGAGTGAGGTGCATCAGTTACATCCCCTGAGGTCAAGAAGAAGCTCAGGCTTCGCGCCCCCCCCGCCCCCCGCAGGTGCTCCACAGCCCCAGGGCCAGACAAGCCCCTCCCATCCCAGGCCCATCCTCCCTCCCCATGGGACAAGGATTTCTCTGTCTTGCTTAATGTACTCCCCCTTCCTCCCCCCCCCCCCCCGCAGAACCTCAGTAGGTCCTGGTGCATTGTGGGTACAAACAGACTCATTGCCATGTGGGTGATACGTTTCAGCGAACCACACGATAGTTTTGCAAACTATAATCTGAGTTTCAGAATTCATTATTTCCTTTCATTTTTTTAAAATTTCTAATTCACACTCAACCTCTTACTCGTATCTGCACTGTTTATAATATAAAGGGTAGTAAAACTTGGAAATAACCTCAATATCCAGTAACTGATTAGATGGAAAGACCTACAGCAATACAAAAGAGCATGTCTGATGAGAGTCTGTTTTATAAAGCGAATCGATGGGTATTCAGATATTATCTGTCATTATTTGGCAAAGTTTACCTTTCCAGAAACACAAGTATGGACATTAAGAGCTGCCAGGTGAAACAGGCGGCCCTGGAATCCAGACTTTAAAGAACAACAAACATCAGATTTCAGACCTGAAGATGCCTCCAGAGGTGTAAATTCGTTTGCAGGGAGTATTACAATAAATATCAATTACAGGGGCTATGAAGAAGCTCTCCGGAGATGGAAAACACTTAAAAAATTTGACCTGGTTTTGTGGCTGGTAATGTTCTCAACTTACAGCTCAAGGGGTCTACAGTTCTGGAATTTTCTTTGGGAATTCTCAAAAGGCACACGCACGCGCGCACACACACACACATACATGCACACACACAGAAGAATCTAGAGGTATGAATATCAAGATATTCTCAGTGGCTTTATCTGAATGAGTGGGTTTAATTGCTCCTTTTGCTTGTCTACTTTCTATAGTGTGCATTTTAATAATATGACTTAAAAAGCATAAACAATCCAAACAAAAACTATAAAAGAAACTAGCAAGAATAAAAGATCCGAAAAATTTCCCGTTTGAAACCCTTCTCCTTTCTTAGTAAACATTTCTAATTTGTTTTCAACTTGTTCCACTCGGCACTTTTTTTTCTTTTTCTTTTGCAATTTCTAAAAATAATTTTCATTTTGGAAATTGGTTGAAAACCGATTTGATGGACATTTCCAATCATCAGATAAAAAAAAAAATCAGTTTATCGTCTTGACCAAATAGTCATAGCTGGACCAGCCTGAGGAGGCAGATGGGAGGTGGGGATGGGAGAGGAGGAGCTGGGGAGAGAAGGGGTGGGAGGGAGGGAGGAGCAGAAGCCAGAGAGCCAGAAAGGAGACATGGGGGGGTGGGGGTGGGGGACAAGCAGAAAGGGACCAGGACGGGTGCAGAATAAAGGAGAAGAAAGACAGCAAACAGGACCCTGTGCGGGTGGCAGGTCACTTGCTCCACAGAGATGCCAGCCCCAGGGGGTCATGGGTAATCAATAGTTTTCAAGCATTTTTCTTCCCTTGTCGGGTCTGGGAGCTCTTATGCATCCCAGGTAACACACACTGTGTTTGGAGATTGTTATAGATGGAGGCCTGCCTGCAGGCCCATAGGTAGATCGAGCTTGGCCAATGACAGCTGCCGCAGTCATGGAGGTCACATCCAGCTCCAAGCCGGGGATGTGTGGTGATGACTCTGGTGGTCCTTTCCAGCCCGTGGGCTGTTCCATCTGCAGGGACTGGTAGTGTTCAGACGCCAGTGCCCGGTCTCCACGGGGCCTCTCCTACCCCGGCCCTGGGCACCGTGACCGGCCACACTCCTGGTAGACAGGATGTGGCTAATCCCCGATTGGCATTTCATGCTTCTGACAATGAGGTGCCTTGCTGAGGGTCCAGGGTGGAGGAGGTGGAGCGGGTCGCGCCCACTTAGGGCTGTGCCTCAGTTTAGGTCCGACGAACGGAGAAGGGGATGATGATGGAGCCAGTGAACTGCAGTATCTCTCTAAGATCACTCTGAGCCCCGGGGGCCCAGTGAATACCAGCCACCCACGGCTCCTCAGAATCTTGCAGGCTGGGTGAAGAGGAGCAGGACCGGGTATGAGAGATCCCTGCTAGGCCCAGCCTGGCTGCCCACGGCACCAGCCCACGGTGCCTGACCCTTCTGAGATCACAGCCCACCGGCAATGGCAAGTTGTTAACCAAATGCTCGGATGACGATCGGGTCAGCGAGGGTCTTGAGGGCCCCTCTGGGGTACCCCTGCCACAACCCCCGACCCTTCCTGCTGAGACCCCAAGGAGGAAGACGAAGCCTTCCCTCCAAGCTCCAGGACATCGCTGGACACAAGGCCACCTCCCTGCCCCTCCCGGAGGGGCCCGGACAGCCGCTTGTGACAGATGGCTGTGCTTTGAGTGACTACTTCAATTTTAACTCTTTTCGATAATCCTGCCTGGAAAGCCACATACTTTAAAACTGTCCCTGGATCATAGATCAGCCCAAAGAGAGCCCGTTCCAGCTCAGTTAATAACCTCTGGAAACGCCATCCATCACGGGGAGCCCCTCCTCGGG